>NC_054827.1:129964452-130267482 GCF_018345385.1 Vulpes lagopus | reverse complement strand
ATTTATTTAAGAATTCATTGATTCCATCATTCTAAGAGCATTGAACAACCAATATGTGCCTGGCATTGTGAGGATGTCTCAGCTCTTGGAAACACAAATAAAGCATAAATTTCCTTGAGGGAGTCAGTGGAAGGTCATCCTGGACCTTGAAGGACAAAAACTGTGTCACCAGACAAAGGAAAGGTGATAAATGACATTCCTAGCAGAGGGAAGATTGTGAACAGAGGCCCTGATGCATGACAGCAGGGTGATGGAGTCAAGGTAGGACTGTGGCAGATGAGACCTTTTCTGGACAAGAACTCGGTGAGGGTCAGATGCCAAGAGAGAGGCCTTTGCATGACTGGTTAGAGCAGGTAGGCCAGTTTGGCCCAGAGGTCAAGTCTGACCTGACCTGCTGCCTGTTTTTGTAAATGAGGTTTTATTGAAATGTGACTGCCCTCATTTGTGTAGGTATAGGCTGCGGATGGTTTTGTGTTACCCTGGCAGAGTTGTAGTCCGTAGAGGCCTGCAAAGCCTAAAATATTTTCTTTTTGGTCCTTTAGAGGGAAGGTTTGCCACCCCTTTGAGTGAGAGCACTGTCAGCAGTGCTACAGAGCTTGGATTTTGTGCTCTGGTCTATGTAAGCAGAAGCTTGAAAGGATCATATCTGTTTTTTAAAATAATCAGCAATATTGAGGATGGGTTTGGAGCATACCAGGGCTGCCCAAAAGCTAACGAGGAGGCTGTTGCAGTCAGGAGAAGGTGGTGAGCTGGTGGTAGTAGAGTCGGATAGATGTGGATAGATAAAGTAGTTGTGTAGGAGGCAGTAATGAGTAGGGCTAGAGGAATAAGTAGAATAATTCCCAGCTTTTTGGTTGAGAAGTTAAATGGTAACACATCACAATAAATTTTTTCAAAGTTAGAATGCCAGTTACTCATGCCGCCTTCTTTTGATTCTAAGCAGTAGTGAGTATATCCAAGGAACCTGATGGACATCGGCATTTTATTAAGACAGCAAGTGTTGGATAAGTCCCCAATGGCAATGCTTTCTGGTAAACCTGAATTGGAGACTATAGCTGGAACCCAGTGGGGTCCTCCCACTTTGTCATATTTCTATCTTGGACACCATTGAGTCTACAAAATAGACACCTGGGACATATGCCCAGCCAACTGCATGGAGATGTGCAATGGGACTTATATCCGGCAAACACTGGCCTGGGGCTTGTGATGGTGAGAGGTGGAAGAAAGTGTCAGACTTACCAGATTGCAGATGAGGATAGAGACTCAGTGGGGCTCCTTTCGATGCCAGGTTCTTGTGCAGAGTTCCCCTCAGTTGTGCTTTCTTCATTTCGAGACTCATCTTGGTGGTGATGATTGTATCACATACTACAGAGGCATGGTTCTCAGGGATAGTCAGGTGGCTTTCTCCTTCATGCCAAGAAACATCTAGAATGGGTCAAACAGTTCTCTCTTACCTCAGTTTCTAGTTGGCGGGTCACCAACAGTTCAGTGTATCACCTACTAGGACAAGGCTGCTGAAATGAGTCCCCGTTTAGCACCGCTTTCGGCCCAGGGCCTGATACTGGAGACCCAGTATCCAGTCCCAGGTCAGACTCCCTGCCGGAGCCTGCTTCTCCCTCTGCCTTTGCCTCTGCCTCTCTGTGTGTCTCTCATGAATGAATACGTAAAATCTTAAAAAAAAAAAAAAAAAAAAGACATGGATTCAGATCTGGGCTCTGCTACCTAGAAGTGGGTAACTTGGGCAGGTCCTCTTACCTGAGTCTCATTTTCCACTTCTGTCACATGGGCGTGATCATATCCTACTGAACTCGTAGGCTAATTATCAGCATCTTCGGAGACTATGTATGTTAGAGAACCACACTGATTGTTATTGTTCCCTTCACCCCATGTAGGCCATTCAGACATTTTCATCAGTGGCTCTCAGCCATATTCCCCAAACCATTTAGCTTTCCTGTATTTTCCATCCTTTCTTGCAAAGGGGAACCAAGGAAGTGCACAAAGGAACTGGTGAAAATACCGTGCAGGTACTAGTAGCATCAGTAGTACAGAGCACAGCATTCCTCTGCGAAGGTGAAGCTCTTAATCAGCAATGATAGATATGTGGCAGCATGCAGCTGTTCCTCTCTTTTCTTCCCATGACAATGGAAGTCAGTGCTAATTTTCCTAGATCTAATTTCCTCAGAATCCTTTGCAGCATTTGTGGTCTAGGCAGCCATTTATTGGGCCTGTCAAGTTGAAATCTGCTTGACATCCTGCCTGCCATAGAGTAAAAACAGATCTGCATGCTTAAAGCAGAACCATGGACTTTTTTTGTTGAGTACTTAAAAGGATCATCTCAAGTTCATGTTGTTCAGGCTTCTCATTTTGTAGATAGGAAAATAGACATTCAGGTAGGTGAAATGACTTGCTCAGAGTCTTAATAGCTGAGTCACAGGACAGAGCCAGAGGGAGAAGCCAGGTCCTTTGACCCTAGTTAGGGCTGTTTATTTCCCATACTACATCCTCGTACCTTAAATTTCCACTAAAATTTTAAGCCAGGAATTCTTTGTCTTTTGAATGGCAGTGAGTTTCCTCTTGAGTGAATATGGATACTGAATGGGTTTAGAACAGAAGGACCTGAGTTTGAATGCTTTTTACTGTATGAATTTGAATGCCCATATTGGACTTGGGCA
Organism: Vulpes lagopus; assembly: GCF_018345385.1. NCBI lineage: Eukaryota > Metazoa > Chordata > Mammalia > Carnivora > Canidae > Vulpes > Vulpes lagopus. The sequence goes on along the minus strand of NC_054827.1, from coordinate 130,264,810 downwards.
AGTTATTGACCTGTTTCCTCACTTCTAACATAGAATAATAATAGTCTTAAAAGGTTATACAGATGAAATGACAAAAGTATGAATGTGCCTACAGGAGTATGAGCTCTTTGGGTTGCAAGTAACAGTAACCTAATGTAAACTAACCTGAGCAAAATGGGACTGTGTTGGCTCATGGAACTGGGAAATGGGGGGATAGAGCTTCCTTCTTTAGCTCTTATCCATAAAACCCAGGAAAGGACTCTAGTTGGCTCTACTTGGATCCTGCCCCTGCATGATGGCCTTAGGGGGATAAGGTTCCTCATAGGGCCAAGTCCTATGTCCACCCCAACATGTGTCCAGACGTGGGTTGGATACGATGATTGTCACCTCTCTAGGACCTTGGAGGAGGGAATGCTCTGTGGAGGAGTAGGCAGTAAAGGCAGGCAGGCAATGCCAACTGAAATGTTTCTCACAGAGCCTGGCACAGGGCCCAGCCTGCCTTCTCCTTGGCTGCCTGGTTGTCTTCAGCAATGTGGGGAAGGGAAAACTAGAATTTTGAAAATTTGTAGTGACAGGCTTTCGGTGTGGGAGTCTGCGTGGAGGTGCCTTATGGTGTTAGCTCTTTGTTTTCTTATTGCTTTATAGAGGTTGCCGGGGCCAGGGAGAGCGCCATGTGGGAAACCAGGACACTGTGAACAGCCAGGCTGGGCCCAGAGCGGCAGGAGCTCTGAACAGACTATCAGGAAACTTGTGCTGTAGTGCACAGCCTGTCACGAAGCCGCAGGCCACAGAATCTCTCTGGGCCTCAGTTTCCACTCTGGTCACACTGAGAGCTTAGACTATGGAACTAGAGTGATTTCTTATAAAACAAAGATGCTTATTCCCTATCCGGTGATAGTGACCCTGGGCTCTGGAAATCCTATTTTCAGGTAAGGCACACAGATGAAGTTTTCTTTGCTTATTACAGAGTGCTTTTATGAAAGCTGAATGTCTATTTTGAGTTTCTGGCTAAAACTCAAAGTTCTTTTTTCTTTTTTTTAAAGATTTTTATTCATTTATTTGTGAGAGACAGAGAGAGAGAGAGAGAGAGAGCGCGCGAGAGAGAGGCAGAGACACAGGCAGAGGGAGAAGCAGGCTCCATGCAAGGAGCCTGACGCGGGACTTGATCCTGGGACTCCAGGATCACGCCCTGGGCCGAAGGCAGGAGCCAAACCGCTGAGCCACCCAAGTGTCCCCAATTCAGAGTTCTTATAGTGGCCCAAAACCACATGCTCTGGTCTTTGCTCCCTGTCTGACCTCACCTCCTGTCACCTTCCTTTTGCTTACTCTGTTCCAGCTGCCCTACCCCTTTGCTTTTCTCACGTGAACGGATGGGTTCCTACCTTAGCTCCTTTGTCATTCCCTCTACGTGAGACACTTCTCTTCCAGATTCCTTGTGGTTTGATCTTCAGGTCTCTGCTCAAATATTCCCTCAGTGAGACCTTCCGTGGCTGCCCTGTATAAAGTAGCATCCTTTTCCTGTCCCTCATCCTGCTTTATTCTTTTCATTATCTGACATATTGTGTATCCATTTATTTGTTGTGTATCCACTGGAATATGTGCTTTGTGAAGACAAAGACTTTGTGTTGTCTACCACTGAATCCATAGGTTCTAGACAGTGCAAGGGACCTAGGTAGTTGATAAATATTTCTTGAACTAATGAATAAGTGTTAATCAGCTATGGTACTTTGCTTTCAGTTTTGGAGCTAGTTGATCTCTGTGCAAGGCTCCTTCCAGTTCTAGAAATGTGTGATCCTAATACGATTCCTTAATACTACACAATATATGTTTATACTTAATCCAGTATCTGGGGTAAACATTAAATAGTATGTTTTATTATATTATTAAGATTCGGTTCCTACCTCAAGAAGTTTAGTCTAGAGGAGAAGCAGACACATAGATGGTAACAACTTTTGAATTGACAACTATGAGTGACATTAATAATCTTCTTAGCATTGATTCCCCAGGTCCTCCTTGATTCCTTTGAAATCACATAATTGACATTATGTGCCAGTGTAGGGATCCAGAAGTTGAGCTGGGAGGGACCACCTGGATTATTATCCAGAGTAGCTGGAAATAAATCTTAATTCCAAGGACTGAGTATAATACTTCCTAAACTGGGGATTTCAGTTGAGGGAGCATGCTTCTAAGAAGCAGTATTAGGCATCAGGTGCCAGGTGTCAGTGAGAAGCTGGAGATAGAGCCACATGGGATAGGAATAGATCAGGAAACAGTGTAGGTTTAGGATGCAGACTGCAAACAGCATGAGTTTGTTGAATCATTTAGATTTTTTTCTTATTCAATACAGAGACCTTATTGCAAATAAAATAAGCAGCTTTGGCTAAGGCTGGAGTGCGGGGGCTGGAAAGAAAGATGTTCATTAGCCAGTCTGTCCCTCCGTCACCCTTCCCCCTTTCTCTTTGAGAAGTTCCTTGGGCATCAAACATAGGCCTCAGTGACACACATGTTAAAAACCACTACATTAATGTTTTCCAAGGCCTCTTTTTAGCTACACAATACTATGTTTTTATGGATCTTACTGTGTACTGTAGGCAGAACTCAGTGCTAGAGACTTCTGTGGTATTAACAGCCCTCTATATAGTTTGCACTTCTGAGGTTTTTTTCCAGAACTTATGAGGACTCCAGCTTTTGAAATTCTATTTATTTAAGAATTCATTGATTCCATCATTCTAAGAGCATTGAACAACCAATATGTGCCTGGCATTGTGAGGATGTCTCAGCTCTTGGAAACACAAATAAAGCATAAATTTCCTTGAGGGAGTCAGTGGAAGGTCATCCTGGACCTTGAAGGACAAAAACTGTGTCACCAGACAAAGGAAAGGTGATAAATGACATTCCTAGCAGAGGGAAGATTGTGAACAGAGGCCCTGATGCATGACAGCAGGGTGATGGAGTCAAGGTAGGACTGTGGCAGATGAGACCTTTTCTGGACAAGAACTCGGTGAGGGTCAGATGCCAAGAGAGAGGCCTTTGCATGACTGGTTAGAGCAGGTAGGCCAGTTTGGCCCAGAGGTCAAGTCTGACCTGACCTGCTGCCTGTTTTTGTAAATGAGGTTTTATTGAAATGTGACTGCCCTCATTTGTGTAGGTATAGGCTGCGGATGGTTTTGTGTTACCCTGGCAGAGTTGTAGTCCGTAGAGGCCTGCAAAGCCTAAAATATTTTCTTTTTGGTCCTTTAGAGGGAAGGTTTGCCACCCCTTTGAGTGAGAGCACTGTCAGCAGTGCTACAGAGCTTGGATTTTGTGCTCTGGTCTATGTAAGCAGAAGCTTGAAAGGATCATATCTGTTTTTTAAAATAATCAGCAATATTGAGGATGGGTTTGGAGCATACCAGGGCTGCCCAAAAGCTAACGAGGAGGCTGTTGCAGTCAGGAGAAGGTGGTGAGCTGGTGGTAGTAGAGTCGGATAGATGTGGATAGATAAAGTAGTTGTGTAGGAGGCAGTAATGAGTAGGGCTAGAGGAATAAGTAGAATAATTCCCAGCTTTTTGGTTGAGAAGTTAAATGGTAACACATCACAATAAATTTTTTCAAAGTTAGAATGCCAGTTACTCATGCCGCCTTCTTTTGATTCTAAGCAGTAGTGAGTATATCCAAGGAACCTGATGGACATCGGCATTTTATTAAGACAGCAAGTGTTGGATAAGTCCCCAATGGCAATGCTTTCTGGTAAACCTGAATTGGAGACTATAGCTGGAACCCAGTGGGGTCCTCCCACTTTGTCATATTTCTATCTTGGACACCATTGAGTCTACAAAATAGACACCTGGGACATATGCCCAGCCAACTGCATGGAGATGTGCAATGGGACTTATATCCGGCAAACACTGGCCTGGGGCTTGTGATGGTGAGAGGTGGAAGAAAGTGTCAGACTTACCAGATTGCAGATGAGGATAGAGACTCAGTGGGGCTCCTTTCGATGCCAGGTTCTTGTGCAGAGTTCCCCTCAGTTGTGCTTTCTTCATTTCGAGACTCATCTTGGTGGTGATGATTGTATCACATACTACAGAGGCATGGTTCTCAGGGATAGTCAGGTGGCTTTCTCCTTCATGCCAAGAAACATCTAGAATGGGTCAAACAGTTCTCTCTTACCTCAGTTTCTAGTTGGCGGGTCACCAACAGTTCAGTGTATCACCTACTAGGACAAGGCTGCTGAAATGAGTCCCCCGAGGATAACATTTTTAATGAGTATTTCCTCTCCAGGATCTGGCTGTCTTACATGCTTGAGAACCAGATTTGTCAACATATTGAGGGTAGAACCATCTATTGGGACAGATATCAACCAAACTCACAACTTGTATAGAAGTAAGTTTGTTCATTTATTTCGAGCAGTGTAATTAGTACTCAAGAGAATATAAATTTTGGAAAATCAATCACTTTGGGGCTTCTGCTACAGGTTAGGAATGCTATTAAATGACTTTACATACCTGATCTCATGTAACTTTTATCTTTTGGGGAGGATAGAAATACAATATTATTAAGTGATTTTTACAGTATTGATACTATGAATAATATGATTCTAATAATAGAATTCATACAAACTTGATGTTTGAAGTTTCTTGTTACATGGAAATCCATATGGGCTCCCTCTGGTGGGCAAAGTATCAGTGATGTCTACAGTGGTTAATTATGGCTTGTATATAGACAACATATTCTGTTTACGACACACTAAGTTTAAAATTGACTTAACAAGAGGCCCCTTGGGATGCATGGGTGGCTCAGTGGTTTAGCGCCTGCCTTCGGCCCACGGCATAATCCTGGAGTCCCAGGATCCAGTCCCACATCGGCTCCCTGCGTGGAGCCTGCTTCTCCCTCTTCTTGTGTCTGCCTCTCTGTGTCTTTCATGAATAAAGAAAATAAATAAATAAGACGCCCCTTTAGAACCCACCTAAAAGAAAGCGAATAAACCAGAGGAATGAAAGAATGATGTGTTGAATGACCTCCTATAACTCAGATATGAAAAGCTTGCAGCACAGTTGTACTTTTATTTATTTTTTTAAAAAGATTTTATTTATTCATGAGAGACACACACACAGAGAGAGAGAGAGTGAGAGAGAGGAGACACAGGCAGAGGGAGAAGCAGGCTCCACGCAGGGAGCCCGATGTGGGACTCGATCCCAGGTTTCCAGGATCACACCTTGGGCTAAAGGCAGGCGCTAAACCGCTGAGCCACCTGGGCTGCCCACAGTTGTACTTTTAAATTCAGTAGTACTTTTTTTCTTCCTGACTTTCAGGTTCTCAAAGTGTGTAAATATTAGAGTTTGCTGGCTCCTCCTTGTCACAATCTACTGTATGGCTATTTGTCAAAGCTCTCTGTTACAGCACATAAGCTATACTTAAGAGAGCAAATCTTTTCATTTCATACCGTTGTACACATTTCTGTTCACTTTTTAGATGGATGTTAAGAAAAGCCTGGTAAATGAGCATTTGCCTTTTACAGTCTAAATAAATAGAAGTGACAGACTGCCAGGGTGCCTGAGTAGCTTAATGGGTTAAGCATCTGCCTTCAGCTCAGGTCATGATCCCAGGGTCCTGGGATCAAGCCCCACATCAGGCTCCCTGCTCAGCAGGGAGTCTGCTTCTTCCTATACCTCTCCCTGTTCTCCTCCCCTCTTCATGCTTGCGTGCATGCTCTCTCTCTCTCTCTCTCTCTGTCACACTCACTCTATACTTTCTCTCTCAAATATATAAATACAGTCTTTAAAAAAAAAGTGACCATTTCAGAGTACCTTGACTCCAGAATTGAGAAAGGAATACAAAGCATAGGTTTTGAATTCTAAATATTTTTGGACTTTGTCATTTATTACCTATGTGATCTTTGAGAACTCACCTAACCTCTTTTCTACTTTCTTTCTTTTTTTTTTTCCCTCATTATCTAGCTTTGGCTAGATAATCCTTAAGGATCTTTCAACAAGATGTTTCCAGGATTCAGTACTCTTCTTTCTAAAAGTCCTAGGATATATCTTAAAATGCTTTTTGCAGTGACGACTGCTCAATGTCTTGTGTTACTTTCCCCTTGAGTTCCTGTATACTCATAATTTTTCACCTAGATGAGAAAATGAGTTTGTTTTTCAAAGCTGGCAATTGGTATGTTTCTCTCTACAAGTGCATTTGATTTAATAGTGGTTCTGTACTCTTAGAATGGACTGCTATCAGCAGGATATGTTTTTGAAGTTCACTAATTAATTTAAAATCTGACTATAAAAGTAGTTAAGTGCTCACTAAACAGAATAAAGAAGAAAATAAAGTTCATAGATAGTACCATTGGTCAGAGATACCCCTACCACAATCTTGGTACATAGTTTCCAACATTTTTCCTATTAAACAAAGGGAATTTTTCTATACTGCTGTTAAGTAGACCCTCTTTTTTTTTTTCTTTTATTGCTTTTTTTTTCCTTAACAGTGTATTGTGAACATTTTTTTTAATGTCAATATATATTTTTCTGTGTCACCAATTTATTTGGCTGTATAGTCATTGAAAATAGTTTCACATGGGGTGCTTGGATGGCTCAGTTAAGCATCCGACCCTTGGTTTTGGCTCAGTCATGATCTCAGGGTCGTGAGATTGAGCCCCATATTGGGCTTCACTGGGAATAGAGCCTGCTCAGGATTCTCTCTCCCACTGCCCCTTGCCCCTTCTCTCAAAAGAAAAAGAGAAAGAGAAAGAAAGAAAGGAAGAAAGAAGGAAAGAAAGAAGAGAGAATAGTTTCATATAACTTATTTATTTGAACCCCTACTGAAAGATATTTGAGCTACTTTCAGTTTATCACTATTTTAAACAAGTAATACATTTTAACCAATTTTGTTTCAAGTTTATAATCTCTTAAAAAGGTAAAAAGATATATATAATTTCACTTGTTTTTCTTAAATCTTTTCTGAAGTATAAAAAAATTCACATTCTAATATTGATAAAAGGAAAATTATTCCTAATTTCCTTAAAGGGTTATATATATCAGAACTTATTAGCGCAGGAGGAGTATAGAAAAGGGATACATGATAGTTAGGGGTAGAGTAGTCAGAAAAGCTTTTAAGTTGGAGCAAAACCTTGAAGAGCAAGTGAAAGTGGGTGGATGGTGGGTATGAACATGGTGTATTTCCTTGACAGGAAACCAGCTTGATTGAGCCAGGGTGCTTCTTTGTGGGCAGCATGAATGAAACTGGGGGAGGTGCCTTATGGCCCTATCATAGAGGCCTCTGGAGTTCTTATTCAGCATAAATACATAGAAATCAGTGGCCATCCTAAATCTAATTAATGACCACTTAAAATCCCATGAAAACATTTATGGTAGTAACAAAAAGCATTTCTAGAAATAACCTTAATGAGAAATGGAGATGTCCCATTTGAAGAAAACTTCAGAATTTTGTGGAGAGATACAGAAGACATGAATAAATAGAATATTGTATACTGGAAGGGACGAAAAAGTATTGTAAAGATATCAATGATTCTTTTTTTTTAAAGATTTTATTTATTTATTCATAAGAGACACAGAGAGAGGGGTACAGACACAGGCAGAGGGAGAAGCAGGCTCCATGCAGGGAGCCCGATGTGGGACTCGATCCCGGGTCTCCAGGATCACGGCCTGGGGGCGCTAAACCACTGAGCCACCCAGGCTGCCCGGCACCAGTGATTCTTAAGTTAAATTGTGGGTTTATTATAGCTTTCATCAAAATTTTAACAGAACTCTTCTGAGAGGAACCTGCAAGTGGTTCTGAAATTCATCTCGAAAAAAAGACGTGTGAGAATAATTTTTGAGGAGTGGAAGGGTGTGTGTATTGGGGTAGGGATACTAGTTTTGCCAGATTTAAAACATTTTAAAGACAAAAAGTAATATATGTGTATATGGATTGATCAGTGAAGCATGTAAGACCAGGTGTGTGTGTGTGTGTGTGTGTGTGTGTGTGTGTGTGTAGCTTTTGATAAAAGAGGCATTGTAAATCAGTAAGAAAAAATTTATTCAGTGATGTTTTAGGGGGTAATTGGTTAGCACTTTGAAAAAGAGTTCTGGGTTTTTTTTTTTTGTACATATGTTACTGTACACACATTAAAATATATTTCTGATGAACTGAAGATTTCATTATCAAAGCAAAACTGAAGAAAATAAAAATGAATATGAATATTCTGTCTTCTCGAAGTGGGAGGTCTTTGAATTTAAATATTAGCAATAGTTTTAATAATAATGGTGATGATTTAGAGGATAATTGTGATGGCAACTATCACAGTTACTTTACAGAGAGACAGAAAGCAATATTTCCAAGTACAGAGAAATTATTAGGGAAACATGGCACACTGAAGAGTAATTCATGGCACGACAAAAATAGCTTATCTTATCATCTTAGGTTAAAAAAGCTACTACTAAAACCAAATATAATTAAAACTATGTATATGAGGGGTGCCTCCTTTTAGCATTCCCACTCTTGATTTTGGCTCTAGTTATGATCTCAGGGTCCTGAGAGCAAGGCCCATATCCAGCTCCTTACCAGCAGGGGGTCTCCCTCTGCCTCACCCCTCCACCCCCAGTAAATGAATAAATCTTAGAACTATGTATACAAAACAAAAAAACCTCTAGGCATGGAAATAGTGATCAGAAGGGAATCCATCAGTAGTTAACCATGGCTCTTTCTGGGAGATGGGACTCTGGGTACTTTCTTTTTCTGCTTCTATCATCCTGAATTTCTTTAATGAGTATGTTATTACTTTTGAAATGAAAAGCAAAACAGAAAAAGTAAAGCTCCCAGCAGATAAGTTTTTATTTGCTTTGGTAGGAAATGGAGAAGAATTAATATCTTTTGATTAGCAAGTGTCATGAGTAAGTAGGATCTGATTATATATTAAATGCACAACGGAGGGGGCCCTATTTAATGGAAGTCTGCCTTAAAACCTTTTGTAAAGGGAGTAATTTTCCTGTAAGTCAGCTGGAGTTTCAATTCAGACTTTTTTAACCTGTACAAGAAAATCATCCACAAATGTTGCATGGAGGTTTTACCTTTCTGGTTGTCATTCTAAAAACTCATAAGCAATAGTAATAGCTACCACTTGTTGAACACCTATTCTCTCTGGCACTGTACTAAAAACATTCTAATTTAGTCGACTATCCTTACAAGTTAGCTTCCTTTCCTTGTGAAGAAACCAAGGTTCAGAAGTTTAAGTGACCTGCCCAGGATGATGTTAAGGATGATGAGTATGCACTGGGTTCCAAAGACTGCCTGCTGCCTCTCCAGGTTCTCTGAATGCATGGCTGGCTGTGCACATGGTGAGTGTTATCCTAGGTCGTGCCATTCCCCAGATCACATCACTGGTGATTTCTCCATGGTGTGTTGTCATATCATCTGCTATATTCAGGAGCATATTTTGGTACATAAATCATGTATATTTCAAAGCCCTTAACCAAACATTTTGTTTCTTTTTGTTGACAATTACCTAGTGACCATACATTTCTTATAGGCAGTGTTGTGGTCTATTTTTGAGGAAAAGGGGAAGAGGTTTATGGTTTTAGTTAGGAAAATCACTGAGAGGGAAGGAGACCCAATTTTTACATTATAGATACTGGAAAAAGTGCTAATTTTGTTTTTTTGTCTGGGGCACCAGTTTGTTATTTTGTTTATTTGCTCAATAGCCTTGTGGAGAACTGCAGAGCCGAGATGACTTTTCAGAATTACCCAGGTGAGGCAAGGGGTCAGGCCTTTGAAACCACTGTGGTGGTCAGCCACTGGATTTGGGCTTCCCCCAGGGAAGCACCATAATAATGTTGGGTGAAGCAGCTTCCCTCTGCTGAGGGCAGTTCCTAAGAGAGACAGCTGGAGGCAGTCGGCAGGCAGTTCTGGAAGTTGGGAAAATGAGGCCCTTGATCCTGAAGGCACAGTTCTACCACAGTATCTTTTAAGGTGGTTGTGAGGTTTGAATGAGCTACTGTATGTGAAGCCCTGGATCACTGGATCTGGTATGTTGTAGCTACTCATTCAATGGCAGCTATTTTATTACCAGCTTTCATTGGTTGAGTATCTGCAAGTAGGGCATTAGGTTGCTATTTAGGATAGGAAAATGAGAGAGACTTTCATTTGGTCATCAAATGCTTACACTCTAGAAGGGGGCATTCATTCGTTCGTTCATTTAATACATATTTATTGAGCATCTAGTATAGGCTGTGCACTGTTTTTGGCCCTGGGAATGGAACAGAGATAATATAGGATCTCTGTTTTGTGGAGGTTACATTCTTTTTTCTTCCTTTCTGTCTTTCTTTCTTTTCTTTCTTTTCGTTCTTTCTTTTCTTTCTTCTTTTCTTTCTTTCTAGATTTATTTATTTGTTAGAGCAAGCACAAGGGGAGGGGGGCAGAGGGAGAAAGAGAATCCCAAGCAGACTCCATGCTAGGTGCAGAGTCCGATGCAGGGCTTGATCTCATGACCCTGAGATCATGACCTGAGCTGAAACCAAGAATCAGATGCTTAACTGACTGAGCCACCCAAGTGCCCCAGTATTTTAATGAGCAATTTATAGTAAATAGGTGAACAGATATATAAAATACTTGGGTAGTGATAAGTACATTCATAAGTATAAGACCTATTGATAACTATAGACATCTTTGATAGGGGAACTTCAAGAAATAAGAGGACAGAGAGATTACTACTTCTGGATAAGGTTGAGGGGAGACTTGGTAGAAGAGGTGATATTTAGGTGGGCCTCATAGATTTTCCACATGTGGAGATATGGAAAGGAGAAGTAGGACAGGAACACATGGCAAAGGCTCCAATGGTGGGAAATCACAGGATGGTAAAATCCACAGAGAAAAAGCTCAGTTTAATGGAAGGAATGTGAGCAATAGGTAATGGAATGTACCTTGAATTATCCTTTGGCCTCTCCAGATCCATTCTCTACCCTTTGCACTCTGTTCTTGCCCCTGGAGGCTGAGTTTTATGGAGTGCTTGGCTGGGTTTCCTTGTTCTCTGGCTTCTGATTGGGTTCAGCCAGTGGGAGGTCCAACAGGAGATTGGAAGGCAGTTAGAAGACAGATGGGTAGTTTTTAGAGTATGGTCAAGGCTTTGCATCCACAATCCATGGCTTGGAATGTCTGCACACCAGCCCTAGGATTTTTTCCCTTGTGTCTATCAGGTGTCCTGCAGGATAGGATGGGTTAGTCAGTAGGCTGGTACCAGCCAGCAGTACACAGGATTGCATTGGAGCCCCATTCAGGGCTGACCCTGAAAGGCAGTGTCAAGGGAATTCCTTCCCATGGACAGAACCTTGTACAATTCATCTCTACCTTATTATTTGAGGAGGTTTTCATAGGAGATAGATTTTTCTGTCTCCCCCTGTGTAGCTCAACAAAGCAATAGGGAAAAGTCAAGAATTTTAGCCTCAGACAGCTTTTCTCTTAGTGATGTGGCAGTTCATACTTCTCTTCCAAATATGACCTGAAAGGTTAGAGGTGGTAAATGGCTCTTATGGCATTTTGACTATAAATCTGAACTGGAAGAGAATCTGTAACCCATTATCAGATTCTGAATCAAGCTGCCTTGTCCTTCTCCTGTTTCTGTTTCAGTGGAAATGTGTGTTTTTACTCTGTCAGTGGACAGTTTACATACCTAATATACCTGATATTTAAAGGGAATTATATAATGAATAGTTGATGTGAAAAGGACTAGTTAAATACTTTAACTCCAAGGGATTCCATTAAAGTAATAAGGAAATTACATTTAATTTTAAATGGTAGAAAGATTTTTTAATGTTATTGCTATTAAGCATGTATTACACACACTCAACCCATTTTTTGCAAATGAATTCCCAAAGCACAATTCATCTTTATACAGGTGGAAAGGAAATATTCTTGCAAAATATATAGTTTGATGTCACCTTCTTCACTGTGGAAAGAAGCATACTTTTCCAAAGAATAGAATGTGATGGTTGATTGGAAACTTTTGGAGTTACAGGCTCTTAGCTCTACCTCTTGAAATAAGAAAATATATATAAATGGGTCCCCAGATGAAGGCGTGGTGGGGTACTTTATAGCCCTAATTGACTCCAGACATAGAGGCTGTGATTTGTAAGCAAGCAGTGACAAGAGGAAGTTAAATCAAAATTAAATTAAGGGAAGGAAGAAAAAAAAATAGATATCAAGGAGAGGTGATGAATTTTCTGAAAGCTTCTAAATACCTATCTGTGGGTAAGTGGGAAATCTATGGGTATATCTCAGTTATGTCAAAAGATGAAATCTGGAAACATTTCAGTCCTAAAAGAGACCTCTCTTTTTTAAAAGCCTTTTTTATATTCATTACTTGGTGCCGCTCAGTCAGTACAAGCATATTTGCTCTTATACTTTTCCATGACTCAAACTGGTAATAAAAATCAGTATCTCCCATGATGCACATGAAGTGATATTTTGGGAGGATTGGTTTTTCTGTTTATATTTTGGTATTTTGTTGTTGTTCCAGCTTGTGTAAATAAAATTCTCGGAATGAGAGCCTGCCACACAGAGCGCCATCTTTGCAGGGGTGTCTGTCAGTCTCCTTTTCCCTGGCCTTCCTGGCCAGTTAACCTCAGGCCCGAGAGGACAGGCACTGTGTTGCACTCCCTGTCACAGCACAGAGCACTGTGAAGAGTTCACACTTATTTGTGAAATGAATTAAGTGAGTAAATGCCTGGTGGTTCATTTTACTCACCCATTCCTCTGTGACCATGTGGGTTCAGACCCTCAACCATCATGAGCCTGAGCTGTGATGCGACTGTACTGAGCTCTCCCATCTCCTTTTGGAGTCAAGCTACTGGGCTGAAAATGCTGCTTTCGTCATGTTATTTTGCTCAGAAGCATTCAGTACTGCTCACTCATACAACGAATTCTCGGTGATTTGGCCAGCATTCAGAGGCCCTTATAAAGCTAGTACTGCCCACTTTTCCATTTTTACGCCCTATGCCTCCTCCATCATCCCACCAGCTTTAACCAGCCCAGTCCACTTACAGCCTCCTCCTTGTTTGGCTCCTGCAGTTTCTCTTGCGTGGATGGCTCACTCCCCTTCACTTACTCAAATTCTGCCCATCTTTAAAGGCACAGTGTCTCCTACACTAGTCTCTTTCTTCTGAATTCAGAGCATTTGCTACATATTACTTGCTAAGCAAGGAACTCTGGCTGGGACAGCCTTCATGTGATGGTTTTGTGTTCTCATTTAATGATTGCATCCTGGCTTAACTTTGCAGGCAGTTTTGTGCTGTCTCACAAACTGTATTGCTTACTTTTGGGTGTCGGGAGTGGAAAAGGAGAGGCAGGACTCTGATTTGGTGCTGTTTTCTATTTCCTGGCTGTGGCTCTCATAGCTATGAGCACTGTGGCCTTTGGACAGGGCAATCACTTCTCAGTTTTGTGTTCCCAGGCCTAGCACCATGCCTGGCCCACAGTAGGGATTCAGTACATGGTATGTGAGTAAATGAATAGAAGGCATTCTCAAATACGTGTTTACTAGTTTGACTCAAAACTAAATTAATCAACATAGGTGATTTTCCATCTTTTAAAAGCCATAAAAGTCCAGTTTTTCATTTTGCCTTTTTTTTTTTATCATTAACAGTTCTCCCTCCAGCACTTCTTCCTTTTGCCTGCCTCAGCTTCGTGCTGAAATGTAAATCAATTTCCTCTAATTCTTTTCCCTGTGAAATTGGAGAACAGCTGTTTAGTCACCTCCTTATAAATAACCCTTCACCAAGTTAAATTGCCTCGAGGACTTGCTTTCTCCAGATTAAATTATCCCAAAGCCTTTTCTTTTTCTCATAAAGGCCTTTTAAAAAGAAGCATTTGTTTTTTTATTTTTTTATTTCTTTTTCTAGCTCTTTATAAAACTTTATTCTTTTCATAAGTGGCCCACAGGCTACCCCTATGAGAGTCTGGTTAGTGCTGCCTGGGATGGCGGGCATCTTGAATCTCTCTCTTCCTTGTGTCGGGAGCACCCTGTTGACTGTTTTTATCGCCTATCAGGTTTAACTTGCTGCTGTCACCCTGTCTTTGTTCTGCCTCCTTTTTCTGCACATTTCTTCCAATGTGTAGTCTGATTTCTTCCCATAAACACGAACTTACTGGGCAGCCCGGGTGGCTTAGCAGTTTAGCGCCACCTTCGGCCCAGGGCCTGATCCTGGAGCCCTGGGATTAAGTCCCACGTCAGGCTCCCTGCATGGAGCCTGCTTCTCCCTCTGCCTGTGTCTGCCTCTCTCTCTGTGTCTCTCATGAATAAATAAATAAAATCTTTAAAAAAAAAAAAAACTCCCACGAACTTACTGCAGCAGCCCCATTACAGCTACCAGTTAGAACCCAATTCAGATGAACTGAAATGATCATGGGACTGTATTGATTTATATCACTGAAAAGTCTAGTGGTATGATTTAACCTCCAGCATGGCTGGACCCAGGGGATGTAGCAATGTCACCAAAGGCCTGGTTTTTCTCACGTTCACTGTTCTGCCATTCATGATGTTCACATCTCCCTTAGGGGACCTCCAGCTTTTGCTTCATGGTAGCCAAAAAGCTATACTACTTGCAGACTTTACTTTCAGGGGAAGAGAGAGGCCTTTCCTTGTAGTATCCATCAGAATCTTGGAGTTGATACATATGCCTATCCTTAAATCCATCCCTGTCTTGAAAAGGAAAGGACCTGTGCTTAGTTTGGTCTACTTAGGACCCAGCCCTATAGCCAGACCAGGGTCACTTTCACCCAGTACACGTAGCTGAGAGGAGGGGAAGAATGATTTCCAAAGGAAATTTGGGGGGCTGTTTCCAGAAGGAGAGCGGTGGCTGTGGGTGGCCAAGAATAAATGTACTTAGCATTCAAAATTTTGCCCTTTTGCTCTGCCTTGGATTACTGATGTCACTTTGAATGGAGGGTGCCTCTAAGAATGAATTATTCACTCACTATTTACTGAGCATGCAGCCTATGTCATGCATGTAAGTAGGCATTGGGCATACAAACATGAGTGAGACAATCCCTGACTTGGAGAAACTCATGGTCTAGTGAAGGGACAGACCTAGAGGCAAATAATTAAAGCATGTTGTAAAAGATGTTATCAAAGTACGTGTGGCTACAGAGATGGAAGTGAAGACTTCTTCACTTGGGGGGAGCTGAAAGGCAAAGGGCTTCACAGAAGAGGTGGGTCTTGAGCAGAATCTTGAAGAATAAAAGATATTCCCTAGAATGGGAAAGAAGGGGCATCATTCTGCAGGCCGTGGTGAACCATAACAAGTTTTGGCAGGGGACTGACATGATCAGGTATGGATTTTAGATCCTATTGCTGGCTGTTGACAGACCTAGCAGAGGTGAGAAGGACTGGCAGCAAGGAGGGAGATCTGTTAAGCAGCCTTCATGTTTACGCAAGAGGCGGTAAAGGCCTAAGCCAAGCTGGTGACCATCAGAACAGAGGACACATTCAAGATCTGTTTGACAGGATTTGGGACTTGTTAGATGTAGGAGATGAAAATCAGAGGTTCTAGATTGCTTCGAGGTTTTTTAATTGTGAGTGATCGAATGGGTAGTCAAAATGAGTCATTTTATAGTTATTTGAGGTGCCTGCTGAACAGCCAAGGGACACGTATTTGGCACTTGTAAATACAGAAGTGGACCTCAGGAAAGATTTCTGAGTCAGAGATGTAGATGGGCAGACATCAGAATATAGGTGGAGGTTGAAGCCTTAAGGAAGGAGCAAGATTGCTAGAGGGGAATTTCAGAGAAGAGAGCCTCACTTGGCAACATTTGAGAGGCCAGCAGAGGAAGGAGTCAGAGAAGTTAGACAAGTGGGTCCATCCAGTAATGGAGCTCTTACCTTGATAAAGTTAATGTCCCCTGGATGGCTTGTGGCATGGTGGTTTTGAGCATGGACTCTGGGCTCTCCTACCTACTGGTGGGTGACTAGGAGATAAATTATTTAACCTCATTTCCTGATCTATGTAATGGGAATAAAGTGGTACCTAATTTGGAAAATTGAAAGAGTGAAGCACTTTGAAAGTGCTTGGCACATAGGAAGTGTGATAAAGTATTTGATAAATAAACACAGAAACTTAGAAACACATGTGCATGCCCTGCATTGTGTATCTCTGTCTTTCACATATCACACTGACCAGTTAAAAAACTAGTTAATTTGGACTCAGTTTATTTGTCTGAAACTCTGGTAGTTCCAATGCAATAATGCAAGTATCAGACTTCTTAAAGGTTTTCTGGATTATTTATCAGATTACTTTTCCTATTGGCTATTAATTTTACTTCCAACTTTGATGCAGCTTTGTTTCTTCCACAAATGACATATTTTTAAGTTGTTCCTAATGCCTTGTAGCATACAACTCCCGCCCCCCCGCCCCCCCCCCCCCCCCACGGCCTTTTTAGCTTTCCTTCCTCAGAGTCATTCCTAAAGTTCTGGAATGCTCTGTTAGTTGCTCCCCCGCATTTTGGTCAGTTACTGGCATGTTACTTTTAATCAGGCTGCTTTTCTCATCCATCTGTAGGAATTGGCAATATTTTCAGCTCCTCTCCATTATGGTCAGGAATATGAATTTGCTGTCTTTTCTTCTTCCTCTTCCATTTTCCCACGTAAATGTCTTGAACCACTGATTAGATCTGTGTGCCCACAATAACATAAGCAGGCACGAAGCTTAAATCTGATTTAAAGGAGTATGTACAGACTCTGTTACTCTATGAAAGTTTTTTAGAGTCTAGATGAAAATAGAACAGTATCCAGGGTGTAAGTTGCTGAATTTTAACACTTGTTGAACCAGACGTCGTGTGTGTTCATTTTTAAATAACTGGGTGGGTCACTTTTTTTATTTATTATGAACACAAACACTGATGCTAACAACCAGCATGTGAAAGGAAAACAGGCGATAGTGATGAAAACCATTTAATGATTAGTGAGGAAACAAATATTGTTTAATGAAAATAAAAACCATGTCTAAAGGGCCTAATGCTGACTTTTGGAAATATAACTATGTTGCGGTCTGTTGTGTACCCTCTGTCCTGTACAGTAGATATTGTTTAAAATTGCTTGGGAACTGGAGCTTGCAATTGTGAGCCTGGAATGTCCTGCAGATAATTAAGTTGTGGTCAGGCTTTGGAAAAATAAAAAGTTCTCGAACTATGATTTTATAAACATGCTACAATAACATTTCTTTATATTTAACAGTTTCTTATAGAAAGCTGATACTCTCATGAGGCATTGATTAAAGGTAAAAACATCAAGAAAGAAAAAATATTAAATTAAAACTTCACTTAGGATGTTGACAGTTGGCTTGTAATATTAAACAGATGTGTATGTTCCTGGGGATATTCTTCTTTCTGAACTGAATTGCTAAGTTGTATTTTTTTTTAATGACAACTACAAATTTTTGATCAGTTAATAATTTTAAATGCCCCTTCTACAATCTTCTGTATTCTAACTTCATCTGTAGTTTGAGCCCTCTCAATGATATAATGATTGGTGAAACCTTTGCTGCCGCTTCTAAAGTCTTTCATTTTCTTTCTTGACCCCCCCCACCCCCAACACACACACAGCTTAACTGGGCTCTTCTGATTTCATGATGCATTCTTGGAGATTGATTCCTTGAAATAATTTTAGGATCATTGGGTGGAATTCTACCCTTTCAGATTTATGTCTATACTTCCATATAAATTTCACGTTGGTATTTGAGTGCACAAGCTGACCTACATTGTGGTATTGTGTTTGTGTGGTCAATTGTAAAGGCTTCATGAACCGTCTGTATAGCCAGCCATGCAGATCGGCTCTACACCCATGCTGTGCGGCCACAGAAGTGTCAGTGAGGGACCTAAAGGAAACCAGGCCATGGAGCAAAAAGAGTAAATTCTTTTTGCTTATAAGAATTTTGCTGTATTAGGCAAATAACATAGAGTCCAGTAAAGACAGGGGAATGGGGTGGGGTGGGTAGACTTTGGCAAATGAAGGAGTCAGGTTGGATTTTATAGGATGAATTGAATATATTTCACATCTTCTCAGATTCTTCAAATCGATTTGTAAGACTAGATAAATTGTTCATTGTGTTTGGGCTGATGAAAAATTTTAAATTCTGAAGATCATTTGAATTGTAAGTTTTTGACGTGTGGACATCTCGTGTTCTCAGAAGGATAGATTTTGCTAGGCAGGAGTCTTTGATTAACCTGGAAGAACAGTTTAGTTGGTTTGGATAGATTTATTTATCTTGGAACTATGTATTGTTTGCGCAGTCTTCTTTTTTGGAATCAGTGTTTTTTTTCCTCTGCAGATTGCATTTGGGAAGCTCTGATTTGGAGGCTCAGTATATGGAAGGCATTTCCAATAAACACAAACAAAGGCCCACTGGACTGTCCGAACAAATATGATGACTTTTTATCATTAACAATTTTATTTAAACTCAAGAATAATGAATTCATTTTTAATAGCATGTTATTTAAATGTGACTATTCTTTATATCTAATAGTATAAATAGTTTTTAAGTGTCCTACTAAAGTTTGATTTAGGAGCAAAAATATTTTATATGAAAGGATTTGACAAATATGCATTTCTGGTGTATTGTTTTGTTCTCTAGCTCATTGTTTTATTTTATGTTTTGTGTGGCTGTGGAGGGAAGGATAGTTTTCTGTGTACAGTGTTTCAGTAGTTCATGGAATCATTGCCATGTTCTCCTAGAAATATGGAATGCAAATTAACACTGACCTTTTGGAAAGAGTTGGGAACTTTGAACTGTGTACAAAAATACTGTATAAGTTTAGCATAATTTGTTACTCTAGAAAGAGCCATCCATTTTAGCTAAGAATCTAACAAGTAGTAAAATATATGTAGGGCTTTATACTATTTCATTCCAATTC
This sequence comes from Vulpes lagopus, assembly GCF_018345385.1. Lineage (NCBI taxonomy): Eukaryota > Metazoa > Chordata > Mammalia > Carnivora > Canidae > Vulpes > Vulpes lagopus. The sequence continues at coordinate 130,245,961 of NC_054827.1, read as the reverse complement.
TCTCCCAGTGTTTTGCTCTAAAGGAGTGGTGTAAATATTTTAAATAGTTCTCTCTAACCAGAATTAATAATAACAGATTTCAGTAGAAAATGTTGTTTCATTTTTACCATGATTATTGCATCCTAAGATAACTCTCTGTAAATGATATTCTTTTATAGATATTTTGGCTTGGCTTACCGATCCTAATTTCAGTATTATGCCTGATTTAGCAATAAGCTGCTGTGATCAGCTACAGTGAATCGTATTAGGCAGGCTTTATTTTCTGTTTCAGTGTGGTACTGCCGTTTCTCCCACCTCCACATCAGAAAAGCATTTATATTCTTTTTCAGTTTTAATGTTTAATAATTCTACCATGGAAAAGGGAAAGTGGGAAATTTTTTAGGGTAGATGCTGATTGAAGAATGACACCATTTGAGCAACTTTCATATTTTAAAAATTTCGTGCTCATGCCCTTTTTTTCTGTGTGGTGTTCAGGTCTTCTCATCTGTTCTACAGATAATTAGTGTGGTTCTGGTAGGGAGGAGGGTTCTGCTCTTCCTGTTGGCAGCCTGCTGGTTCGATTAACTGAAGTTACTGATTTGGGAGTGGAAGACACTTCGGGTCCCTAGTGGTCTGAAATTGGAAATGCATCTCCTGAAAATTTCATTAGAACTCTCCATAAAGTTTAACATTTGATTAAAAATAAAAATGTTAAGAATTTAGGTAGGTTGGTTGGCTTATTTAAAGTGTTCTTTGAGCTACAGTTGAAGTTACTTATTTTTCTTAATCTCATTGAAAACAGATGAATTACACATAAAAACTTGAGTAGTAGATTAGCACCTGTGTTTCAAGTCATTGAGGAAATGGAGGAAAATTCTGTAAAGGCTGTGTAAGTGCTAAGTAGAATGAGAAAAATCTGTCAGAAGTTGTTTCTTTGTCATCTCTTTGTTAGCTTTATCATGCTTAATTTTCATGCAAATAATGTGTTTGTTACTGTGGTCACACCGTGATTTAACATTGGCTTATGTATGATATTTTATTGTCCCTGTCCTGGAAAATTATAGCAGTTTTTATGAGGAGTGGTTTGTGGGTTCACACAACCCACTTGGAGTGCCATTTACTATAATTCTATTCTAAAAGGACCATAAAACATCATGTAAATTGTTTAAAAAGGGAAAGGCCTTTTTTGAGAAAGGCTAGGAAGAAATCTTTCCAGGCTTTTGTTCTTATAGTCTCATGATTTTAAGCTTGCAGTTTATTTGAAACATTAATGTCAAAAAGTGAAGTGCACATGTATCTGAGCAAAATGGTTGTGAGCGAGAGCAAGGCTAAACTCGGGCCTCAGTGCAGAATAATACACATCAAATTCAGCATGTTGTAATCTTTCAAAATATGTTTTCTGTGGCTTTGGAAACGAAATTACGGAAGAAAGGAAGAGAGGGAGGGAGGAAGGAAGGAAGAACGGAATTAATTTAAAGCATGTATATCTTTTCTCAGAAAAACCTCTTAGGAGCTTGTTGCGTGTTTGTAATTGACATGAAAGCACAGTTTTTTGGTAACTGGTCTTGTGAAACTCCCGTTTAAGTTCACAAATAGATTTACCTAAAGGAGCTTCCCTCCTTGGCAGTTCTACCATTTCGGTTGGCTTGTTGCTCTGTTTATGTACACCCTTAGGAAGAAAGTATGAAATACCCAGTAACAATGCTAGAATTCTCTCATGGCCCAAATGCCTTATTCTGATGTTATCTTGGTTTTGTGTCTGAGCTCTATGGAGAACACGGATGGAAATTGTTAATAATTTTCTACAGCATTTATGTTACTCTGAGCTTTAGTCATTCAAATACAGATATATCTTACATTTAAGCAAAATCCAAATACATGTGAAATATAAAATAGAGGCAGCTGTTTGACATACAGATGTAACAAATATGTAATAGATTTAATTTTTTTATAAAACACTTCCTTAGTACAGGTCAGATCATTATATCTGCAACAACATATTATAGAAGTACTTATAAATGAAATGACAGCTCTGTTCATGTAAATAGTGATATAAACATTTGTCTCTGCACAACTTTCTTTTTTCAAGTCTGTGATTTTAAAAACACAAGCTTATCTGTGTGATTTAGAAACTCCTTGGCTTTGTGATAAGAGGAGGTTAAAAGTAGATCACATTCATGGATCTCACAGAGGATCAGTGAGTTTATGACATGGCTGTAAATCTTTGTCTAAGTGTAAATGCTTCCTGCTTGCATGTGTGATTTCATGGATTTCAATTTAGAAAATATTTTTATTATAAAGTTCCTCCTTTTTGTAAAGAACACAAAACTAACTTTCTAAAACATAAAAAAAACTGTTTGGAATTATTCCTTATTCTACATGGTCCATTTAATTTTCCTGTATTGGTACATTTATTTCTTTTCTTTTTTTGGGGGCGGGGGTATTGGTACATTTCTATTCCAACGGGATTACAGAAGTGTATTTAGGGACTAGAAAATGAAGCTATGATTGGAAAAGAGATTTTTAAAAAGGTAGGAGAATCTAATATCATCCTAGGATGGTAAGAAAGGTGGGAATGAAGTGAAGAATATTCTGGCAGCCTTGTTACTGTCGGCACAGAACAGTTCTTGGAATTCTATAACTCTTCCTGGGGGTTGTGTGGTGGGGTTGGGGGCTCCTTTGACCGATCCTGTAGCCTGAGAACCTGCTGTGGCTAAGTATACTAAGCAAAGAAGACTTTTTATAGCATTTTAATCCAAGTTGTTGGATATGCCACAGATTTTCATAACTAAAAATTTTATATCCAGCTCTATTGAATAAATTGTTTTAATATGAGATGTTTGGAAATAGGGTAGACACTACCCTAAAGGGACCCAAATTCCCAGTTCTCCAAGTTAGATATTATTTTCCACTGTGACTTTATAATACATTGGTATATAATGATGTCATTAATTATGATATAGAATGCCATGTGTAGGGGTTTTCTCCTTGTAGATTAGGAAATGTTTTTCTTTTTTGTGTTAGCACAGATAACCTAACTCCTAGTCATTTATAGGTACTATATAAAAATGCATAGGATTTGAGTCAAGTATGTGTTAATAATGTTTTACATATTATTCAGTTGCAAGAAATCTAATCTTTTTTCTTACAACTTTTATCCAGAATGTTAGTGTTTCCTTGTCTCTGTTTTTCACTTGAGTCAGGTAGAAAAAATATTTTTCATGGTCTTTAGATGACACTAAACCATTTATTTTCAAATAGCTGGTTTTTTTTTTTTTTCCTTCTCTTGGAAATCTCCATCAACATGACCAATTCCTGTCGGAAAAGGGGCACAATTTTTCAGTTTTTCCCCCAAAACTGCAACTTCAGAAAATATGTAAGAGATGTAGCAATTAACCTACATGCACATTTATAATACTAGAAAATGGGCAGCTAGTTACATTCAAAGACAGGATCTGATAGGCCCAAATTGCTTAAAACATCACAGTTATTGAAGATATACCCCAGGGAATTTGAGAAACCATTTAACAGATGAAAGTACATTTTGAAAAGTCTGACCTTACAGGCAATCATAAAATGAATCAAAACAGTGCTTTTTTCCCCCTGAAATGTACAGAGCCCATCTGTGTCTAATCCAGTAATTATAGACTGTGTTCAATTACCTTTTCAAACTTGGAGCAGACTGGAGACTAGGCAGTGAACAAACATAGGGTTTTGTCTAGACCTCAATTGACCACAGTCTAAAACTTGAATTTATATCTAATTTTATTTTTTGTTTGGTTTGATAGTTCTTAAAGGATTCATTTTTGCTACTTGGTGTTTTACCTTCTTAGATTTGAGATATTGCTTTTTCTTGTCACAAAAGCTTTTGTATCAGCAGTAGCTTATGCTATAATCAGGTGTTGTTTTCTGAATACTTTTGTGTGCAAATCAGTAATTTGCACTGGAGAAAAGACTGCATAGGGCGGGGGAAGGGATCATACCCTGAGTAGTATTTTTTGAAATAGCCCTTAAAATATTGCTGCTGACAGGAACTCTTTTTTATGTGCTAGGAAAAATAATTTATTTTCCTCTTACACTGAGAAAACTACAGCTAAGGTAATTTTCAGTTGCTTTGTACACTTAATAAGATGTTTTTAAAATTGCAGTAAACTGCTATAACATCTCTCTTTTATGAAACATATCTTATGTTTTGTTTTTCTTTACACATTTTTGTTGCATTTGCTCATCAGGCTGGTATCCATTGTGAGATTCAGTGTGTCATATTAAAAAATCTCCTTCAAACCATTTCTCTTGGGCAGCCCCGGTGGCTCAGTGGTTTAGCGCTGCCTACAGCTCAGGGCGTGATCCTGGAGACCCGGGATCGAGTCCCACGTCAGGATCCCTGCATGGAGCCTGCTTTTCCCTCTGCCTGTGTCTCTGCCTCTCTCTCTCTCCTCTCTGTGTATTCTCATGAATAAATAAAATCTTTAAAAAAACAAACAAACAAACCATTTCTCTTAAGTCCACTTATGATTTGATGAATCTTCGGGTGAGAATGACCGTAAACTGCCATGGCCAGTTAAAAATATTTAAATTTTATTTAGGAACCTTGGCATTTCAAGTTTTTCTTAAAACACATAAAATGAGAATGCTTATGCAGCAGTCAGAGCCCCCCCCCCCCCATTAGTTAGTATTCAGGTCATACACATTCCACTTAGCATTGGCAACAAATGTTTTGAGGTATTTATTGGATTATAATCATTGCATATTAGACCATGAAGTTTTCTCGAAACCTTGTGGCCATTCCCAGTATCCGTATTATTTTTTAAAGTTGTGTTTGTTGAGGTTTCACTGTCTCTGGGAGTTTTTTTTTTTTTAATATTTTATTTATTTATGATAGAGAGAGAGAGGCAAAGACACAGGCAGAGGGAGAGACAGGCTCCATGCCGGGAGCCCGACGTGGGACTCGATCCTGGGGTCCCAGGATTGCGCCCTGGGCCAAAAACAGGTGCTAAACCGCTGGAGCCACCCAGGGATCCCCTTTGGGAGGTTTTTAAGGATTCTGTCATGGGAGAGAGAAGTGGTTCTACCTGGTTGCGTGAATGTACTTTCTGAGGATTACACAGAGAAAGTGAAATTCAAAGATTACAGATATCCTTAATATATTTATGAGATTATTTGCTCAGGATATTAGGATAATATGATAACTACCTCCTTCTTATCCCCATGCTTCTTAAGGATCCTCACAGAGAAGGTGAAAGATTAGTCTTCCTAAGTACGAAATTGAGAGGCCCTTTGGATGCTCTCATTTACTCCCTTACCTAATTCATTAAAAACATTCTTGCTCTTTCTCCACCCAGCTCCTAGGCCAACACTCCTCCTAGGTCCTTCATCACAAACATGTGGGCTACTGATGCTACTTTCTTCATGGTGCTTAGGGTGGTTTGGAATTTTGTATTTTTTTTAAAAACCTGTTTATGCCCTTCCCACTGGACCATAAGTTTCTTTAGATCAAAGGCTGATTGTGTGTTATGTTCTCCTATTGTATTCCAGCATCAAACACAATGCCTGATTGGGGGCATGCACTGGCTCCTTGTTGGCTGCATGATAGCCGCACTGTCTACCTTTTGCCCTCTCTCCCTGGCATGGTCACTATATCCATATTTTTTTCAAGATTACCCAAGCCCTTCTTAACCCAATGCTAGTCCTTCTCTCCCTTTCCTTTTTTTTTTTTTTTTTTTAAAGATTTATTTATTTATTCAGAGAGAGCGAGAGAGAGAGGCAGAGACACAGGCAGAGGGAGAAGCAGGCTCCATGCAGGAAGCTCCATGTGGGACTGGATCCCAGGACTCCAGGATCACACCCCAGGCTGCAGGCGGCGCCAAACCGCTGCGCCACTGGGGCTGCCCTCTCCCTTTCCTTTTATGCCATTTCACCATACAGATCTTATTTCCCTCACCAGAGGACTCTAGCATACTGATACCCTGCCCTGAACACCCTCCCTTTTCCTTTCAGCCAGCCAGTTACTCTTCCTTTTAAAAAAGGATCCAGCCTTTTGAGACCTTACTGCTCCATATTACACTTTCTTTTTAATGTACTTGTGCGATTATTTGTAATTAATTGAGCATAGTCTTGGAAAAATTGTTTTTATAGTTGAGGACATTGCCTTCTGCTCTGCTGATAAAGACCAGTGTAGTCTTTTAAGTCATGCTGTTATGGGGCTCATGTGAGGTCTCAGCATGTGAATAGTAGCCAGTATTTTTTCAGAATGTTCCAGTTTGCCATTTTCACTTGGTTCTAACAGTCCTTTTAGGAAGGCCTCTGTGTTTTATAGATAAGTAAAAGACCTGAGCTTCAGAGAACCCAAGTTGACTTGACTGGAGCCATTAACCCCAGAGTGGCAGGACAAGAATTCTTATCAGGGTTTTGTCAACTCTAACCCCTATGTTCTTTCTGGTACATCAAGATTCTTTGTAAATATTTTATTAATTTCATTTTTATATACATTCTGGGCACATAGAAAATTGTACTAGTTTGTTCATTGGTTGAAATGACATAGCCTGTAATTGTATCTGTTAAAACTGCAACCACTGACTGTAGTTTTCCCTACTTCAGGGCACTGGCCATATCCTGTCTGGTTTTCAGCCTACAGTGCATGGTCGCAATAGAAATGCAAAAAGCATTTGTTGAATGAATATAGTGAATCAAGTGAGAGAAATAAAAGAACTGCAGTCAAAGTATAAATCCCTAAGTGATATAGTTAACATACCTTATTTTTGTCAGAGCACTACCCTGCTGGCACAGAAAGCATAGTTGGGAGGAAAACAGTGCTTGACTTTGACAAGTACATAACTTAAAAGAAGACACTTGGGCCAGTGTAAAGGCCTGCTGTGAGTGTGGTGATGAAGAACGGAGGTGCTGGGTTCCAGCCTGCCTACATTTCAAGCCCCAGTTTTGGTACCCTATAGCTGTGCAACTCAGGCAAGTTATTTTACCTTTCTGTGCATCAGTTTTCTCATCGGTGAAATGGGTGAAAAGAGTCAAGAGTACTTGACTCTTAGGGTTGTGTGTGTGTGTGTGTGTGTGTGTGTGTGTGTGTATGTATGTAGTGTCTGCTCATAGTAAATGTTTAGTAAATACCAGCTTTTATTAACAGAGACCACAGAAGGCCACTGGCCCATAAAGCTAGGCATTCACACATAAACAAATGTCAGCATACCTGATTGTATGTAATGATAACAATAAAAATAGTACAAAACACTAAGGAGTTGCTGGAGTAATTTGGGTGGCTGAAGCTGAGTAAGGTCAGTGTGAAAATGCTGAAGATTAAGTAGGGGAGGAGAACATTCCCAAGGCAACAGTGCATTCACTCAACAAAACTTATGCACCGTTTCCTGCATATGCTGCTTTGTGGCTTTCATATGAATTCCACAGGTCAAGTTTAGGGAGAAAGGTGCTAAGAAGAGCTCCTTTAGCCCGAGATCCAGTACTATTCCTGGGGTGTACCTTCAAAGAGTAAAGGGTATGGATTGGAATACCATGGATCCCTGGGAAGAGAGAATTTGGATTAAATAATTGGTTAAGAATCATACAGTGGAGAAAAGATCAGGAGTTTTGACCAGGTTAACTGGTTATCATGTAGAGATATAGTTTCCCCATGTAGAGAATAGTTTCAGTGAAGAGTTGAGAAGCCATGTCCTAAGAGAATAAGATTAAATAAATGGATGTGTTGAAAAATGGAGACAAAGTGGATCATCCATTCAGGGTTCTTAACATTGAAAGTTTGGGAGTGAAGGATCCTTAAAAGTTAATAGAAATCATATCTAAATTACATTTAAATTTGTTCTCTCTCTTTACATAACTAAGTAGCTGAGAGAACATTTTTATTTTTTACTCTAATTTTCAAAAATGAGAACAATGATAAAATAAATTTTACTCATGAAATCTATTTTCCATTGAAGTCATGCTATTTATTGCTGTGCTTGACAAATTGATTGTTTAACTTATGATTTATGCAACTGCTTTCCCCATTTGCAAGGAGAAGATTGAGTAACATTTCTCTGATTTGTGTATCTCCAGGTCTTCCTCACTCATAGAGAAGCCTTGCAGAAATAATTAGTTGGTATGTAGTTATTGAACACTTTCAGGGTGCTGCTTGATGCATGAAGTCCTAGCGTACAGGTCCTGGCCTCATGGTTTTTGAGGGTTTTCTCCTAAGTTGAAAGAAATCATGTCATTTGTTTTTTGTTTTGTTTTATTTTTTTAAAGATTTTATTTAAATCTCTATTTGTGAGAGACACAGAGAGAGAGAGAGGCAGAGACACAGGCAGAGGGAGAAGCAGGCTCCATGCAGGGAGCCTGATGTGGGACTCGATCGGGGGGCTCCATGATCACGCCGAGCTGAAGGCAGATGCTTAATCGCTGAGCCCAGAAATCATGTCATTTGTAAAAGCAATGATTGAACGTCAATCTTTTATATAAAAAAAAAAATAGAAGTTTGTGGTTGTTTAATCACAGCCAGCTAGCATGTTATTACTGTTTTAGCAAGGAGACATCCCAACCTCTGGCTTTGCAGTGAAGCTGGGAGTAGGGGGCACTTTTTCTCCATTAGAGGATGAAGAATCTTGGTTATTCCTTTTTGCTGGGTATCTGTTTAAAACGGAGGAATGTGATTTTTTAGTAACATTGGGATTTTAGAGATTTCCAAGGTGCCATATTTAAGTAATCAAGTGATGGACTTTAAAAATATTACTGTTTTTTTTATGTTGCTCACTGACGTTTGTAGCCCCTAAAATCAACTATAACACAGATCTAAGAAGAGAGAGAACTGTGACCATTAGACCCAATCTCACAAAGCTGACCGAAAAGACTTCTCTACTGCTTCAGACTTTTTTCTATGTCCTTCCTTTGATTATGATGGACTCCTGGCCCAATAACAGGGTGCTTCTTCTGAGAGAAGGTTGTAATCAGGTGTTTGAGCCTGCTGTAGAGAGCGCAGGTGCATGGGAAACCCCTTGAGTTCTGGCTTGCCTCAGGCAGAGCTGAGATTTGTGATCTAGGCCAGAGCTCACCTGCTTTCTGATCTCCACTGTCAGATCTTGAATGAATGTGAATGCTTCATGAATGAATGTAAAACATAATTTCTGGGATTTGCTAATGAGAGAAGCAGAAAGGATTTCCTCTGCCCTATCTCCTCTTCATCTTTGGGAAGGTCTTAAAATTTTTTAGCTTAGACTGTTTTCTTCATTAAATTCTGAATTGAATGCTTCATATCCTTTTGATGTGTATATTATCATATTCCTGGATTTTATTCTTGAACCCAATTGGAAAGTTTCAAGGCAAACATTTGGTTTTCTGTTAGCCCACAAATTGGGCAATGGTTGTTCAATTATGGTCTTCCGTTGACTTAGGCAGAGTCACATGTTAAGAGTGTATTTTGTTAGTAGCCCACAAAGCATACCAACTCTCAGTCCTTTGTCATTTCTGACTGTGGGCAGTAATATTATAGTAATAGTAATATTCCCAAATTTCATCGGTGGAGTACTCAAATTTACTATCCAGAAATTCACCTTAAAATACATCAATGACAAAATAGCCAAGCATAGAATAGGTATTAATGTACCCTGCTTGTCCACTTATCAAAAATTAATAATGGTTTCCCAGTAGGCTAAAATGCTTCCCAGAGCACCTTACTCACAAATATGCCCCAAATATAGTAAAGCAAATCCAGTTCAGTATTATGAAGAACCATTTAATGTCCTGGCTATTTGCAATGGATATGCTTATTACTCAATATTTGCATAATGGTTGTGGTACATACCTATTATTTTTTCTTCGTCCCCAAACGAACCTTTTTTCAGTCCCCAAACCAACCTTTTTTCAGCAATAGCGCCTTCTTCCTCTTGGGAACTGATCTCACTCCTGACTTCAAGTTGGTGGTTTCAGCAGAAGCGCTGTGTTCCCAGGTAACATCTTCTCCTTCCAGGTCCTAGACCAGGGGTGGGTACCAGATTCAAATCAGAATAATCAGAATCCTTTCCTAGGAGTATTTAAAAATGGGGATTAGGAAAAAGACTCCTTCTTTGTTCAGAGGCCTAGATTGGTTTTTTAAAAGATTTTATTTATTTATTCATGAGAGACACAGAAAGAGAGAGGCATAGACATAGGCAGAGAGAGAAGCAGGCTTCATGCAGGGAGCCTGATGTGGGACTCGATCCAGGAACTCCAGGATTATGCCCTGAGCCGAAGGCAGACGCTTAACCACTGAGCCACCCAGGTGTCCCTAGAGGCCTAGATTTTAAAGAACAAAACTCAGGAGCTGTTGGTGGCCATGTTTTCATTGCCAAGACTGAACAGCTAAAATGTAGAGAAAAAGGAGTTTCTGTTCTCAGCCTTCAGTGGTTTCAGAGGCCCAGCTCCATTGTTGTTGTTGTTGTTGTTGTTTTAAGATTTTATTTATTCATGAGAGACACAGAGAGAGAGGCAGAGACACAGGCAGAGGGAGAAGCAGGCTCCATGCAGGGAGCTCGACGTGGGACTTGATCCCGGGACCCCAGGATCACGCCCTGGGCCGAAGGTGGTGCTAAACCGCTGAGCCACCCGGGCTGCCCCCAGCTCCATTGTTGCTCTCCTGGTGTTTTATTCATAAAACCAGTGCTTCTCAACTGAGGACAGTTTCATCTCCTCCAGAGGTTATTTGGCCTTGTCTGGAGACATTTTTGGTTGTCACAGCTCAGGGGCTGCGGCTGTCGTCTAGTAGGTAGAGAGCAGGCATTCTTCTGAACCATCCTATAATGTCTGGGACAGCTCCTCTAGAACACAGAATTTCTTGACTCAAAATGTCAGTGAGGCCGAAGTTGATAAACCCTGAAATTTAATCCATCTTTCAGATACGTTGAATAACCTTAGTATCCATTCAGTACCTCTCTCCTTTCCTACTTTTTGAAACCTAGCTAGAATTAATTTCTGTTCAAGAGAACCTCAACTAACCTGGCAGTTTACATAAACTAACTGTGAGTGTTGTTTTGTTATTGGCATACATTTCAGTCCCATATTTAAGATTTTCCAGCACATAGCTGACCTAATATGCAGACATGCTGTCCCTCAGGTTTAGAGGGACTGTTAATTCACCTGCCACATAGGTTCAAATGGACATATGTCACCTCTCTTAGATATCTAAACAACATATATTCCAAACTCTAGAACTTTTGAAGCAGAGCCTATTCATGAGTTGCTGTTAGTATCGCATCAAAATTATGCTGCCCTCCCTAAGATATCTTTTGAGGTCTACATTCAGCTCACATATGGGGGATGAAATATTCATTTTTATGAATAGCTATGATAAAAATCAAATGTTCAGCTATGTGGAACAAAACTTAACAGTGTCTTATAACAGCCTTGATCTCGCATTGCTGGTACAAGGAACAGCCAACATCTGCATGAACATGGATGGGCTGGGCAGACAAAATTCCTCTTTGAAATTGACCAGAAAGAAGGTACCTTTGATTCATCTTCTGAATCCTGTTCATGGATTTCTCAATGGGCAGATTGATGAACAGAGTGTCAGTGATGATCTGAGACATTGAGCATAGTCCTACAGTTTATCACCTAGCCTAAGAATCCAATTTAATACTACCTGCTTTTTACTTAGCGTGAAATCTTTTCTTAAACTTTCTTTGGTATTTCTTGGTTTCTTTACCCCTGGCCTTCCCCATTACTCTGGTTAAATTAGAGTTGAACCGTAGAGTGTTTTGTGAGGCTGAGTTTCTCTTTCTCTCTTTCCCCTCTCCTTGGCATGGAGTTGACACACAAGCACTCATTAAATATTTGTTCAAATAGTGATTGAATGATGATCTCATCCCCAGCCTTGTCACTTTATTATCTGAATCCCAGTAATTCCCCAGTTTTTATTCCTAACTTAGACTTTTCTCTAAAGCTCTGTTTGACACCTTGCTTGGCATCTCTGCTTGGAGGTGTCCAGTGGACACATACTGGAAATTCTGTCTTTGGCTTTTACGGGACCTTAGGGGACTTGCCCTCTCTACTTGGAATACTTTCCCCCAGATCTCTGGCTCTTGCCTCGTCTCCTTCAAACATGTCCTTACGTGGCATCTTCTCAATGAGGCCGTCCTGACCACCCCATCTAAAATTATAAGTCCCCTCTTTCTCCACACTCTACCTAGATTTTTCCTGCACTCTACTTGAATTTGTCTTCACTTCCTTTACTTTCTTCCCCCTCCCCGATAACGCTCACTACCATTTAACACGCCTTATTAACACTTAACTGTTCGTTGTATGTTTTTAACATATTATGGTTATGGTTTACTATCTGGAATCTGGTTTGATTGTAAGCAAAGCCATGATCACTCAAATTGGGGTCTTTGGACTCCCAAGTTCAATTTAGTTTTTTAAGGAGCAAACCAGCTCCTTCTTGTTGACTTTAGAATGATGATTCTGACATTTTGGGAGGTACTAACCCCGCCCCCACCTCCTGAAGTTTTGGACTCAAGTCTTTGCTTCAAAGTAATAAACTTCATCTATAAAATCAAGAAAATTAAAATGTTTCCTTGTGTTTCTGACAGCAACCCAAATGAAACCCTGGATTTTCAAATTTGGAGGTTGTGTTTGGTATCATCTGAAGTTAAATATAGGTCATGTGGCACAAACCAGAGGCAAGGAGGGGCAGTCCAAAGAGAGGCTGGTTTCTTCTAGAGCAGCTGAAAAATGGGAAAGTATGACGAGGCCTCCATGACAAACTGCAGAGACATTGTGAACGCGCAGAAAACAGAAGCAAAACAACAGTAGTTTGGGATATGAGCCCCAATTTGAAAGTTCTAAAGCGGGTGCTTTTCACCTAGGCATCTCTATGTCCTGTGCTGTAGGAGGGGTGTTAACCAGGATTGATTTATATAATGATGATTCATCATTCTCCCAAGCAGCCATGATCAGGGGGACATGCTAGTACTTAAATGAACAAACACTCTGTCTTTGGCCTCAGAATACCTTGTACATCTGGGTTAGGATGGCCAGAGTCATTTTTTCTGAGATCAGCTCTCTGGCACAGTGACTGGTGGGGTGATAAGCATGTACCTTTAAAGGCTGGAGCATAAGGTGCCTGGAGAGTCCATGTCTGTCTTTCCACTTAGCTGCTTTTTTTTCTTAACCATAGTTTTATTTTAAAATTAACACACAGTAAAAGTGACCTTTCTGCTGTGTTCTTTGGATTTTGACTTCTCTCTCTCTCTCTAACCATTTCATAATCAGGATCCAAAAGAGATTCATCACTCCCAAAATCTGCCTGATGTAATTGATCCCTTTGTAGCCATAGGTCTCCCCGCCCCTCCCCCACCTGGTCTTCCTTGCTATAGTTATGTATTTGCAAGAATGTTTTGTAAATGGAATCATACAATATCAAACTCCTTTGAAATGGACAACTTTTAGCTAACATAGTGCTTTTGAGATTCATTCTGGATGGTGTGTATCAATAGTTCCTTTTTTATTACTGAGTAGTATTTGATATGGAGTTACTATGGCCATTCATCATCTGTTCAAGGACATTTGGATTGTTTCTTGTTTTTGGCAATTGTGAATAGAGCTGCTACAAATATTTGTGTACACGTTTTTGGATCAGCATAAATTTTAATTTCTCTAGGGCAAATATCCAATAGTGGGATAGCTAGGTCATATAGTAAGTATATATTTAATGTCATAAAAAAAACTACCTATGCACAAATGTTCTTAGCCACATTATTCATAATGGTCAAAAAGTGAAAATAATCCAAATGTCTATCAACTGATGAATGGATAATAAAATGTGATATATCCATTCAATTTATTATTTGGCAAGGAGAAGAAATGAAGTACTGGTACTTACTACAACATGGATGAACCTTGAAAACATGCCAGGTGAAAGAAGCTGATCACTAAGGGCCATGTGTTGTATGATTCCGTTTATGTGAAATGTCCAAAATAGGCAGATCCATAGCAACATAGATGGGTAGATGTAGAGAAGGTCGATTAGGTTGCCTAGGGCTGAGAGGGATTGGGGAGTGTGACTCTTAGTGGGTATGGGGTTTTGGGAGTGATGAAAACGTTCTAAAGTTTATTGGAGTGATGGTTGTACAACTTGTAAATATACTAGAAACCACTGAATAGCTTTAAATGGGTGGGTTATGTGCTGTGTGAATTCTATCTCAATAGGCTATTATTTTAAAAAAATTAACTGCTAACTTGTTTTCTCCAGTGGTCATACCATTGTGTATTATCAGCAATTGTGGGAGTTGTAGATGCTCCATCTCCTCATCAGCACTTGGCACTTGGTATTTTGGGCGTTTTTTATTTTAGCAATTTTAGTAGGTATGTAGTGATACTTCATGTTAATTTGCATCTCCTTAATGGCTAATGACGTAGAACATCTTTCACGTGCCTATTTGTCATCTTTAGTGAGGTATCTGTACAAGTCTTTTGCCCATTCTAAACTTGAGTATTGTTTTCTTAGTGTTAGGTTTGAGAGTTCTTTATATGTCATGGAGATGAGTCTTTTGTCAGCTGTGTAATTTGCAAGTAGCGTTTTCTCTTAGTCTCTTAGGTGGCTTCTCTTTCTACTCTCCTAGCATAAATCCTTATTGATGGGTTGCAGGTTCTATCAGAGCTTCATTGTCTGTTTACTCCTGTATCCTAAGTGCCCAATAGAGTATCTGGCACAAAATAGATGCTCAGCTAATACTCGATGGATGGATGAATGACTGAATTGCTTCTTGTTCCTGATTAGCAATGATTTTTTTTTTCCTGAGTGATGATAAATATATAAAAAGTAAAACTGATTAGGTCACTTCCCTGATTAAAATATTTCCTTCCAGTTACCTCTTCAGGAAAAAGAAAATCTCTAGTATAGATTTTAAAGCATGGCAGGATCCAGCTTGATTCATTGAACATTTCATGTTCTCTGCCTCATAGCCTTTACGTATGCTGTTCCTCTATCAGAAACTGTTTTTGCCAGGCCAACTCCTTGTTTTTATTTATTTCTTAGTTCGAACATCATCTTCAGTCATTTATTCTAGACCCTGGGCATATAAGAGTTATTAAGACCAGCACAATACTTATCCTATTGAGGCATACTTTTTGTGGCCTTCCCCCCAGACTAGGCTGGGCACCTCTATTTTATTATTTTTTTAAGATTTTATTTTATTTATTCATGAGAGAGAGAGAGAGAGAGAGAGAGAGGCAGACACACAGGTAAAGGGAGAAGCAGGCTTCGTGCAGGGAGCCCGATATGGGACTTGATCCCAGGTCTCCAGGATCACGCTCCAGGATCACGCCCTGGGCTGCAGGTGGCGCTAAACCGCTATGCCACCGGGGCTGCCCTCTATTTTATGACCATAGTTTCCCTATGTTCTTGCTTCACAGAACTTTAATTATCTATAATTATTTATATATGTTCAATCTTTCGCCCCATCAGACCATAAACCAGGGACCTTTAAACATTTTTGTTCATTTATCCTTTAAAAGAATTTTGAGGGACACCTGGGTGGCTCAGTCAGTTAAGGATCTGCCTTCAGCTCTGGTCAAGATCCCAGAGTCCTAGAATGGAGGAGACTGTCAGGCTACCTGCTCAGCGGGGAGCCTGCTTCTGCCTCTCCTCACTGCTCCTGCTCTCTCTCAGTCTCTCTCTCAAATAAATAAATAAAATGTTTTAAAAATAGAATTTTGAAAAAACTAGGTAACTTTTCACACATAAATATATTTGTGTATGTATATACATATATATAGTGACATCTGTAATTTTTCACTATAAATTTAAATAGTGGCAAAGGATGTAACTTCCAGTACACTATAAAACTTGACATTTTAAAGTGAAACTTTTGGTCACTCATTTAAATGTATCCCATAGAATCTAAATACTGTATTTGATATTAACCCATCATTTGTTGAAAAGAATCCTTGAAAAAAACTTTCTTATAGTCATAAATTTTACAACCTTTTTCTCCTTGAATTTGTATTTTCATTTCACTTCCCCCACATATTATCTTACCTCTGTTTATGCATGAAAGTCCTTTTATTGTATATTTTTTATTGGGAAAATCTTTTATTGATCATTCTCATACCTCTATGCAATGAAAATGTGTATGCAAATTGAAATTTAATTTTTGTCTTGAAACTTAGTTTTTCAAAAAATCTCCAGCAGTGACCAAGATGCTGTAATTGTTCTCTGTTGAGTTACCTTTGCAATTGCTATTAGTGTTTATGGATTAAAATAAGTCACTTCATTTAGGAAACCTCTTAAGGCAATGGATTTTTTTTTCCTAATCAGATCATGTGCAAGTGGGTGAATATTACTTTTTTGTGGGCTATGACCATGTTCAATATCAACTACATTCTTAGTTTCCATTTCCTATAACGTAAGAGCTAAGAAACTTTGTTTGCGTAAAGAAGTGGACAAGAATGGAAGGAGTTTGTTAGGCGCAGCCACTCCTCTCAGTCTTGAACTTCCTCTGAGTTACAAGCCAAAACTGCCATCAAAACTTTAAAAATAATTTGTCAGTTGACATCCCAGTTAGGCCCTTCCTTCATTTTGTTGAGTGAAAAAAACTGGATGCCCCATAGACTTGGGAGGGGGTTTGTTGTCCCGTCAGGAGCCGTTCCCTCTGTCATCCGACCCAGGATTTTCAAGTGTTCCTTTGTTAGAGGTTTGTACTTCCAGGACAGTGTCCCGTGGTAAGATCCAGGTGTGGTGAGGGCTGTGTCGTCCTTGCCTCTTAAGAAGTGGGAGAGGTGCTTGTGAAGGACATGTGGGAAAGTAGAGCCTGGGGGATGTGGGTTTCAGCTGACTCCCAGGCAGAGCCGCTTCAGGAGGGGGCTGGACATCAGTCCCCTTAAAGGTGTATGTGCCAGGTGTGCCTTAACAGGTCACCTTGCACCCCCCCAGGGGTGCCTGCTCCTGCTTTGCACACCATGGCTGCAGCCTGCCTGAGTGCAAAGAGCTGTGTCCTTTTGTCAAGCGCAGTTTCCTCAACTCAGGACGTCTCATAATTTTTACCAAGATCCAGGGACAAACTTTTTATGTAAAATTTTATGTAAAACTTGACTCCAAATCTGTTAACTTTTTCAGTTTCCTTTGAAAAGATATAAAAAGGAAAATGTTTTTGTTCCTCAATAGTATTATATTGCTCGAAATTAATTTTTAAATTTCAAGAATAAGAATTTTTTTTACAAGTTTTTGACTTAGTAGCTAGCTTGCTGACTTGATAATAATACCACTTTCCCTATCTTGTTTTTCTGTCTTCCTAATTACGTTGTTTTAGGTAAATTTTACTGTTTTTCAAGTAACAGGGAGCTGCTTGAATTTGCTGCTAAAATAATGTTTAGGGTGTTTTTGGTACTTTTTATCCTAATGTAATTTTCATGGGATTAAAAAAATAGTTGTCATTTGTTTCCTTTTTGCCTGCAGTGATTTTGAGGATCTGGCAGATACTTGTAAGCGTGTTACACCTATAGGGTAACAGAGTCCTGTGTGCGTGCATCAAATAAATGTGCTGTGTTGCTGTTAAGAAATGTGAACTGCAGATTGGCAGCTTCGTCTTTCTGTAATGTACAAATTCTTAATGCTTAGGAGTATCCTGGAGATTTCTGCTTTTCTGCAGAAAATCTAATACAGATTTTCGATCGCCTCTTAAAACGCTGTACTTCTCCAGGAAACCTTATCTTCAATAGAGCATCTGGTTTTCTGTGAAGTCATAATTTTGAATCAGAATTTCCAGCTGTTGCATCTAGTTTTATAGAGCCTGAATTGAGGATCAAAACTAAGTTAGGTATTTAAATACCAGAAGTAAATGTTATCTTTCTTTTTATAAAACAGGATGGCAATTGTATTTAAGTATTTCCAATTTGCAGAGTTATTGTTCGTGATTTGCTCCAGGAGAAATAAGATGAGTAACAGCTGAACAACTTCATGTGACTAAGTTACATTTTATTCTTGTGTCAGTGTCCTGGCAGCTCCAGCACACATGGTGTCTGCATGATGACAGATAAGATCTTAGCCTGTGGGAACTCATCGCAGCCTTAGAGGCCATGCAGCCTGACTCTCTTCATTTTCCAGATGAGGAAACTGAAGTCTTACTCTGCCTTGTAGTATAGAAAATTATCATTAACCTGAAGCAAATGACATTGGGCTTAGTGATACTAGGATAATCATGTTGTGTACTGCTTTCAAATGCGGTCATTCTGCACCAGTGCCCAGAGGGATGCCAGCCTCGTCGGGCAGCACTGTTCACTGCTGCATGCCTGGGACTGGGATGCCCCAGAAGGCAGAGGCCCTCTTCTGTCTAGGAAGCAGTTTGGTGGTGTATGTTGATATATTTAAAGCTGTTAGTAACTTTTGCCTTGTCATTCCCTTCTTAAAACTCTATCTTAAAGAATTACCGAGTCAGATAAAGATTCATTATATAAAAATATTCTGTTATGGTTTAGCAAAAAGATGTTCATTACAGCATAATTTATCCTTTGAGGAAAAATTTGAGGAAACAATTCAGTCATTCAACAATAGAGAAACAGTCAAATTATGGTGAATTTAAACAGTGAAATGTTTACATAGCCATGACAGTAATTTTTAGAAGAATTTTTAATTACATGGGGAAGTGTTCATCATGGTATCAATTAAAGTAAGAGTATAGAATTGTATACATATGATGGTTTCAGTTATATAAAGGATATGTGCATAAAATGAGTCCTAATACATCAGAATGGTAAAAGCTTATTTCTGGGTGATGATATTATGATGGATTGATTCATTTTCTTCTTTATATTTACATTTTCCACAAAAAGCAGAAAATAAAGTTATTAAAAAAGAAATTTAAATATAGTTGAAGAGGCAAATATTTTTGTAATACCAAGTGATGAAAAGCCCACTTTAAAATCCCTTTGAGGTTAGGATCATACATACTCAGTCTCTGATGCTTGTGCTCAGATAAGTTGCACACGGCTGCCGTCACCCTTTCACCCCCGCCGCCCACCCCCACCCACAGAGTCCTAATGGTGGGGGGACAGGGACCCATCTTGAGTATGGGCAGTCGGGTGAGATCCACGAGTAACTGCAGTTTTAATGAAGTCATTTTATTGGGAAAAAATA
This sequence comes from Vulpes lagopus, assembly GCF_018345385.1. NCBI lineage: Eukaryota > Metazoa > Chordata > Mammalia > Carnivora > Canidae > Vulpes > Vulpes lagopus. The sequence continues at coordinate 130,226,877 of NC_054827.1, read as the reverse complement.
AATTTGAAAAGCCATTTCCCCCATTGAACGAACATTCCTTTAGTCTTTCATTTAGCAAACATTTTTGAGTGCCTGGTAGTTAGTTTTTCTGACTTGGAGGTAACGTGCTGCTGTGATTCTTTGCCGGAATTTTCATAAATCTGCTTGCCACAGTATTCCATTTTACAGGTAACTTGACACAGTTCCTGTTCTCACCTGGTTCAGGTTTAATAATTAAATTGGATTAGCTATTAAATAATGAATGTTTGTGTAGAAACCAGTCAGTGTAATATGTGTGAACCTGAAAACACAGCTTCAATCAGTGTTGGGCTTGGTGGGACCCATGTTGCTGTTGCTTTGCAGTACATGGTCAAGCAGCTGTGCACACTGAATGTTGTTTTTCTAAAAGGTAAGCTTTTCCAGAGCATGATACGGTTTTCTTTGCTTTCAAAATTCTTTGAAAAAAAATCTATAAATATTTTGAAGTCCTCAATTCCACTTTATAATTTCAAATTAATGACTTCTTACTACTGTAATTTCATACGTTTTATACTACCCTCTAGGAAAAAAAAGTATTTACTTACTTCAAATATCTTACATTGATTTCAGTTGGTCTCATTCCACATTACAATTATGGCTTTCCATTCCACAAGGTATGGCTTAGAGTTGTGTTTCAGATTTGAAATGGGTTGTGCATTAATAAAGCTACTGTTTTTAATTTAAAAGAAAAGATCTTTTAAGGAAAGTTTGTTAGGCACTGGGGTAAATTTTTGAAATGTTTGTTTTATGTAAATTTAGGTAGGATAGACTCAAATTGTCCCCTGGCTAAGAAAGTGGCACCATTTTTCTTCATTTCCCAGTTTGGCCTAGTTGTGTATTTTGTTTCATATGTTATAACCAAGGGATTCTGAAGCTGGAATATGCTATCTAGGTGGGCTTGCTGTCTTCTTGCAGAAATAGCCCTAAGTCCTTGGAAATACATGATGTCTGAACTCTTTCTCAGAGGCTCTCAGAGAAGTGCCAGTCTCTCCAGCGTTCAGTCTCTTGTCATGCACATCTTTTTCTCCCTCTTTTCTTTTCATCTAATATGAAACAGATCTTTTTCTTAAGCTGCTTTGCTAACATGCTTAATGTTTTAGGATACTAATTTATACCTATTTGAATATAAGCTGATTGTTCTTATTATCTTTGCTAAATGTCCTGACTGCCTTTGTTTTATTAGTTAATTGTGTTGTCTTAACAATGGTATTATATATCAGTGAATTAACATCACAGAACTGTATTCCTTGGAAAGATTATGAGGTCTTTGATTTTGGATTGGGCCACAAGTGGCCCAAACACATGTTCTTCTACTAAAGCAATTCAGTAAATATTGATGGACATCTGAGACTGTGTGCCAGTCATTGTGCTGAGGATTGAAGATACCAAACACGTGGGTGAGATGAAGTGTTTCAAAGTACAGCGAGTCTAGGAGGGAAACCTTGCTGATATACTGGCAGTAGTGTCATCATTGTGTGGGGTTTATTATCTTTATTGGTCTTGTTATCCACTCTTTGCAAGGAAGTATAAGAGTCACTTTGACCCTTTTTGCTTTTCTTTACTTTCTGCAAGTGGTTCTCTCCACTTTTTATTCTTTCAGAAAAAGAAAAAAAAAGCTTCCAAATTTAGAGAAGATGTATATAAATGAGTGTAACTTTACGGTGACAAACAGTATGCACTGAGGTTCTATGGAACCAGAGTTAAGTTTGAATTTCCTTGTTAATATTGTTTTTAAACTTGTAGGTGACTTTTTTTTAGTAAGTAGAAAGAACCCACAGCATCTGTCCAGTTCCAGGAATTAGTAATCATACCTCTCTTTGACACATATCCTATACCTTCACATGTAAACACCTAGAAATATGCTCTTGGCTGTGATGGTATATTGACTTCCTATATTCTTGTGTCTAGAAGAGAAAGTGAATCTTAGTTTAACTCAGCAGGGACAATATAAATTTCATTCTAGGCACAGGAGATTTATCTCAGGATGGTATGACAAGGTGATTCTGATGATCAGTGGACACCTCTTTTATTGGCAGATTTTATAAGTTCTAGTATGATAGGCAATATAGACAGTACTTAAGAACAAAGATTCCGGAGCCAGATTAACTAACTGGGTTTTAATCCAGGTATGCTGCATGTTAGCTAAGTGACATTGGGAACAGTATTGAAGTCTTTGTGCCTCAGTTTCATCATGTGTAAATGGGTAATAGTGCTATTTACCTCATAAAGTTGTTAGAATTCAGTGAGTTAATATTCGTAGGACAGTAAACACCACCTGGTGCATAGTGTTCTATGAGCGCCCTTGAATGAGTGTTCTGTTGTCTGTTGATGCTTTTGGCATTAATAAGAGAATAACAAAGAACATTTCTGGTTCTGGGGCCTTATGAGTCAGTGCTGAATACGTTGAACAGTGACTTCATTTTTTTCTAGGTTTCTTTAGCACTTCCCCTCCTCTCCACTCCTCCTTAACATATTGCTCCACTGATAATGTGTTATAAACATCTTGAAATTAGAAATCTGTGCTGTTTATTGGCATATTGTTTGATAATCCTGGCAATTCAGCCTGAGCCTCAGAGCTAAATCAGAGGTCACACTATCATAAACCTTAATGAAAGAGGCCTTCTTGTATAGATCCTGGGGGGCTTGGGTGGGGGTGTCATGGCTTCTTCACAGCTCCCCTGGCTCTGTGGGGCCTGAGAGGGAGTCTGGGTGATTGTTCTCTTGCGTGTCTGTGATCATGCATTCATACAGCCAGTCTGGGTCATAGCGGATCCGGGGTGGCAGGCCCAACCACAATCCTCAGACATTGTGCTGCTCGACACGCTGGTTTTATGCATTTCATTTATGTGTAAAACATAAAGAAGCCAGTTCTCACATTGGCCAAGCACTCTGTGAAGCCGTCTCGGATATAGACTGACTTGCCTTGGCGTGGGAGGGGACCTTCTCTCTACCTCCTGCAAAAGGCATGTAAGTCCCCGCTTCACACACCCTTCATCTAGCTCTTTGAGCATCTGTTCTTTGCATACCGTAAGTGCTCAAGGCTTATAGAATTGGAGTCTTCACACCACACCATGGTTTAATGTGGCTGGTGGTCAAGTTTTTAAAATTCCAAACCCATGGTGGTGCTACAGTTATTTAGCATGGAAAGGGTTAGAGATAAAACGTCAGCATTTCTGCCCACTGTTGTGTAGGGCAGCATCATGTGAGGCTTAGAATGACACTCCAAGCTGATTTTAAAATAGCACACTTACCCCAGGCCCAGCTCCTCCTCCCCGCATGAGGCTTGGGCTCGCTCCGTGGGAGGTGTGGGAGCATGGACATTGGATTGCAACCCAGCAAGCCTGCAAAAGGATGGCAGTGAGGAGTTGCCGTGGGTGAAGCTGATGGGATGACTGGCAAGGGCTGCATTTAGGAGCCACTCAAGCTGAAGAAACTGCAGGACTTGCTGCTGGATTGGCTGGAGTAGTTTAGGAGGAAGCAATGATGGATCAGCGATGGGCTTTCCTAACCACTCCCCAGCTCATGCAGGAACGGGCGGCCACCACAGGATATCCCCAGGCTGTGTTCTGAGACGAGGGATGACCGGGATGTGAGTGGGATGTGAGTGGCCTCGGCGGGTTTTAGATGCTGCTTCACCTTTTTGCTAGGTCTCTGTTTTCCCCCAGACCTCACTGCCAGGGCTGCTGTTGAAGAAATCAGGGTTCATTTCAGGTCAGCGGTGGCTTCGGGCAGGCCCTCTGGCTCTCAGTTTCTTCATTTTGAGAATATAAAGAATAAATGGGAAAAAAAGGGGAGAAATCTTGTTTTTGAAAGTATTACAAAGATGTTGATGAAGGTGCACTTATTTAAAGAAATGTAATTCAATTATAGGAGTTTTTAAAACCACATAATCTGATTATCACAGATGTCCTCCTTCACCATCCCAGTGTTTTAGATGTATAGTTTTCAAGCCTGTAGTGTGTCTATTGACAGCACCACTATGCTCTGTCATTTTTTTAAAAGATGTATTTATTTGAAAGAGAGCGCATGCGCAGGGCAGGGAGTGGGGGGGGGGGGTTGCAGAGGGAGAAAGTAGAACCTCAAGCAGACTTCCTGCCAAGCAAGAAATCCGTAGCAGAGCTCCATCTCAAGACCCTGAGACCATGATCTAAACTGAAATCAAGAGTTGGACGCCCAACCGATGGAGCCACTCAGGCGCCCCTGTGCTCTGTCATTTTATTTTGAACTATTGTATCTGTTTTGACTTGTTCTATTTCTTTCCACTAGGGTACTATGAGAATCTCCTTTTAAAAAATTTTTTTACTTGTTACAGTTTATTCAACAGATTATTTTCCCTAAAAATGAATTTTATTATTATTGTTTTCCTATTTGTAAAAGGTTACCATTTTTTTTTGCATTTAAATATACGATTTAAATATGAAAGGAAAATGGGCAGCCCGCGTGGCTCAGCGGTTTAGCGCTACATTCAGCCTGGGGGTGTGATCCTGGAGACCCAGGATCCAGTCCCACATTGGGCTGGCTCCCTGTGTGGAGCCTGCTTCTCCTTCTGTCTGTGTCTCTGCCTCTCTCTCTCTCTGTATCTCTCATGAATAAATAAAATCGTAAGTAAATAAATAAGAAAGGAAGAAAGAAGAAAAGCTGTCATCTTCTGTCACTTCTGTGTAAGAGAACATTTAACACTGTTGGCTTGCAGCAAGTCCTTTGCTGGGCATTTAAGGCCTTCCAGCATTTGCATAGTATTTGTTAATATGCCAGGCATTTTTCTGAGCCCTTTGCAGAAAATAACCCATTTCATCCTCATGCACTCTGTGTGGTATGTACTATTATTTTTCCCCATTTTACAAATGGAGAAACTGAGGCAAAGATAGTTTAAGTCATTGGGGAACAGCCGCAGAGCTCATGACTGACTCCGAAGTCCTCTTTCCTATGCTCCTACCATCAGTGGTTCTTGGCCTTGCTCGTACGTTAGAATCATCTGGATAGCTTGTGGAGAGAGACATAAATTTTACCAGGTTGTATCTAAGGCCAGTGAAGTCTTTTCCTCTTCTCCCTGTTTCCCAGTTCCCAGGTCACCCCCTCCCTGTTTTTCCCGTCCAGTTTATGATTTCATGGCAGGTGTAGTGTTTTCAATGGCTTGTTATAATTAGCCCCTAAATGGGACCAGGGGAGAGGGACATGCTTCTCGCCTGTGTGCATCCCACCTGGCACAGTGTTTTATACACACAAAGCACTGGATTACAGTTTCTCAGTGGGAGATTCAGTATATTGTTGTTTCGTGGCAGAGGAGAGCCCATGATGTATGGAAAGAGCATGAGTAGTTAATTGGACTGATCTAATTTTACATCTCTAGCTTATCTGAGCCTCAGTTTTCTTACTGATAAAATGACAAAGGTGATAATATTAGAGGATTGTTGTGAAGATTAAGTATGTGAAAATATAGAATGCGTATAGTAGGTTACTAGAAATAAATGCCGGGGGTACCTGGGTGGCTCTGTCAGTTAAGCGGCCCACTCTTGATTTTGGCTCAGGTCATGATTTCAGGGTTGTGGGATCGAGCCCCGAGTTGGGCTCCGTGCTCAGTGTGGAGCCTGCTTGAGATTCCCTACCTCTCCTTTTGTCCTTCCTCTCCCAAAAGATATTAAAGAAATAAATGCAAAATTATTTTCCTTGTATATTAAATTCTAGTTAACCATAAAACTGGGATGTGAACACTTGCTTGAAAATACACTATTCAGTTTCTAGTCAAATTCAAAAAATCATGGAATTTCTGGAGCTCAAATAGACCTTAAGGATTAGGGAATGCAATCTTGTCCTTTTTCAAGAAAGGGAACTGAAGCATAAACAAGTGACTTGACCAGGGGCATGGAGTGAGCCCAGATCATGCTTTGCATGGAACACTCCTGTATCCCGGTATACAAACAGGTGTTTAACAAAGACTTTCTGACTGCTGGGATTATTGCTCCTTTTTACTTAATAACATTTGCATTATTGCCTCCATCCATTCTTGTTTGTCTTCTGTAACCTTTCAAAACAATTTTGCGGGCCTAGAATATTTGATCCAGAGGCAGAGTTTTTGGCTGTTAGGTAAAGTCCTAAAGGAAGCTGCCATGGGACATGGAGTTAAGGAGGTAGGAGAAAGAGCATATATTACCATGTTGATTTTTCTTACATGAGAGAGAGAGAAGAGCCAAGAACATACCAACAAAACAGTGGTTAAGCCCACGAACCTCTTTCCAGTTCTTGTGTATTCTGTGAAAATGGGGTTCTTGTTTCTTTCATAAGTTCTTGCACGTGTAAGGTTAAAAGCAGAGGGGAAAGCAAGGTATTACAATTCTACCTCAAGTAGACATTGAGATTTTGTCTTTACTAATACTGTTAAAGCTTCAAAATGGCATTATGCTTTGAGAATATTTTTAAACTGAACATAATTTTCTACTGATACTTTAGAATAGATGTTTAGATTTTCTGTCCTTGTCAATGACTGTAATTTGAATTAAAAGTGAAACCAGTTCATTGACGCATACTATATATTATTTAATTTGGGGCCTGGTTGCTAGAGGGGATGTCCCGCCTTCAATGAAGATGGTAAAATGTGTCATTTTCTAATGCGCAATCAAAATTCCTGACCCCTGTGCCCATTGCTGTGCCCCGTCTCCCTCCCCTACCGTTGACGCACACCCCCCTGCCCTGGAAAGAGTATTTAGAATCCCCAAGATGAACGCACTCTGGTGTCCAATGCAGTGGAAACCACCTATCCATATCATTTATAATTCCTTATCATTTTCTATGCCATTTTGCAACCTATTACCTATACAAGACATCTTAACTCTCTTAAAACGCTTAGGGGATTTTTCCCTTGTAGGACTGTGAAATTAGCTATGAACAGCTTGGGGAGTAAATGCCGGTGTCTTTTCCAAAAAGTGGATTGCTTAGAGAAAATAATACATGTTTAGCATCCTTAGCAGTGCCTAAACTCACTTGGAGAGACACCTATTCCAGATCTATTCAGAGACTTTGATTGTCAGCAGAAGCGTTTATAGCTTGCACTTTACTTGGTGTTTACAACATACTGTATGAGAACTTTACAAATCTGTTTTTTGACGTGATCATTGATAATCTGTTTCCTGATTCTACACTAAGCTCTTAATCTTTTCTGTATTTATCTTAGTTTTCTAAAATAAAAAGTCCAAATGAATGGGTTTTAGAAAATATAGTGGAAACAGAATGTGGCTTACATTTTAAAAATATTCATTATGCAGCAAAAACTTTGAAGCTATAAAATTTAAATCTCGTTGAAAGTTCACCAGATTTCTTCAAAACCTGAGTTTCATAAACCTTGAAACGTTTGACATTTTACAAAGTTTGTGGAGCTTGTCTTGACCGTCCCTCAAAGGCACACGTTCTCTCAGGGGGCTGGGGAAGAAAGCATCCTGCCGGGGAGAACACTGCCGTCTCCCCAGACGTCCCTGACTGGCTTCTAAATCTGAGCTAAACTTCGTAGTCAGATGGTGAAAGAATTCAGAACTTATCTCTATTTCAGTGCGTGTGAAATAGAGTGATAGTCATCACAGGGTGAAGTTTGAGTTATGAGGTGTTGATGAGTCTTCATATGAAGGCACAGCGAGTAATATTTCCAGTTTCCTGATGAAAACAGAGCGAGTTCTGCTGGGAGTGGTTCTCCTAATTTTTCCTGTTAAATTCTTTGCTTGCTCTTTTTATACCCACAGTTAGTAGATAATATACAAATAGGGTTTGGATTCTATGTGTTTCACTTTCTCTTCTTACCAGAAGTTTTTAGTGGATATATTCCCTGAGCAAATCCTTTCCAACAAAGTATTTAACTTTGTATGCACATGAATTCGAGAGCCAATTAAACATGTCTTTGATTAATTTATCACAAAGAATGCTACCTTGAGTTAAAACAATTCTACTCTATGGAGAGAGGTCTTTCTGTTCAAAAGAGGGTCCTTATTTCTAAAGAGCAGAGCTCTGATTTTAATTAAATAAGGAGCATTTTATGCAATTTTTTTCTAAAGCTTAAGATTAATTTCTATGGTTACTAGGGATATAAATCTCTAGATTGCTTTAAAACAAAGATTTTTGTTCAGGAGAGAATTGACAGCTCCCTTTAAGAGAAGCTATTACTTAATTTTACTTTCCTAAGTTTAAACACATAAAAATATTTGTAATGATACCCCAAAGGCATCATAAAAATGTAAAATAATTGTACTCTAAAATATCTAAAATTACAGGAAATAGACCTCATTTTAAAAAATGAACTGGGATTCATGGCTGGGGAACTGGGGTGTGACATACTTCAAACCCAGAATCTCTTGTCAGGAGACTTTTTTTTTTTTAATAGTAAAAAAGTCTTTTCTGTTGCCAGTCATACAAACTTTAAAATGTGTTCATTCTATTAGGAAATATTTCTTTATAGTTTTATTACCTTTAACATGTATTACTGTATTACATCTATGAATGCCTTAGATCCCCTTGGAGAGACAAATTTCTGTCTCTGGGATTAAATGACATCACTTAGCTTGTGGATTAACTATATCACAGCCTTTAGACCGTTTTTAATGATGATTTAAAAAGCACAGGGCCCAGTTTTCTAAACAGCTTTGAACAAGGGCAGCACAAATAGTTTCTAGTATTTTACTTACCTAAAGTATACTTCCTCTCTCATAGATACTGTTAACTGATAAAGTGTTCCCAGGCAAAAGGTATGTCATATTTTGATAAATGTAGTGTAAAATCTATAGTAGAGGTGCTTACCGGTTAGAGAACCCCAAAATTTTAAGTAAATGAATTCATACTTTTCCCTCTTTCCTCCTTTAGTATTGTAGCATCAGATTTTATTTTATTTTATTTTATTTTTTGCTATTTTCATTTACTAAAATTGTAATTGGGTCTTGCAGAGCAAAATGTGTTCTGTTTATTAGGGAAAGTAAAATTAGATTTACAAAATATTCAGACTGAAGTTTTCAAAGAAATGGCATTTCATATGTAATATGAATGCTGTTGAGACTAGATATGCTTGTAGTTTAAAACATGCCTGATTCAGGAATGCTTTGCATTAAATGAGTTTATATTTTGAGAGCAAAACGGGGGAGATAGAAAATGTTACCTCCTTTTTTTTTTTAAGCAACAAGAAAATTAAGTTGAGTGCAGATACTGAAAGTGCTGTAAGCTGAGTGAGCAACAAAAGTAAACACTGATTATTGCATATGTACATTTGGACCAGTTTACTTTTATCTTTCAAGCGAAACATTTCCCGCAGTTTTTGTGGGTTTTTATTTAAATTGGGAAAACTTTGGAAGTTTGTGTAAAAGTATAAATAAGTTTGCGAAAGGCATGATTAAGAGTCTGATAATAAACACGCAGGAAGTGAATTGGGGAAATTGACAGTCAGATGTGACATTTAATAATGTTTTCTCCCCAGACGCAGTTGCCGAGAGAGGGATGCAGGTTTCTGTGGCTCTGAAACAAACCTTTGGCTATAATTGAAAATAAGGGTTAAAGAGGAATTCTTCAATATGGATGACATTTTGCATTTTTTAAAGAGCCTTAGTGATTGTTACAGGAATCCCCAAAGTGCTTGTTTTCAACGATACGCACAGGCACAGAAATTACATTTGTATTTATAGATTCCAACTAAAAAACAAAATACATACTTAGTTGCCAGGAAAATTTAAACAGGTTTTTGGATTTTTACAAAATAAGCATTACATTATTTATTAGTATATATGGAGATTCTTAATTTTGCAAGGAGGAAAATTTTTTTAGTTGGTTTAATTATTGAAATAGACCACAATCATAGTGTATAAATTTAAAAAAATTAAAAACCGTAATCTAAAATTTGTTTTAAATCTAATTATTAGGACATTGACCTCACAACTGCAAATTGGGCATTTTATTTTCAGTTGCTTATGCCCCAGTTCTCGGGGAAATTTGTCCATTTTTTTTATTGTAACAAAACTTTAAGTGTAGAAAGATAACACTTTACCAATCATTAATCATTCCGTATAGACACTTTTGAAATCGTACTCATCAGATACTAACGCGTAGTATAGAGTTTTCGAAGGGTTTCTTGAACACTATGAAGTTTTACTTTCCTTTTTTGGGTACACTGCTACATGTGTCCCTTTAGAGTGTGTATCCGTGTCTTTGGGGGACAGTTTGCGTTACATTTTGATGACAATTTTATCGCTTACAAATTGTTATGTGATTTTAACTGAAATTTGTGTCTATGGTAAGAAAGGAAATTTGTATGTATGTGGTGTTTCAGATGCTTTACCTAATGATCTCAAAGACTGTTAAAAGGGATTTAAATAGTATATACCGGTTTTACTTTTAAAGCTTTCAAACTGAGTTCTGAATATAACATTCAGATATAAGACTTAAAAATTTTTGTGTACAAGTAAAGCAGTAAATCTTAAAAGTAGGATGAAGAGATACAATTTGATTTTTGAAATAAAAATCGGTAATACACAGGTTAGTATCTAACCATTAGTTTTCTAGGTTTTTATACATAGATTTTTCTCTAGCAAATGATTTCTTAGGAACTAAATTATTTTATGCTATATTGCACATTTAAGAATTTTATCAGGCTAGCCCCCATTTTATAAAACTTTGCAGTTAGCAATTTGTTAGTTTTTTTCTAAATCCTAGAAACAAGTCTATCTTATTTTCATTTTTTTCAAGCAAAGAATTTTTGAATGTTTTGTAACTACTTGAAATAATATTTTCTGCCTTTTTTTGTTTTGTTTTTTTGCACGTGTACAGAAGTGCTTTAAGTTTCATGCCTTATTTACTCTGAAGAAGACCATAATGAAGGAAAGGAATCTATGCTTTTTGGAGGACAGGGAATGATGAAACAGGCCCTGGATTTTGCATGGAATTTGAACATTTATATTCTTGGTTGAGGCCAGCACGCTCTGCATTTTATTCCTCTTCACTCAGTTGAAAGATGACTTTGGAGGAAAGGCGGGGTATCTTGTTACCAAACCCTCTTTCTCAGAGCTTCTTGATAAAATGCACATTGAGTCCTTTGCTTTTGTTTTTACCAACAGGGGGAAAATGTTTTAGTAAAGCACTTACACTTTTGGAGTTTGAATATTATCAAGCAGTGTTTTCTGTTGAATGTAAATTATTGACATCTATCAAGTGGTATGGAAGTACAGTGTATGTTCTCCCTTTGTACTGCCCATCATTGATTTCACTCTTCTCTTTGCTGATGTGAAGCAGAAACTGGACAAGGTAACAGTTTTGATGATGAGATTAGAGGTAGCCAGGCTGACTGTCTCCTGGCTTTTAGAGAACCTTATAAGCTCAGGGCCACCCCTTCCCCTTGTTTAGATATTACTTGCTCTTTTGAGTTTCAGATTACAGGAGCAATTGATCTGCATGACCTATCTTAAGAACTTCAACTTTGCAGTGGAAACTTAAACCAAATGTATATCCTCAAGAGACAAATCATCTTAAAGCCAGGCTGTTGTCATTTTGACGTACTGTACTATTTGTGGAGCAACAGTGTGGTGCAGGGCACCACCTGGTGGACGGGAACAGTACTTGCTGTGATGGGTGGAGGATTTGGAGAACTGTTCTATGTTGATACAACTCTTGCCCTTGGCTTGCAAATAAGGGGTTTTATATCGTTCCCAGAGCATAATTTCTACCCAGAGCTAGGATCCCAGGAAAATTAAATTGAGATCAGGCTGTGATATGTCAGTTTTATTTGTGGTTTCCCACCCTCTGTAGGTGTACGTGCTGGTCCTGGTCATGTTCACAAATATTTTTTCCTTATAGTTAATATTATAATTCAAATAAGATTATTTTTAAAAAATGTCAGTAGGGCAGCATTTCATGCTTTTGAGTGCATATGTTTAACCTGAATAATAAAAATCTGCCTTTGGCCACAAACTCTATGCCCTTGCTAATCTGTTCACCTTTTGTGGAGCAGGTTGCTTTTGATTGCCAACTGTGTGCAGTTACTGGCTGGGGTGTGCTTCTGGTGTATACCAAAACATTTGTAAAAATTGTGAGAAAATTCACTAAGTTTTTTTAAAAAACTTCTAATACATCATAACCATCAGTTGTAGGTGTAGCTGTTCCTTAATGTTTATTTTAGAATCACACATTCTTGATAGAATGTATCACTCATTCTGCAGACATTTGTGGAGCTAGGAGCCTTGCTAGGCTTCGGGAACCCAAAATGAACATGACACAGTTCTTTTTGGTCACACACTTTTAAAAAATCTTTTAGTTTTCACCACAAAAAGGAGTGACCTGGGATGGGGAATGCACTGCAGCAGAGTATAAATGTGTTTTATGTGCTGAGTATTTTCTGCCAGGGACTGGAAGAATTTAGAAGACGTTTAGCACCTGCCTTTGAAGGAGCTGGTAAAGGAAACTGACAAATTGGCAGCTCTGTTGCTTCGACCTTGGTGTGTGGCCACTGGTAGAGGGCTGCACGACAGCTCTTCTTTGGTCTGGTTCCTCAGGTTGAGTTTTAACATGGAAGAGCCCAAGTTTGCAGGTGCAGACTGACGAATTTAAGAGCATAGGCTTTCGAGCAACTTTTGGAGTACGAACCTTGGCTTTTCAACTTGCTAGAAGTCTGACATACAGCAGGTTCCTTGATGGTTCTGTGCCTCAGTTTCCTCAACTGTTTTTCATCTATTAAATGTAAGGGCTTAACACAGCGCCTAACACATAATAAACACTAAATGTTTATGACGCTGGTGACAACGATCCATTAGTCCCATCGCCACTTTTCTACCTGTTGTATGGCAGACAAGTGGGTAGCTGTCCTGTGTTTCGTCCTTCACACCTGCAGGTCTTAGGGCCCATGCTGCCTCCACCCATCCCTTGGCTGACTGGTTAACATTACCATGCTAACAAATTCTGCAGAGCACCCAGCCACTGTGTCCTCGTGCCGAGCTGGAAGTGCTGCTTATGTGCATGATGTCTGCAGAAAGTTTGTACCCTTCTGTGTTTGAGTCTGTTGTGCCGTGTTTTATCATCAGAGGTTTTTAACCTGAGTTCCTGTGAGCCAAGACCCTCTGGAACTCAAAATGGTAAGCAGAAAATCTTTTTATATCTATATTTATTTTCTGTAGGAAAGAGACCAGATGCATAGCTTTTGTCAGGCTCAAAGGCATCTGCACCCTGTAAAAAGATAAAGAACTATAAATATTCATGATTCTTTCTGGGAGGGCAACTCAAGAAGTTAAGACTATAACGCCACCCACCCCACCACACCCCCCCATGAAACACAAATTTGAATTTTACACCATTTGTTTTGTAAGTTACATAAATAATTTTAAAGATAGAGTTGAGGTTTTAATTTGAGGAACTCAAATATAAATGGAGTGTCTTTTCCTCTTAGGCCTCTTGTCAAAGTTCCAAAGAGAACAGTAGGAGCCAGAAGTTAGGAGTACAGCTGTGCCACATACTAGTGAGGCCTTGAGCCCATCAGTGGCCTCTCCCATCTAGAAGGAGGGAATAACAATGATTCCACCTCAGAGCATTCTAGTGAGGATTAAGTGGAATCATCTGAACAAAACCCTGGTAGCTCTTCTTGGAGTCATAGTAAGTACTGCATGTTTGCTCTTACCATTTTGTTGCACATTTACCCAACAACATTTATAATATGTACACATGAGTTGCCTCTTCTAGTCCCTATTTTACCTACACCTTACTGAACAATTATAAATATTTCTAGTTTCTTATAATCAGACTTTCCAAGGTTCTATAGCTGAATTGCCCTGCGTCAGAAAACCTGAATAAATGAGGATCCCAAGGACATAAATCCTTAGAGCTGAGAATCTGGGAAAGCATAAAAAGAGTCCAGCACACCTGCTCACAAGCACACTGGGTTTTCCAAAAGAGCAGAACAGATATGGGCTGTCTGTGGAGTGCAGGTATGCATGGAGGTTCCCAGAAAAAGCGTGTGGCCAATCAAGAGATGGCTCTTGGAGGATAGTACCTGTGTGGAGGAGCATACTGGGATGCAGGCAAGGGGCAGGCTGTGTGCTGAGGGTGCATTCCATGTAGACGGAACTGACAGGAGGGTAACCATGTGCTTGGCAAGAAGGAAACGCCGATGTCAGCCATGCCTGTTGTCCTCTCTCTATGTGGGTGCCATAGGTGAGGAGGGTAGATGGGGCCTGGCACCTACTGTCCCTGAGCTGGTTTGTTTCCCCAGTGCCTCTTCTAAGAAGATCACCTTGCTCACTGCCTGGATTCTAGCACCTGGATTCTGGCATCTAAGCGTGAGCATTTGAGTTCTCTTCATGGCCCCTAAACTCAAACCAGCCGCTTCCTCTGATGCACAGCTGAAGAAACAGCCATCTATTCCAACTCTGGGGGGAAACGAGCTGTTTTGAACTTATTGGGAAAATGTGTGTTGGAACCCACTGTGGTCTCTCCTGTCATATGGAGGGTGTGTGCCTCTCACCATATGCACTGAAGCTAAGCTTAAGGTAAGGTGCAGTCTGCTGTGAAGATGGTTGCGGGACAGCGGCATGAGGCCAAGTTCAGCCCTTTTCAGAAGCTGCTTGTATCCAGGTGGGTTGTCCCTCAGCCACTTCTCAGAAAGGCTTTTCCAGATGCCCCCCAGTACTGGCCTGGAGCCCACATCAGGTCGCCTCTGCCACTACACTCTGCTCTTTGCTCTGTGCTCTTGCCTGCCTTTGCTCCTGACCCTGGAACATGTGGGGGCCCCCATTACCTTGGAGGCAGGTCACGGTGGGCTCTGTAGCCAGACTCTCTGGGACCACGTTGTGCTATGTCAGTGACCTGTTGTGGACCCTCTCTCCTGGCCTGTTTCCTTCTCCTTCCCTGGGGGCAGTACTGGTACCTACACCAGGGTGGTGATGTGAGGGTTAAGTAAGTTAACACATATGTCCAACTCCTAGTCAGGCCTGGCATGCAGTAAGCACTCCAGTAAATGGTGGTTCCTAGTGTGACTGCCACTTGTCCTTCAGTTATGCTGGATTTGTGCCAGATCCATTTTATTTTTCCTTCTTCTGATCCTTTAGTTTTCCTCATGCCTCAGTCCTGCAACTCTGTGAGATGTTCTAGTCCACCAGCATGACTTGGGTCTCCATAGCAACCCTTCTCTTCCCTGCCGCATGGCGGTCCACAGTCCACACTGACCTGGCATCATGGCTGAGACCCAAACAGGGACGAGAGGGAAGCAAAAGAAGAAAACGCAATGTTTAGGCAGGACCAAATGCCTGACCTTTACGGCATCAGACCCTTTACGGACACTGCTTTCATCAACAGCTGTGGTCGCCTCTAGAGTCGTTATTTCGTTTATACAGCCAGAGGTTAAGGCTTGAAGAAGTTACGTCACTAGCACGAGACCATATCAGCAGTAACAAACAGAGCTGTGGCAGAGCTGGGATCTGAACTCACATCTATTTTGTCCATACTTGGATGACCAGGACTGGGGGAATGCAGCATCCATGCACTTTCTCCATGCACACACTGCGCACATGGTCTCTGTACACAGGAATCTACACACACTATGCACACACTCTACACACACGCAGTCTCTCTGCATTGTCCATACTTGGGTGACCAGCACTGGGGGAATGCAGCATCCATGCACATTCTCCATGCACACACTGCGCACATGGTCTCTGTACACAGGAATCTACACACACTATGCACACACTCTACACACACACAGTCTCTCTGCATATGCTGTACACAGTCTTTGCATACACAGTCTCTCTGCACATGCTCTAAACACACAATCCCTGCACACATTCTATGCACAGTCTGTGGCCCAGACGGGGTTGGATGGGATCTGAAAAGCAGTGTGAAGCCATGTAAGATCCTTGGGTTGGAACTTCCTGTTCTGCTCACCCTCCTCCCTCACTCTCTTCTTCTTTATTACCTCTTATTGTGCCTCGTCCATTCTGAGTCTTACATATTTGTCAGTGGAATGAATGAAAGGTTTCCAGGCACACAGAAAAGAAAGTGATGATTAACTAGCATAGGCTCCCAAAGCAGGAGCCATACCCACCCTGCAGCCTCATTTGTGTGGGGTTGCTAGGCAGATAGGTGAGGGGAGGACCTGCTTTCAAAAGGCAGTTAGCAAAGTCTGTGTGATATTTTTGTGGAGGAAACATTGTTTTAAATGGACTAAAGATTTGGACTGTTGGGGCATCTGTGGCTGGTTGAGCAGGTTTTCCACAGGATGAGGAACTGTGCTTCTCTTTCAGCCCTGGTTTAAAAATTTTATTTATTTATTTATTTATTTATTTATTTATTTATTTATTTATTTATTTATTTATTTGTTATAGATGTCTTTAATGGCAGAATGATCAGAGTGGCGAATAACAGGAAGCCAGGGGAAAATAAAAATAAAGGGAAGGCATAGATTATCGGCAGCAGTCATGGAAGAAATAATTTTAGTTGGTATGAAGTCAGCCTGACTCAGTGATGTGAAAGTGAGCATGCCCTCGGGTGGCATTAATAGAAGCCCAGAAGCTAGAAGAAGGAGGTGATACTTCTGCTGTCTTCTGCATTTCCTGCTGACGAATAGAATATTGAATATGTTCTGGGAACCACATTTGACTTCTGAGGCCCATAAATTGCAACATTCAGAAGAGATTAAAGAAGGCTTGAGGGGATTGGGAATGTTTAGCATAGAGAAGACTCAGAGGGGTGGGGGTGGGGGGACATGATAGCTGAACATGGTTCACCGTGAAAAAGAACTTTGCATCGTTCCCACAGGAGACGGTGGGCTCCCCGCTGTCAGACAAAGCAGGTAAGTGTCGTCCAGGCCCTTTCTGGTCTTGAGAATTCAGAAAGGGAGAGATTTACATGCTTTTTTTTACCCTGTGTATCATGTAGCATGTGTGTGGCCCAGAGAAAGGCCAGACGACCAGGAATGAATAGAGTTCGGAAATGGGAATGTGCCAGCAGTTCCACATGAGTTTGGGGAGCCAGAAGAATGGGCATTAAAATGTTTAATTAGGATGAAGTGTGATCACGAAGACAAGGAAATGTAAAAGGGAAGTTGGGGCCAGAGAAATGAGAAGAAAGTAGGGAACATGATAGGCTTCTGCTGTTTTTTGAGGTTGAAGGAACCTAGACCTGTTTGAAAATGAGAGGTATACTGAGCTCCATGGGTCATTAAGCTCTGTATGGTGCTCTTCAGGTTTTGAGATTAGGTCCTGAGTTCTTTGATTGTCTCATTAACAATAAGAATGTAAGATTTTATTTTTTTTAATTTCTAAATTTTTTAAAGGAAAAGAAGCTTAATATTAGAAGAAATGCTTTTTCAGGTTACTAATATGAGAAATTAGTCCACCAAATTCATCCCAACAAATGTCAATCATCTTTGTCTCCTAGTTTAACTATCCCCACTGTCTGCTACTCAAGACTGAAGCCAGAAGGGTGGAAATAGAAACATCAATCTATCTGCACTTTTGTGCACATATTTCTCATTCTCCATCTTCCATGTGTCTGTTTGTCTGTCTCAACACATTGCTAAATTCTGGAAACTGCAGTCCAGTAAGGTTGACATTGGTTCTCAACAAGAATCCAGAACACATTATTTAGCTACTGGTTACAGTTTTCTGTAGGTCTTGGTCGCCTGTGTCTTCTTTCTAACGAAGTTTCGAGACTGATGGAATATAGTACTTTATATATTGAACTAATGTTTACATATTCATATATTTGTATCTACATATATAATGTATATAACATATACCCATCCAACTAACATTTATGACATTTAGTTAATAGACACAGCGCACCCCAAGGAAGGTTTCATGCAGAGAAAGTGGGAGTGAACCGAGAATGCCATGTGTTACTACCTCCTTAGGCACAGCACACTGGAGTAAAAGATTGGTGGAGGAGAAAGAAGACGCTGCAGGCAGAGAGAGCAGTAGGTGCCAAAGTGCTGAGGCAGCAAAGGGGAGGCTACATCAGGGAAAGGCTCTGTGGGTCCAGAATGTGGGGTGGCTGCAGGAAAGGCCAGAGGAGAGAGCGGTCGTTGGTTCAGTTCCTTTGGCAGATGTTGAACAAGCTAAAGGGATAGGCCTGGCTGACTGGTTTAATTTGTGGGGTAGAAAAGAGGGAAGAATCTGACATGACCTGAGACTTTCTAACTTGAGGACTTGAGAGCAACTCTTTCTCTTTGGGGGAACAGGAGCAGGAAGGACTGAGTAAGTCTGGAGGGTTGAGTGTGAGTGGTTGGCTAGTTGACACTCAGGGAAGCGCCAGCATGACTCATAGTGGAGGCTGGACACACTCTCCTGGAACATAGGGGCAAGGCAGAGGCTGGGGGCATGTGTTCTGTGGAGGGTAACTAGAGCTGTGGATGGGCATGAGTGAATCTAGCTGTGGTGTGTGAGGTGTTTGAGGGCCGAACCTAAGTACCTTTCCTGGGTTAGCAAAGTCAGAGGAGGCAGTGAATAAAGCTAAAGAAAATTTGCCAGAGTAAAGTTAAGAGAACCTGGCAGGAGTGGGGTCCAGGAAGCAGAGGGAGGATGATGTTTCAGGAGGGGCGGAGTGGGGGTGGCATCAGGGTATGTGAGGATGGGCAGGGAGTGGCCAGAGCTCCTGCCATGACTGTCATCCCCGACCCCCCAGTGCCCCACAGTCACTGAAGGGTGGAATCCTACAGTAGAAATGGGGGGGGGAGGGTGTTGGGGGAGTGCTGGGAGGGGCCCAGCCCATGGCGCTTGCTTCCTAAACAGTTGCTAAAAGAAAGAAAGAAAGCAAGAAAGGAACGGTTCATAGAGGCGGTCCCTTAGACCAACAGACCAGCTGCTGTGACCCAGGGGCGCCAATGGAATGTCTGTGGCATTGCCAGGCTCTTTTGTGGGTGACTAGTCAGTGGGGGAGCTTCTCTCGTAGGGACCGACCAGGCTCAGACAGCCCCTGCTGTGACTGCTGCAGAGTCACGGTGCTCCAGAGGCGCCTTGGAGCTGAACTTTCAGCTGTAATTGGTATTGATGTATTTTCAATTATGACTGAAGGGCGTGGATTCAGAATTTAGTTAGCGGGCCTCCAAATGAAACTTGGGAACACAGTCCTTGTGAAAAATCATTTTAGCTTATCGGTAGTTGGCAAACATTTATACAGCAGTGGTTGTTCTGGCTGTGCCTTTGGCTGCATACTAAACTCAACAGCAAGCTGTGTCCACTGATTGAATGAAAAAAAAATAATGATTTTGTGTTACAGGGAACTTTTTACAATATGCCAGAGGGACCTACTGGAGTCTCTTTAATCTTGAACAATGGTTGTTTCTTGCAGAGGCAAATTATGCAAATCGGTACTTAGTGTTTCATAATCAATCAGGTCTTTGTTGGAAGTGTTGTGAGTGCCAGCAGAACAGAATTCCTATCACGGGGCGGGGGTGGAGGGGGGGCTTGCAAGTCAGACCACTGCTGTGACCAGCAAAGGACACTTGTGACCGCTTTGAACTCTCCCTACAGTTAAAAGGCAGTCATCCTTTGAGAAGAATTCCACCATTTTGTACCAGGGTTTTGTTTTACAGTTTATCTTGCTCTGGGTAATTTACAAAACACCCGGGAAGGAGCCACTCACAGGACTGTTCTGTGGGTGACACACGTAAACAAAGCTGTGCCTGCCGCCTGGGGTGGCAGATGGCAGCCGTGCTTCTGGAGCTCCCTTTGCGTCCAACCTGCCTCAAGTGCAGGACTTTCAAGTCTTCTTGGACTCTTCCAAGTGCATGTGTATATTTTCAAACAATGTCGTTTCAGCTTCGCTCTGCGAAGAATAATTAATCTTTAATAATCCTTTGATTCTAGATCAAAAAACAAAGAACTAGAGAAATCTTAAAAGCCCTTGGGGGAAGAAAGGATGATGTGTTTCAGAGTTCCTGTTATTACTACAGCTGCGGTGCTCGTGTTGCCATCTAGTGGACAATGTGAAGTATGAGCTAACTGGAATTTTACCCTGCTCTTAGGTTTTGAAAGGGAGAATCAATACAGTTCAGAAACTGAATCATTATTGAGGAACGGCTTTGGGCTGGGCTAATGCCTGAGCAGCTTACATCAGATAGACGTGAAAATGTTTCACAAGATGGTAAGGTCTCCAAAAGAGATCTGCTTGCAGGAGGCCAAGCCTTAACCAGGCCTGGAAGTGGCAGAGAAGACTTTCAGGATGTGTCTCACTTGAGCAGAGGAGTTGAGGCAGAAGACTGAGATTGAGTGGGGGGGTGGGGGTCGGCTTCGAATCTGGAGATGTCCACAGGGAGAGGGACCCCAGGCCTCAGGCTTAAATTGGGCCTGCTTTGTCGATAATGAGGAGTCCGTGTATACTTTTAGTCGGGAAGTTGGTAGGGAGATTTGCTTTTTAGTTTAAAAATATTTTTGATTGCAAAGGTTATAACATACTAATTGTAGAAAAATGTTGAAGTATAAAAAGATGTTAAGAAAGCGAAATCTCCAAATCTCACCAGCCAGACAACCATCAGTATTTTGATGAGCAATCTGTTAGGTTCCTGTCTGTGTGTATACAGCTTTAGGTGCTGTTTCCCATCTTTTCTGTAAATGGATCAGGCAGCGTGTGCTTCAGGCAAGCTTGTTTCCCTCCCCATCACCCCCCAACAGTATGCTTGTGGGAAAACAAGCCATGTCAGCAGCTCATACTCACCCAGAGTACCTCACATGATCTTATAGGTGTGCAGGTTGGGATGTTTTTGGTTTTGTTTGGTCCCTCCTAATAAAACCTTTATGTGTAAGGACAGGTGACGTGAACATCTTTTTTTCCCCTGTCAAATGCATCTGATTTAGAAACCACACTGCTTTTATGGTAGATGAGTTTGGAGAATTTCAGTGTCTTGATGAGTTGGGTAATTAGTCTTATTTAAATGTAGCCACTTAAAAGTGAACTCAATTTATGTTCACTTGATCTTAGCCAAAAGGCCAAGAAGCAATTGTACTCAATTTATGTTAAAAAAAAAAAAAAAAAGGAGTGAAGGAATCAGATGAATATCTGTAGTTTAGAATGCCGTTCAAATCACTTCCTCAAGAAGCCAGATCCTGACTGATCCTGGAGTATGGCCGTTAGCTCTGTGCTGTCCCATAGCTGTAGTCCGTGCCTTTAACCCAAATAACTCAGTTCGGCATTGGGAATTTTTTATTTCAAAATGTCCCATCTACACTCATGGTAAAAGCAAATCTCACAGACCTGCCATGCTCAGATGGGCTGGCAGGGTCATCTGTGTGGGTGGATTTGCAGAGACTACAAGCACACCACAGGCTCTTGGTTTGGGAGTCACAATCTCCCATTTCTTTTAAACCATTTAACGTGGAAGGTATACCTCCATATCTTCTCATTTGCGAGTTGGGATTATAATGGAACCTATCCTATAGGGTTGCTAGAAGTAAATGAGATAATGGGTGTATGGCATTTACATTGGTGGCTGCCACATAGTATGCACTCAATAAAAGCTGGCAGTTAGCTCATGCTACTACTGTTTTTTAGAAATAATGTTTACCACCCTCTCTTTGTAGTGAAGCCCAGGGAGATTAAACAACTTGCTCAGAATTTCAGTTGGCAAAGGTTAAGAGTTTAGGGGAGTTTATAAAAGCACCTCTTTCTTCTCAGCCCAATTTTGGAACCACCTGAAAGAGAAATATAGGAGTCAGAACATGAAAAAGCCACATGGGAAACCTGGCTTTAGATTTATAGCCAAATACAGGGTAGCTTGGGTCAGAATATATCCTGTCTGTTGCCTGGCTGATGTGAACAGAGGAGAGAGCAAGGTGGAGCTGGACATGCTCATTCCTTACGATTCTCCAAATCATAAACCAGTTAACTTGCTCCTCCTCTCTCTGAGGCCAGGAATATTGGTCCCGCTGCAGTTCCTGCACTTGAACCCTGAGGAGTGGGGAATCAGAGTCTCCTTCAGCAGTGGGTGGTAAAGCAGAGGTCAGAACCCAAGAATCTCTGCCAACTCCCTGGATTTCTTACCCACCTCTTTTTTACCCAGCCCTGCACAGTCTTTTGCCCAGAGTCTGTTCCTTTGCCCATACCCTGCCTGAGCTGAAGATGGCTGTAGGAGAACTCAGATGTGGGGAAGGCAAGCACTCTGGGAGGTTGTCTTCGTTGTTCATTTAAGCCATGTTTTTGAGATAATTTGATGATTTGATAATCAGAATGAACTGAGCACCATTGTACTGCTGGTCTTCCTGACCAGCCTGTCTCCTTGCTCATGTTTGTGGGCCTTCTCCTCCACATCTGGGTAGCTTTGCCGGCACCAAGCCTGCCATGCTGCGAAACACAAGGCACGGCAGTTGGCCTGGGAGGAGACAACGTGAGCCAGTGGAAACATTCTCTTTAGATAGATGAATATTCTCCTACTTTAGCATATAGATGACTTTTAAAATGAATACTATGTGTGGAAACCTTTCTTGCAGATCTTCCTGTATCCACTGTAGTCAAAAACATTTTTTTTTAAAGATTTTATTTATTTATTTGACAGAGAGAGCAAGCAGGGGGAGCAGCAGAGGGAGAGGGAGAGGCAGGCTCTCTGCTGAGCAGGGAGCCCAATGCTGGGCTCCATCCCAGGACTCCAGGATCATGACCTGAGCCAAAGGCATACGTTCAACCAACTGAGCCACTCAGGTGCCCCCCAAAACACTTCTAAAATCAATATTGTACACAAATACTCTCACATAAAACCCAGCTTATATTGTGAAGAAAAACCTCAAACTTCATTAAGCTAAATATTTGTAGTCTTACTAGTCTTTTGACAGCATAATACAGGATAAGTAACTTCACTTTTGAGTCACACAGACCTGTGATCAGTTCCAGTTCTGCCTCTTGCTTTGCCAGGTAGGATATAAGAATAAAGGATGAGCTTGACATTGCTCACTAGGACAGATGCTTCTCTTGGTTCCCAGTCATTCCCTTAATGGATATTATACTGGATGACCACAGTTGTGACCTGCCCACAATCTGTGCTTCAGCTTGGAGGTCGAGACCTCAGGCCTGATCCTTAGAATGCCTGGGCTCCATCCAGACTTCACTCCATGTGTCCCTAAACACATTATTTTTCTTGTCTCTGACTCCATTTTCTTACCCATAGGATAAGGCGTGATGGTGTTACCTATGATCATGCCTGGGAGAATTAGGTGAGCTCTGGGAATACTGCCTGGCACACCATCTCCTCTCAGTGAAGATTTTGTGGTTTTTGCTTTTTTGAAGGGGCATCAAACCTGGTAAATGGAACTTTAAGCAAAGATTGCAAGTACTTAGAAATAAAGTAGGTAGAGATTTTGCAATTTAGTTTTTGGTTCAAGTATGGATCATTACTAGTTTGAGAGCAGAAAATCTATACTTCCAAGTGACAAAGCATTTGGGGAAGAAAGTGCTAGGTGGGAGATTTTTAAAAATAGTGTTTTTATTAAGGGATATTTCAAATATACACTAAAGTAGACGGAATGGTATAAGGAACCCCCATGTACACACATGCTACATTTCCCAACTCATGACCCATCCTTCTTCATCTGATACTCCTTCTCTGCCATATTGTTCTGAAGCAAATCCCAGGTATCATATTTGACTTGTAAATTTTTCAGGATATATCTCTAAAAGGTAAGAATTTTAAAAACAAAAATGTAAAAGTAATCATAATGCATACTATTATCACATCTAAGCAAAAATTCATTGTAGTTTCTTATTAAGTATTAAGTGGAGTCGTTTTTTTTCTAACTGGTGAAATAACAGTACATAGTAGGCATTAGAGAACTTGAGTGAAAATAGAAAACACCAGCTTGTCCATTAGTTGAATGGTTCCGAGGGAGCCCGTGCAGGTTCAGTGTAGTCAGGGATTCCAGCCCTAGCTCTGTCGGCAATACCACCTCTCAAGAAAAATAACCTGTTTCAACAGGGTTGTTGTCAGAATTAAACAAAATGACCCGCTAAAAGTGACTGGTACAGTGCAGATATTAAATAAATCTTGCCTTCCTTTCTTCTTTTCTCTTTTAGCTACAGTTCAATCCTTATTTTAAACTATAGTTTAGGTTGGAAATGAAGGACACATTTTGTAGAGTAAGTACAGCAGTGTAATAAAACCACAGCTCACAGCCATAAAGACTCTCCCATGGTGAGCTGACCGTCAGTCAGATGGACAATGACCAGCTGTGTGAGAGCAGGTCATCCCTCGTGAAGTGTGTTAGATCGCACATCTTCAGTAGATTTCACCTTCTGAACACACGCCACTGACTTTCCAGGAAAATTATTTGCGCAGCTAGTGTGATCCTCTTCCTTTGTTCACAGTTGTTGATGTTTAATTTTGTGATACCTTTGATACCTTTTTGATCCAACTCGCATGTCAGGAGTTATCAGATCTTGAAGCCGTTTCTGTTCTATTCTCAACCCCCACAAACTTTATTTTCCCCTCCTTTCCTCATCCAACATTTATTCACTACCGGAGATACAAAAACAAATAGGGCATAGATCTTGACCTCAAGGAACTCAACTGACATCTACAGATAAATGCTTCTAATGTTCTATGGAAAGTGCTGATGAGTATCTAGAAAATACTAAGGAAGATGTTAGGGAAGGCTTCGTGGAGGAGGTGACATTTAAGTGGAACCTGGAAGGATGAACAAGCTTCTTCTGGTGGCATGGGGTTGAAATAAAGCTGTTCCAGGCAGAGGAAGAGCAATCAGGAAGGCACAGAGCTATGAAAATTATGGGTCCCTCATCTACTCGAGGCTGTGATGTGTCCCACAACATGGTTCGGCCCCTAGAAAACTCCCTGTTTTTAGCCCTTGCATT
This sequence comes from Vulpes lagopus, assembly GCF_018345385.1. Classification (NCBI taxonomy): domain Eukaryota; kingdom Metazoa; phylum Chordata; class Mammalia; order Carnivora; family Canidae; genus Vulpes; species Vulpes lagopus. The sequence goes on along the minus strand of NC_054827.1, from coordinate 130,202,073 downwards.
TTGTCATCCACTTGGTCCCACAGAGACTTTTCCAATGACCTCTTGCTTCTTCGCAGGACCTCTCCCTAACCTCCTCCCGCGTCATTCAGTGATACCAAAAAGAAATTGACACTAGTTGTAGATCTTTATGGGGCAATAAATCTTTCATTTTTCTCTGATTCCTTGTCAGACTTGACATTCCAGTGAATGGCCTTTCTCCTTTTAAGAGTAAGAGGCATTCTCTTTGGATTACACACATACAGGTGGTTCTTTTCAAGTTAGCACTGTGTGTGGAAGCATTCAAAATTTAAAGCATACAAATACTCAGCCTCTAAAACTTTGAAAACTTATGGGCCATATCAGAATTGTATGAAATATAATATACTATCTTCAGCAGTTTATTCAAAAAATAGGACCAAGCACAACAGTAAACAGATCAGTTTGGCCAAGAATCTTTACAAAGATGATGGTGGTAGTCATGTGATTAAATTGCCAAATTGTTCATTATGAAGATAGCCCTATCATATAATGCTATTTGGGGCTTAAGGGTATCTATTTAGATAAATCAAAGACCTATTGAAATTTTTTTTCTTATTGATTTGTTGTGACTTTTTTGTGTGTATTTTAGGAGTCTAATAGAATTTCAAGGCTGCCGAATACCTACAGAAATTTTAATGCTCATGTATTTCTTTTCATTTATACACTTGAAATATTTTGTTCATTATACTCATGTTAAGTATTGAGTTATTAACTCATGTTAAGTATTGAGTTAAGTATTGAGTTACTTAATACTAAGTAATTACTTAGTATCTCTTAATTTATCAAGAATTCCATTTAATACTGAACAAGCTTTAGTTTGTTTTAATAAACTCATTTCATAGAAATTTGCCATCACAGAACACAAGAAATTGGGATCATATTTATTATACTTTAAGAGAAACCTCTTCTAATTATGGTTTTTTTTTTTTTTAGAAATAGACTCTTTTTTTTTTTTAATTTTTTTTTTTTTTTATTTTTATTTATGATAGTCACAGAGAGAGAGAGAGAGGCAGAGACACAGGCGGAGGGAGAAACAGGCTCCATGCACCGGGAGCCTGATGTGGGATTCGATCCCGGGTCTCCAGGATCGCGCCCTAGGCCAAAGGCAGGCGCCAAACCGCTGCGCCACCCAGGGATCCCCTAATTATGTTTTTTGAGATGTCTGTGGGGCCTTCTTGCTCCTGGAACTCATCCCCTTGCACCATTCCATCCTGGTAGATTATAGCTAGCTAAAGGTGGGGGTAGAGGGCAATGAGGGATCCAGCCTATGTGTTAGATTCCTTTGGACTTGTTAAAAACTTTTTGTGGAAAGCTTTATGACTCCTAACAAAAAGCCTGTTAACCTACTTTGAATGTTTATGTCTCCCTACTACCCCCGCCCCCGCCCCGAATGCATATGTTGAAGCCCTACATCCCAGTGTGATAGTGGTAGGAGGTGAGGCCTGTGGGAGGTGATTAGGTTGTGAATGAGATTAGCGCCCTTGTAAGAAGAGACATGGGAGAGGTGACACCTCTCCACCTTGTGGGATTGCAGCAAGAAGGCAGCTATTTGCAGACCAGGAAGAGGGCTCTCAACCACATCCCAGGAAATCTCCTGGCCCTTGATCTAGGACTTTCCAGTCTCCAGAACTGTGATACTGTATTGTCCTGTAAGCCACCCAGCCTGTGGGATTTTGTTAACAGCAGCTTAAACTGAGACAAGGTGTATGAGTTTCTTCTTGCTGCTGTAACAAATTACCATAAGCCCAGTGGCTTAAAACAACAAAAATTTATTATCTTATGATTTTGTAGACAGAGGTCTTTCTTCCTAGGCTGAAATCCAGGTGTTGGCTGGACTGTGTTCTTTTCTGGGGAGACTGTAGAAAAGAATCTATTTCCTTCCCTTTCCTAATTTTTAGCAGCTGACCACGTTCCTTGGCTCTTCCCCTCTATCTTCAAAGCAGGCAGCATTAGATTGAGTCCTTCTCCCATTTCATGACACTCCCTCTGTCGCCTGCCTCCCTCTTCCATGTTTAAGGATGCTTGTGAAATTACAGGGCCTGCAGACCTGGAAAATTCAGGATAATCTCCCTTAAAATTTTATGATCAACCGACAAGCAACTGTAATTCCATCTGCTACATTAATTCTCCTTTAGTCTGTCACATAATACATCCACAGGTTCCAGGGATTACACCTTGGACGTCTTTGGGGGAGAGAGTGGCATTACACTGCCTACAACAGTAAATGTAATCCTTTGGGGGTTATTTGGTACCCATTGTTTATTCAACATACAATGAAAGTTTTTGAGGCTCTGCTTTGCTCTAGAATCTGTGCCTGACGAATTGTGGGTAAGAGAAACAGCCTCTCACCTTCCAGGAGCTGGCCGTCTGGTATAGGGAAATCTGTCTAAAGCTAGTCATTGGGGGCAGCCCTGATGGCCAGCTGTTTGGTGCCTCCTTCAGCCTGGGGTATGATCCTGGAGACCCGGGATCAAGTCCCGTGTCAGGCTCCCTGCATGGAGCCTGCTTCTCTCTCTGCCTGTGTCTCTGCCTCTCTTTCTCTGTGTCTGTCATGAACAAATAAAATCTTAAAAAAATAAATAAATAAAGCTAGTCATTGTGGTCCCCTGAGGAAGGGTTGCTGAAATAGGTACATGTGCCACATTCTGTAGGTGATGAGGTCTGGCTGTGCCTGGGGATGCAGAGTTGGGAGGAAAAGAGCATCTTGAAAGAGGAGACGTTTGCGAAGGAGGGAGGTGGGTCTCCAGGGAAGGGGAGAGCCATCTGGGTGTGTGTGTAGGGGAGCCCTGGGACCTGGAGCCTGGTGGGGAGTGTGGCCACATGGGATCTTTAGAGCCAGACTGTGAAGGGCCTTGAGGGCTTTATGGGAGTTGGACTTGACCCCATTGTTTAGGCCTGGAGATGACTGCTGACAGAGCTACTTCCTTTGGCTGCAGCGTATTTTAAATCCAGAATCCACCACTGCCAAACGTACTAAAGCCATCCACTTGACTCCTGTGTACTGTTTACCTGGCCCCTTGTCAGTACGGCTTGGGGAAGAAGATAGAAACACTGAAAGTTTAAAACAGGAGAATAACAAATCAAATCTTATATGTGGTACAGTAAACACCTTGTTTGTACTCCCTTAAATATTTTCCTCACTGTCTTAGAAATCAGATTGTATGATGCAGTTTAAGTGGAAAATAGGAATAAGGGTGTGAGGAAGGCAGCTATGTTGTCCAGGAAAACATGCTGAATTTGAACTCGGACTGTCCTGAGTTTACCGTTAAGCTCTGCCACGTGCTCTGTGTGTCTCAGTTTGGATGAATCACTTAGCTTCTGTGAGGTTCACTTTCCCAAACTGGTTAACATTGGAGAGCAGTGCTGCCCGTGCTCACAACAGGGCCCTGGGGGAGAGAACGAGGTTGTGTGAGTGAGTGTACCTCACGGGGCCAGGGATGTCAGGCAGACTCTAAACCCTTGTTTGTTACCTGGTAAATAAGTGAATTTAAGGCCATACTTCATTTTTAGTTTGATTCCTGCTCTTCAGATGCCTGAAGGTACTTTTCTGAACCATATTTATTATTTATCTAGAATTTGTGGAAAATTTAACGGAACCCTTATTGACTTATCTCCAGACAAACGCTGAATGTTTCCCTTGTGATAAATACTGTCTTTGTACTTAGACATAGACTGGTTCCACAGATACTTAGTGACCACCCCTGGATCCTATGTTGTGCTTAGAACTTTGGGGAAGCAGCCCCGCCTGTGCCCACATGGTTCATCGTCCCACTGACAGAAAAGCCAGAAGACGTGGCCATGTGTAATTTAGTGCCATGTGAGTGGTATACAAGTGATTTCAAGTTGAGAGCAAAGTGAAACTTAGCCTGACCTGGCCTTGACAGAAAAACTTTCATGGAAAAGATGAAAGTTCAGAGGACCCTTCGAGGCTGGGGTTATATATGTTTGGAATAAGTACAAAGAACATTAGGCAGAAGCTAGTGTAAGCAGTGGTCAAAGGACAGAGCTGGCCACTGGTTTAATCAATCATTCTTTCCTTCTGGAAACACTTTTGTCTTTGTCAACCATGGTTGTAGTTTTATTCCTACCTCTTTTTATTTTATTTTACTAATTTTTTTTAAAGATTTTATTTCTTTATTCATGATAGTCACACAGAGAGAGACAGAGACGCAGAGACACAGGCAGAGGGAGAAGCAGGCTCCATGCAGGAGCCTGACATGGGATTCGATCCCAGGTCTCCAGGATTGTGCCCCGGGCCAAAGGCAGGCGCCAAACCGCTGCGCCACCCAGGGATCATCCCTTATTTTACTAATTTTGTAATCCCTGTCTCCACATGTAGTACCTGACACATGGGAGGTGCTACTGAGTGGGGTTTTATTATACTAGATACCAGCGGTCACAAATACAGTCCTTTGTACCTTTGTGTTTGTTCATCTGTGGAAGTTGGCCATTGGGAAGATGGAGGTTTGCTGTGTAGGGATCTGTCATTGCCCCTGAAGCTTTTAACTGCTGCTCTGTGGAACCCTGTCTATAAACTTGACATCTTCAGCCTTAGAATCCATCCTCAGAACACTCTCAAGGAGGAATATCTATCTATAAAATTTTAGTTATGACACTTAAAAGGAAAGGAATTTGTCTTTACTGAGCACATGCTATATAGTTACTAGACATGCATTATCTCATATAATCTTGAAGTTCCATAGAGATCATCTCTTCCTAACGTCTTAGATCCTATCACAACACTTATGGGAAGAAGGAACTGTCAATGAGAGACCAAAGCCCAGGAATTTGGGAGTTAACCAACTAGTTAATGATGACAGATGACCCTTGAACAATATGGGTTTGAATTGCATGGGTCTACATACACGTGGATTTTATTATGTTAAATGCAGTACAGTCCTGTAAATGGATTTTGTCTTCCTTATGATTTTCTTAGTAACATTTTTTTTCTCTAGCTTGCTTTATTACAAGAATACAGTATATAATACATATACAAAATACGTGTTAACTGCTTAGGTTATTGGTAAGGCTTCCAGTCAATAGGGTACTAATAAAGTTTTTGGGGAGTCAAAAGTTATATAAGGAATTTTCTACTGGTAGGGGGAGTTGGTGCCCATCACTCCCACATTGTTGAAGGCTCAACTATATATGAGAAGCCCAAACCAAAGTTGCCCAGTTTGTAGCTTCAAAATTTGTCTACAACCTGTATTCTATCCTCTATTAATTTAAACTTTATTGCAGGTAAGTGTAACATGCCTATCTATATAAATTATTTGCTTTCTTTTAATTCTAGATTTCGCACATTGGCAAACTGAGAGATTTTCTTCTGGAGCACAGGAAAGATTATATTAATGCTTATAGGTAAGTGCATACTTTTTACCATGGCTTTGGTAACTGAGTTCTTTCCCATACCTATATTCCTTTTGAGCCTTTTGTCCTTACTTTTTACTTGCCCACCCAGAGTTGTAGAGGGGAGGGTCAGTTTAGTGTTGGTTTCTGCAGAGCAGAAAGGAGCTCATGTATCCTGGGTAGGCTCTGCTATCCTGCACACCCTTGAGGTCACGATATCCCCACAGCATAATCTAATATGCTGATGCCCCCCACGTTTGTATCTCTACATGTACTGTATACGTTGTGAAACACATAGACGTGAATAAGACACAGTTTCTCAGTATGTGCTTATTGAACAAGTGATAGGATGATGCAGGTCATATAAATGTGCATGACAAGAACTCTTAATCTAGAGAGAGTTTGGTTTGGATGCTTTTTCAAAAGACAGAAAGCATTTTGATGGAGACTTCTAGAATAGTAGGAGTCCTACGGTAGACGGGCTGCACCATCACCAGGTGCAAATGAAGGTCCAGGAAGCCCAGGCGACAAGAGATTTCCCTATAATGCTCCTGCATCTGTTGAGAGCTGGAGTCTTATTCTGGAAACTATTCTAGAAGGGTACTGTGTGAATTAATGAGAAGGTTGGGTGGGATATATGAAATGTCATCATAGGCAACTTTATACTTCTAAGTGTATTTCATTTGTATAATTTTGGAATGTAGTAAAATTATTACTCTTAGTGCATACTGCCAAGATGACCTTATTTTTAAGTTCTCAGTTAAAATAATAGCTCAACACTAGATGGCAGTGTAAATTTCATTTCCAGAGGTGTGTATGTATCAAGGACTAATTTTATGGTTCATGAAAATGGAAGCTATAGTCATTTTGGAAAACTTAAACAAAATTGGCATAAACCTCTCTGTCCAGTTCCTTCCTTGAGTAACTGACAACTTAGGTTACACCAGTGGTTGTAGAGGCCTTTCCTGGAAATCCATGGTTAACTTCCCTTTGCCTTGAAAAGGCATCCAACAAGGCAAGTGTGTTAAAGGTCGGTTTGATTCAAGCCACCCCACTCCCTCCTTAGCCACTTGTGAGCCTGAGAAAGTCCTTAATCTGTAAAACCGATGTCTTCTCCAAACCAGGGGTTTAACAATGTCCCCCTTGGCTGCCTGTTTCTGTACAGCCTGTGAACTAAGAATAGTTTTTACATTTTGAAATGGATGGGGGAAAAGGGTAAGATTTTACTACATTTGAAAATTACATGAAATTCACATTTGAGTGTCCATAAATAAATTTTATTGGAATACCACCAAACCCTTTCATTGACATATTATCTCTGGCTGCTTTTGTACTACAGCAGCAGAATTAAATGATTGTGACAGACTACATGGCCTGCAAAGTCTAATGTATTTACTATTTGGCCCTTTTCAAAAAAAGCTTATAGAGTTCTGCTCTAAACAGAAGGGTTGATAATCCCTCACCAGCTAGTTGAGAGATTCACATAAGACAGTGAATTTCCATGCATTTGTAAGATTATTTTATAAGGGTGCTGTTCTGTAACTTTGCAGTAGTTTTAAACTTTTGATTATAATAGTGATATGGGCGCGGGCGCCGCCCCCGCCCCCGCCGCCGCCGCCGCCGAAAAAAAAAAAAAATAGTGATATGAAGGCATTTACTTCTCGGCTCCCATACACTGTGTGTCTGTGTTCCCAGACCACTCTGAGTTCTCTTCCTGATGTTACCCAGTATAGCTGGCTGCTGGCCCAGGGCTTCCTCTTTCCCAGGTACCTGCAGCAGACATTCAGACTGACATTTGGGGTCTCCGAGGACTGGTGCTGCTCTACCATTTAACTGGTCATGTGTCTTTTTGAGCATCAGATAGAGCTTTAGCTCCTGAGGCTTTCTTAGTCTTGACAGCTCTATTACCTTGTTATGGAAACTCAGTGTCCTATTCTTTAAAGCTATTCATTGCCAACTCATGCATTCTGAGTTCCACTCCTGCCCCTGTTAATGGTCCCTTTGACAGAGCGTGAGCTTGCGGGGGGCAGTCACACCTAAGTTCAGCCCTACTTCTGCCAGGTATTAGTCATGTCAGTGTCTAGAGCTCACTTCACATCTCATGCTTGTTTTCTTTTTTATACAATGTGGATGATGCCCTTATGAGGATTAGATGAGATGTGTTCAAGTTCCTAACACAGAGAAGTCCCTTGCTATGAAGAGTAACTGGACTGGAACCCCATGTGATCTGTGATGAAGTTATAGGGGTGGGCAGTTAAAAACTCACCTCTCCTTCCTGCCAGAGAGAGGTGGGAGGGAGGTGGGGGAGAAAGAGAGAGAGAACGAGAGAGAGAAAGAGAGAAAGAGAGAGTGAGAGAGATGGGATGATGCATGGTTAAGTCAACATGATGGAGATGAACGAGTTATCAGCTTGCTCACTGATAAAATCTAGGGTGGCAGAGCTTAGGTCTGAGAGTGAGCCACCTTATTGAAAGCTCCTGAATTAGACAGACTCGCTCAGCCATTATACCCACTGAATGGTTGCAGTCCCTGGAGCATGGAGAGCCAGGGGCAGGCCCGTATACAGCGTATGAGAGAGAAGAAGATCCCAGGGCTTCTGCTTTCTGTAAGCAAGCAGATTCCAGAGAGGAGAGAGAGAGCAAATAGCCATGGCTGGGTGCATGTGCATGTCCATGTCTGTGCCTGGTTCCTCTGCCAGCTTCCTGATCGTAAAAGGCACCCTTCTCCCATGGGAGGGGGCTGGGGCAGACACTTAGGGTGACACTAGGGAAGCTGATTGACACAGAAACACCCTAAGTGACTTGCATTCTCTCTGGATGGAGGATGGCTGCCCTTACTGGCCCTCATCAAGTCCCCCCAATCCCTTCCTAGACGGTGGTGGACAGTCTGCAGCCTGCCTTTACACCACCCCTGCCCCCAGTGTGCTATGCTGGCCATGGCCAGAACATTTTGGGTGGAATATGAACGTGGAATTGAAAGAAAAATTGCCTTCAGACTCATAAAGCTTTGTTAGTTTGACATAATTAGGAAGCTGTAATTTTTTCCATAATGTAGAGCTCAGACTTTATTGACCCATTTCATTTTTTTTTTTTTTTTTTTTAGTAATGACATTTTACTAGAGCAGAACAGCATGCAATGGAGGTAGCCTCTGGCTGGATGTCTTGAATGATTTTAATTAAAAATAATGTCTCCACTTCTGGTAGATGTACCTTTTCTGCAATGTCTTGGCAACAAAACAATACTACTTGGGAGGAAAACTTCTTTGGTTTCTGTTTTTACTAATAGAATAACTATACTGTCAATTTCCAGCTTAAAAGGTTAATGTATAATGTTCCTAAAGGAACATCACCTTTTAATTGAGTGATCAGTTTTATCAAATTAACCTTTAGACCTTTTCAGTTTCACTGAGCTGAGTTTCCATTAAATCAAAATCTAGAGTAGGAGGATGTTAATCTAATGTTCTTGGAATTGGTCATTTGTAGGTCCATTCTGCCCACAGGGTGTATGTTCACTCGGAAGTGAGTACCCTTCTTGTTGATGTGTCCCTGACCCCTCTGGCCTCCCTTTCTGATGAGACTGGTTCTATGAGGAAGAAGTACAAGGCTGGAGCCCCCGCTCCTCCCTGCTCTCCCTCCCATGCTCTGATGGGAGGAGGGATGGAGCACACACCTTTTGGAGGGCACATTCTGTTAGCATTACCAGCATTACCATGTTAGGCCAAACTAGTTCAGCAAACAATATGCTGGGGAGTGTTGGGATAGCAAACCACTTGTCTCCCTTCCAAGTTCTCCTGAGGGTGGGGCCATCTATTTCTGAGAACCCCAGGGGCTTCCTTCTGTCCTTCCCAGCTCTCCCCCAGAAAATGAGCAGCTGGGTTTGGGGAGTGGGGAGGTGCCAGGGAGAAGAGGGGACCTACCTGGTAGCTGGGATGGAGAACTCACAGCTAACTCCTCCCTTTCTCTTGGGAGGGGCCTGCCATCAGGATGGATGCAGTGGCTTTTCCAGGGAAGGCTCTGGAAGAGCTTTGCAAGGGTGCCTACAGGTCTGGGGAGTGGGCTGAAATTGAGGGGGGAGGGGCCTCCTAAGGAGCATAGTTGCAGCCATGTATCAAGCCTGCTCTGCAGTCAGCCTCATGGATTGAGTCAGACTATTCAAAAAGTATTTGATTATGATGTACTGATTTATCAGCCTTGCAGATCCTAAGCATTGCTCTTGATGGGGACACAGCAGTGAACAGACAAAAGTCCTTGCCTTTGTGGAACTTACATTTTTGTGGGGGAAGACAGACAAAGAAAAAGTAAACTATGTGGAATGTTAGAGTTAGGTAAGGGCGAGGAGGAGGGGAAAGTGGCTAGAACATGTCAGAAAAGAGTTCTATAAAGGTAGGTTAGGGAAGGCCTCCTTAAGAAGGGGACACTTGGTAATCACCTAAAGGAAGTAAGGGATCAGTTTATGTAGATATCTGGGGGAAGAACAGTCCAGAAGAGGGCAGCCAGCAAGTATAAAGATCCTGATGTAGAAGCATGTCTAGAATATCACAGGAGCAGGCAAGACGACAGAGGGATTGGGGTGTAAGTGATGATGAGCTCAGAGAGACAGCAGGAGCCAGATCTTGTAGGTCATCTTAAAGATCTTGTCAATTTTGCAAGAACCTTGGCTTTTATTACTAGGTAGGTCTTGTAGAGAGGAGGAAGAGTGATAGGACATGACTGAGTCTGTGACAGGGTCAGTACAGCTGGTATGTTAGGATAGGCTGCAGCAGCAGACACTCTGGGAAGCTATCGTTAAGTCCAGGTGAGGGATGTCAGTGCCATGACCAGAGACGTAACAGTGAGGAAATATTCTGAAGGTAGAGCCAAAGAGATTTGTTAATGGATTAGACGGGAGCTGGGAGAGAAAAGCAGGGAAGGGGAGGATGTGAGGTGTGAGGCCTGAGCAGCTGGGAGGAATGGGAGTGCTGTCCTCATGGATGGAGAGGCCTGTAGCAGGTGCAGGTTTGAGGAGAGCAGGCCCAGGGCTCAGTGTGGGGGTGTATTCCTCAAGGTGAGTCTGACGTCTGGCTGGAAGTGTTGGGTAGACAGTTGGATATTCAGGTCTCAAATTCCAGGAGAGGTTCAGGCTGAGATAGAAGTTTGAGACTTATAAGCATAAAGCTGGTATTTGTGCTGCTGAAGCTAGGAGACCAGACTACCTCACCCAGCGAGCAGTGTTGACAGCAGAAATTCAGGGACCAAGCTATTAACTGACCATCTTTAAGTGTTCAGGGGGCTAAGAGGTGTCAACAAAAAGCCTGAACACGAGCAGTGAATGAAGTTGGAGGAAATCAGGAGAGTGGAGTCATTGAGGGCAGAGGAGGAACACAAGGCCAGGAGTGGAAGCCATCCACTCCCTCTAGTGTGTTTAGAGTGACTGGGTAAGGGCTCAGCCAATGTGGGGGCCCCGGATGTCCCTGGGAGTGAGGATGGTGGTGGAGTGAGGAGAGTGAAGCCTGTTTGGATTGGGTCAGGAAAATGGAGAGTGGGATGCAAACTTGACAAGAGTCTTACCCAAATGAAGGGAGAGATTAGCAGTAGCTGGTAGGAGACATGGAGTTGAGAGGTTTGATTTTGTTTTGAGTTGAGAGAAATGACACCATGTTTGTTGGGAAAGATCCAGTAGACAGGGAAAAAAATGCTATTAGTAACGAGTACAAGCAGTGCTCACTATGTGCCGGCACTCTGGGCACCGCGTACATACCGCCCTCCTTTAAAGGTGGATGGCACAGGGGAGGGAAGTAGCATTGCGGAGCCGACCTGGGCCAGGGGGATAGCAGAGCCAGGAGGTGGGCATTTAGCCGTGGGCAGCAGAGAGAAGGCAATGTCCACAGGCCCAGAGGAAGATGAGAGAGAGACTGGGGCTGTGCTCAGAGAGCAGGAAATGGTAACTACTCACCCTGAAGATGGAGCATAAGGAGCTGGCAGTTTGAAGAGCACAGAAAAGACCAGGAACAGCCAGCCAGAAGCGTGAAAGGGCATGTGTGGCCGGGACATGCAGCACACTCGCCAAATGCCATTGGGGACCACCTGAGTTGAGTCTTATGATCAAGCCTATATTTTGATCTCTGTCAGTCCGATCCCTGCTTGTTCCTGAAGTCAGCTAAACAGTGAGTGGTTGACTGGTGGTCCTCCATGCCCATGGCCTCTGGCTTTGACTCCACACAGTTCTGCTCTTGTGACTTCCCCCTCCTGGCCTCCCTCCTGGAACCAGACTTTGCCGAGTGGCCCTCTGGAGATTGGGATTAAAGTGGTCAGATCAAGTCAACAAAGATCCATGCAAGCAAGTCTTTTCTGAGGGCCCATCATGTGAAAGCAGTCAGTACGTGGGGTTGGTAGATGGCACTGGTGTCTCACTCTCTGTTGGGCTGTACCACGTGTCACAGGGACTCCCCTTTTTCCTTAGTAGATCATAGAATTTAGAGAGCCAGCCTTTGTTACTTAAAATTTCATTTCTCCAGATTTTATCACCAAATGGTTTGAAAAGTCCATTTGCCCTGGTTTCTTTTTTCAGAATGAAGTGTCAGTCATGGAACATTTGGTCTCCAGAGCATTACTTCTCTCCTTCTAAACTGCATTGTAAGGATAAGTGTTAATAGTGGTTTCTTTCAAGTGTTAATAGTGGTTTCTTTCTTTCATATTTCCAGTTCATTTTCTCTTTTTTACGTGTCCCTTGTTTCTATCGATGACTGCTGGTGTCTCCAGGATCTGATGATGCTGTGCCGTTTCTGAAAGTTTTATGTCTCAGATCCATCCCTTCTTTCCAGTCCCAGCTGACCACCACCCAGGCTCTGCCCTTGCTCCTTTCTTAAACTTCAGTCTAACAGAAATGCAACAGCCCCAACCCTTTACACAGCAGTTGGGAGACAGTTGCCTCGTTTTGGTACCCCATTGCCTGATCTTTCCCCTCTACTCCATCTAATGAGATTCTGCCATATTCATCTTCATCAGGCTCAGCCCTTCTGTAAGCTACAGAATGAAATTCCTTCAATGAGCTCCAGAGGCCCACCATTGCTGTCTGTCCTGTGCTCCGGCCAGGTAGAACCACGGACTGTTCTCCAGATAGGCTTCTCTCTCCTGATTCCAACCTGTTACTTACTAAGAGTGTCTACTCTTGTTTCCCCATGGCCTTATCCTGCCTTTCAAGATTTGGTTCATAGATCACCTTCCTCTCCATTAACTAGGGGGAAAAATCATTCTCTCTTTTTCTGTACTCTGTTTCCTTTTTGACATGAGAGATCCTCTGGGTGGTGGTTTAAGAGCATAGACTCCAAAGACTGGATGCTTTGGTTTGAATTACAACTCTGCTAATTACTAGCTGTATGACCTTGGCAAGTTACTTAACCTCTTTGTACCTCAGTTGCTTCATATATAAAATGAGAATTGTAATAGCACCCACGTTGTAGAGTTGTGAGAATTAAATGGGTAAATGTCTGTGAAGCACTTAGCACAATGGGAAGTGTTAATGCACAGAAGGCTTTATTAACATTTAGCCTTTGTGGTGTAAAAGAATCTATATAAGCCTGTGAATGATCTCTATTGTGATGCAGTTTATTGAGAACAGGGTCTGTATTTGTTTGTATCTGTAGCCCAGACATTAACAGGATAATTCCGTGCTATTGGGCTTATACTATGGACAGGTACTCTACTTGCCCCTACGTAATATTTATAGCAAAAATAAGATTGTAGCCTTTAACTTCTGTCCATATCTTTTCAGTAACTTTTGAAACAGAGTACAAAATCATTTACACTGGGGCACCTGGGTGGCTCAGTCGGTTCAGTGTCCAACTCTTGATTTCAGCCTGGGTAGGTTATGATCTCAGGGTCATGAGATTGAGCCCTGTGTCAGGCTCTGCACTCAACGAACAGTGAGTCAGCTTGAGAGTCTCTCTCTCTTTAAAATAGATAAATAACTCTTAAAGAAAAATCATTTATACTATCCCTTCTCTTCTGTATCCTCAGGAAGCATCTAACTGCATATTAAAGTAATAACAGTGTCAATGGCATTTTGCAAATTTGAACTTGCCCCTTTATACTGGTCAATCAAATAACTAAAAAAAAAAAAAAAAAAAAAAAATCCTTTGTATTTCTTAACCAGTGAATAAACTTACTACCCAGTCTTTTCCTCTTTTCTCACTGAAGTAAATTGACTAATCTAGACCTATACCTAACTTGGTCTCCTTTAATTGAATAATATTTTGGTAAATTGAGGTCTGTAATAAAATTACCCCTCTGTACCTCATAAAGGAAATAAAATTAAAGTTTGATGAATTTCTACATGCATGTCCTGTGAGGATATATTTTTTTGGAATTTATTTGCCAGATAGGTAATCTTTTCCAAACAGTAATAAATTTGTTATTGTGATACTTAATTTTAAGGGGCTATGTCACCAGCAAGCCTTCATTACTTTTGATGACTGTATTTCAAGTGCCCATTATATAGCTGGTGCTGTTTTTAAATTATTGCAGAAAAATAAGAGTTTGAACTCTCTTTCCAGTTGCTCCATTTCCTCCTCTGTCATGTCCTAAGCTTCATGTGTCATCTCTGACCTGACACCTGAACATCTGTCCTTCCACACCTCTGCCCTCCATGCTCTGGACCCGGGGCCCTCATTTCCCTTCTTAGCCAGCCAGTCCTCGTTACCTAGTACATCTTCCCCGGATCTGCTGCTGAGCCTCCTCCTCACTGACTTGGCCTCAGCCCAGAGTTTCTTCCCTTAGCTGAGACTGAGACCACCCAGCTCCTGCTTTCCTCTGCCCCGAGGCCAGCCACCACAGGAGACCCCACGCAAAATGCAGACTCCTCTGCTTAACATCCTCCAGTGGCTATACCAGCAGTCCCCAGCTTCTGTACCTCAAGGGCGCCTCTCCAATTGACAGTGCAATATTTGTGCGATCATTGTATTTTTGGGAAACCTATTGAGATTGGAGAAATAGCTGTTACAGTTACAGATTCAGTACAATTTTAAATACATGTATATTTATCACAATAGCATTTACATTCCCTTGAAAAATAGAGTAGACATATGCTAGACATTCAGTGTGGAGACACTGACTGTGTGCTGGTGGTATGCTCCCCCTTGCAGTGATTTGAAGCCCTGAGAGCACCACAGTGTGGATGCTCAGTGTGCAGGGACCACCTGGTGCATTCCTATTTTCCCCTTCATGCTCAGGATTATCCTCGTATGGACCAAAAATTGTGTGGTCATTCCAACAGTGACCTGCAGGTTGGACATTTGTGGAAGGTCTTTTCCCACTGTCCTCTGTGGGGAATGTCTCCCTCAGTGCCTGCCTGGCACCTCCCCTGCATGAACTGACCTCTCTCCCCATGGGTCCCCCTGTCCACCTGCAGACCAACACTGTCCAAAGCAGTTCCTTGTGCTTCTTGTTTCTGTATCAGTTTCCCCTGTGGTTTGGTACCCGCCCTCTGTGGGGATTAGAAATAAGTCTTGTTCCAACTTTGGAATCCCAACCCCTACTGCAGTGCCTGATGTATGGGGGTTCTGTATTAAAAAAATTGAACAAATGGATGAATTGCAAGGATTAAATAAGTGAATGAAATACATGTAAGGCATTAAGAGTCATGTCTGGTGCAAGCTAGATGCTCAGCTAATGTTAGCCCACCTACTATGTGCTGGACACCACTTTATGTTTTGGGAAAACAGAAAGGAAAGAGGATAAAATCCCTGCTTTCATGAAGCTTATGTGCTCCTGGGAGACAGACATCAATATTTCAGGGAGTGGTAAGTGCTGTAAGGAATATGAAGCAGAGTGAGGAACAGATGGTAGTAGAGTAGCAGTATGTTGGAGTGTCCCAGTCCTTGTATCACACACCAGAGTGAAGGTGACTTTGGATCTCAGAGGCAGTGCTGTAACATCCGGCACAGGCACTTAAGAATCA
Organism: Vulpes lagopus; assembly: GCF_018345385.1. Taxonomy (NCBI): domain Eukaryota; kingdom Metazoa; phylum Chordata; class Mammalia; order Carnivora; family Canidae; genus Vulpes; species Vulpes lagopus. The sequence goes on along the minus strand of NC_054827.1, from coordinate 130,186,773 downwards.
GTGACAGTGGCAGTGCTGGGGGCGAGCGCAGGGGGTACTCAGGGAAGCTGGCTGTGATCAGAGATCTGAATGAGGAGGAAGCATGTAGACATCTCTTGGAAGAGCATCTGCTAGAAGATGTTCCAGGCTGTGGCAGGGTCAGGAGTATGTTTGGCTAATCGTGGGTAGCAAAGCAGCCAGTGTTGTTAGAATGCCAAGCAGGAGGGTGCATGTCAGGAAGTAGGTCATATGTCAGGTTGGGGCAATCCCGACTTTGTAGTTGGTTTGTTTTTGTTTGTTTTTTTTTAAGATTTTATTTATTTATTCATGAGAGACACACAGAGGCAGACACAGGCAGAGGGAGAAGCAGACACCCTGTGGGGAGCCTATTGCCAGGACTCTGTCCCAAGGGCCCCGGATCACGACCTGAGCCAAAGGCAGGCACTCAACCACCGAGGCACCCAGGCACCCCAGGACTTTGTATTTTATTCTCAGTGAGGGTGAGTAGCTGGCAGGGCTAGTATATATGGGAATGGAATGAGTTGAGTCTGTACATTATTAGAGGTCCCTTTTAACTTGATATTTTGTGATTCTAAATTTCGGTTATAATGTCCAGAGTGTTTAATTATACTCGGCCAGCATCCCTGTTAATAGTAATGTTGGCACATGTGCCCAGCTTGTAGGATGATAAGCAAGGCATTCTAACTGTCGTATCTTGAGCTTCAGAATGGTGCGTTAGTGTGGGTGAGCACCCTCACTAGCTCAGTAACATTAAAGTTTTCTAACTTAACATCAGGAGAAATGAAATGTTTCTAAAAGCTCTTTTATTGTGAGTCTTGAAGACCGCTTGTCAACATGGAAAAAATGAGCCTGAAACAGTTTCTCACATATATCTCAAGAGCCTCCAGATAGAATCTCCCATGATTCTGCGTGTGGCACCCAGAGCATCTTTCTAATATTAATCCAGGTCTGTCATTGGGTGACGCTAAGAGCCTTCAGTAGCTGCCTTGTTGTTCTCAAAGTCAAGGGCCACATTCCCACTTAGGCCTGTATGCCCCGGTGCCTAACCCCACTCCCTGCTCACCTCACTGCTGCTGGACTGGCTGCTGCAGGTTAGTCTGCACAGAAAGCTTCTTCTGCCTCATGGCCTTCATATCCGTTGGTTCTGCTATTTAGAATTTTCTCCCACCTCTTAACCTGCCCAGTTCCTCTTCATCCAGTCTCAGCGTAAATGTCATGTCGATAGCAAAGCTTTCTCTTCCCTCCAGGCTCCACCCAGACAACATTTGTGGTCATTTCCTGCTGCGTTAAAATTTTGTGCCCCTCCCCACTTGTTTTTTTTTTTTTTTTTTAAGCCATATCATGTCTGAATACGGAAGGATGACAGACACAGAGCGAGACCAGATAGACCAGGATGCTCAGACGTTCATGAGGACCTGCTCTGAAGCAATTCAGCAACTGAGAACACAAGGTGAGGTGCTCTGAGGGACATGGCCGGCCTACCATGACTTTGTGAAGCCTCAGACAAGGTTCAGAGGGCATGCCCAGCTGGAGGTCTCTTGTGTGTTTCTATTCAGATTTAGGTCTCAAAACTTTAAAATTCCTCTTTTCTCAAGATCAGCTATAAAAACTAATGAAAAGGCCATGATTCAGGCTATGGGTGGGATGCGGGAGGTGAGGAGGAGTTCTCCATACACAATGAGACATTTCCTAAGGATACAAGGCCAGAGCAGACAGATTGTGCACACCCCTGTGTTCTGTGTGGCAGTTAGGAGGTGTGGACAGGAACAGAAGAGGGCTCTCTCAGCTCTCTACCTGGAGTATGAAACTTGAGGAGCAGACCCGCACGCTGAAAAGTTGGGCTCTGGACCCTTGGGTGCTCTGGTGCCTTCCCCAGCTCCACCACATTCTACCCATATGGCTTTGGGCAAGTCACTCAGTCACCTTGGACCTCAGTTTCTCCATCTGAAAAGTGGACACAATTATAGGGTGTATCTCTTAGAGTTAGGAGAATGCAGTTGTGTTCAGTGCATGCTTAGGGCCATAGCTGGCACTAGGGTTGTTAGTATCACGTCTCCTTCACTGCTGTCTCATTGTTACTGGGGCAGTGAGATAGCTTCCCAAGTTGCATATCTTCCTTGACCCTTTCATAATGTGCTTAGGCAGATAGCTGTTACATTAAATAGCACAGAGCTCAGAGTGGCCAGATGCTGTTGTGTTCTTGACTCCAACTTGTATTTGGGAAGCTTCTGTCACAGCCCTGATGGGCCACTTAGAGTCTGATGAAAGCTATAGACCTTCTTGCCAGAGAAATACACACACTCACAGAATTTTGTGTACAGTCTCGTGGATCTGCAGAATGCAGAATGATCACGTGATCATGGGTTAAGCTGCCCAATAGTAAAACCATGATTCATGTCCTTAAGGCCTATACATTCATTGAAATAACCTAAAAATACGTGTTTATGACTAAAATCAGCATTTAAGTCACCAAACCATGTGACCTCGGGCTTCTTATTGAATCTGAACCTTTAGTTTCTCTTTGTGTAAACTGGCATCCAGATTGCCTTTTGTATTAGCAGTAATATATGTAAAGTACTGTAGAGTGCCTGCCTGTAGTAGATGCTTGGCCTCTCAGTAAATGGAAGCTGTCCTCCCAAAATAAATGGCACAGACCTTAAGCAGATATGATAGTTTGCAGAAGCAAGGCATCCTTGTGGCTAAAGAGTCGAGGAAGGTTTCTTTGAGAAGAAAGGTTTGACTTGGTGTGTAAAGGGCCCTTAGAATGGGGGTGGCTGAGCGGGGAAGACAGGGCATTCCAAGCTGAAAAACAGCCCAGACAGGCAGGAGGAGCGTGGGGCTTGAGTCTGATTTAAACGTGTTACTTGAAGGTCAGCTTAAGCATTGGATGCTGTTAATACAAACGGGGTCAGCTCTCAAGAAGCAGCAGCATCCACTATGATCCCTGCGTGCTGGAATAAACCATAAATTCTTTGACTATAGTTTTCTGCAGGTTTAATCTTTTACTCTTGTGAAGTCCAATAAATCTTCCTCTTTAAAAAATGTAATGTCATTTGACACAGACTTGTTTTATTGCTGTATTTTTACAAATACTTTCCATAAAGAAACTGTTCTGAGGAAGCTGATGAATTGTTCCTTTGTGTAATTGAACACAAACGTCTGACTGCTGTCCTTTTCTGTTCCAGCCCACAAGGAGATACACTCCCAGCAAGTGAAGGAGCACAGGAGTGCAGTTCTGGATTTCATCGAAGATTACTTAAAAAGTATTTCGTTTTATCTTAAAGGTCAAATGTGGCATTTCACGATAGATGATAGAACATTTAGCTTTGCTAGCTGAAGACGGTAGTGTCTCCTTAAACTTAATGACACCATTGCCTGAGAAGCGGTTTTAAATGGTCTCTGTTCTGGTGTTTTCCCCTACAACAGGAGTATGTAAACTTTACTCAGAACAAAGAGCCATCCGAGTTAAACGAGTGGTGGATAAGAAAAGACTGTAAGTATCGTCTCTGCTGGTGTTCCTTAACTAATAATAGTAATGATAGCAACTAATGTTTATAGAGTCCTTATGCTTTACAACATATGGTACTTGGATTTTTTCACAAAATGCTGTAGCTAGGACTTATGGAGCACTGCCTTTGTGCCAGGCACAAAGATTTGTACTAGATTTGTCATTAGCTCCCAACCACCCTGTGGGGCAGGTACCATTCTTATCCTCATTTTCCAGATGAGGAGGCTGCCACTTGGGAAGCTGGGTAACTCACTCAGGGTCCCATAGTCAGGAGGTGACGGAGCTGCACTTGGGGCCCAGGTTGCTTGTTATTTCAGAATCTGTGCTCCAGCCCATCTCCTGTTAATAATGCTGGGTGGCTGGCAGTTTTAGCCATCCTGTGTCTTTCTCTTTGCCCCTGCTTCCTCTCCTTGCTCCTTCTTCAAGTGTTTTCCTGAGGCAAAAGCTGGGGCACAGCAGCCAGTGCTCCCCTGGGAGGCATTCCTCAGGTCATCTTCGTCATGTGCCTCCTTTCTAACAGAGCATTCACTCGATGCCACGTGCTGTTGTCAATCAGGTGAGGACATTAAAACCCCAGGAGGTTAAGTGACTTGCACAAGGCCCCCACAATCAAGAAGCAACAGAGCGAGACTTCAGGATCTGCTGGGGCATGTGTCTGTTCCTGACCCATCCTCCCCTTGGGGGAGGTGCATGCCAGCTTCTAGAACATAGGGACTCAAAACTACTTCCCTTACAGCTGGTCAGCCAGCCTGAGATAGGATTCTTAAATGAGCGGGGAATGCTGGGTCCAGGCTTCAACTCTTGACCACTTTTAAACTGGCCTTGGAAAGATTTTAGGGCATCCTTTCAGTAGGTAATAGAACATACTACCTGGGGACCAATTTTCTTAATTCTTATTATGTTGAGATCTCCAGCACCACCCTAGGGGCAGATGGTGTGCTTAGAGGACTTGCGGGATTCACGGCTGAGATTTGTTACAGTGAAAAGGTGCAGAGCAAACAACAAAGGGGAATGGGGATGTACAAAGGAAACCAGGAGTGGGCTTCCAAGCGTCTCCTCCAGTGGAGTCACACAGGATGGTTACTTGTGACAACTTGTGTGAAATGCCCACTGGGAAAGCTCTTTGGAAACTTACCAGCCAGAGGCTGGTCACAGGGTCATCTTCTAGTTGGCACATGCACAAATTCCATACTTCGCAGAAGGAAGGCAGGTGTTCCACAGAAACCACACTACCCTCCTGAAGTCCCAGTTCCCAGACGCCAGCACAGAGCTGAGCCTGCACACAGGCCCTTCCCCGGGAGGGCAGTCTTAGGCCTGCTGTATTAACTCTTCTGTGCACTAGTGAGACAGATTTGAAATTGTAATGCCAACAAATAGAAGCATTTGTGGGGGGATAGTAAGCTGACACATCATCTGTCAGCAAATAATTATTACACAAGACGATGAGGATAGATAGATAAAGAGATAAAGTTGCTGCCCTCAAGGAGCTTAGAGTCAATCTGGGTTGCTGTGGAAACATGAGAAATAAGCCAGCTTAAGATCTGTCACAGCCCATGAGCAAGTTCGGGAGGGGAAATGGTGCGACGGAGCAGCATCTCACCATGCCTCAGAGCTCACACTCCATGGCTAGAAAGCCAGTGTTTGAGACCTGCCTCTGCCACTTACAAGCTGTGTGACTTCTGGCGGTTTCTCTATACTCTAGTTTTCTCCCTTGTAAAATGGAAAAATTTTAAATACCTATTTTGTTGGGTCCTGAGAACAAAATGCACTGGTATAGGGATGCCTGGGTGGCTCAGCGGTTGAACATCTGCCTTTGGCTTAGGGCATGATCCCAGAGTCCTGGGATCGAGTCCCACATTGGGCTCCCTGCATGGAGCCTGCTTCTCCCTCTCCCTATGTCTCTTTCTCTCTCTGTGTGTCTTTCATGAATAAATAAAATCTTTAAAAAAAAATGCACTGGTATAGATACAGTGCTTGCAGTGAATGTTAACATGTTAGTTTGGATGGTTATCTACAGTTAAGCATTCATCCTGTGTTTGCCAGTGTGGTAGTTTCATTTGATCCTCCCAGCTACTCTGCTAATAATAAATACTAATATCTGGTTTGATAGAGGGCATCGAGGCCCAGAGAATCTGGGTTACTGGCCCAGCCTCACACAGCTGAACCAAGGTTTGAATGGCAGGGTAACACGGCAGACTTCTCAAACAGTAGCCTTTGTGTTGGACACAGAAAGAGGAGAATCTGGGACAGGGATGACAGGGAAGAATGCTGTCCCCTCTCCGGGAGGAGTGCAGGTAGAGGGGTGCCCAGGGTCCATCCTGAAGGAGAAAGGCAGGCTCTGGCTTCCAGTGACTTACCATCCACACAGGGTAGAGGTCACCTGCACCACCAGTGGGAGAGGTGCCCGTTTCTGCTTCCTCACCCAAGCAGACCCTGACACTTGAGACCTAGCAGGTACCCCAGGTAAAAGTGGGAAGAGGCTTTGGCTGCTGCCTCTTCACTTCCTCATTCTCAGCAGAGGTTTTGACAAATTAAAATCAGTCAGATGGGAGTTGTTCTCATTTTGACAGTCAAGTACAGGCTCGTCTCCTGCTGAATAGCTGCCCTGTGCCAATTACTTTGAGCAAGAGACCTTGGGGGAAATAACTATGTGACCCTCACAATGTAGTCCAGCCTCTCCTTAGTTCTTTCCTCACCTTGTCCCAGAAGACATTGGCCTAAAACACACATAGAATTTTGCCACTCCCTTGCTTCCCACATCTCACAGAGGCTGAACTTCACAGCATGGCAGCCAAGGCCTGCAATGACCGGACAGCAGCCTCTGCTTCTTGATCAGTCCCTGCAGATCCCTGCTGTGACCATATGTGACTTTGTGTTCGAAAGAGGCCTTATTCTCTGAAGCCCTCATGCCTTAATCCTTGCTGATGTCTCTGCCCAGAATGCCCCCTCCTGTATCTCCATATTTTCTGCCCCTTTCCCACTGTTCCTTTGGCAAGCAAACTTCTATTTGTCCTCCCAGGCCCGATTAAGATGTTGCTTGCTCTGTAAAGACTTCCTGGCTCCTGCAGGCCATGCTAGTAGCTCCTTCTGTGTGGCTTTCATTGAACTATCACATGCCCAACTGTGTTGGGGTAACACATGTGCTCTTGGAGAGCTGCCATTGTACCACCCGAGCCTGCCACGCAGATGATACCCGTCCTGGGCTGGGGAAGCCATCACTGAGGGCTGTTGAGTTAAATAAATGACTGATTGCCTGAAGATAAGTTGACTCTCAGAGTTTTTATTGTCAAGTTGGATTTGTAGGTTGTTTTTGGATTATTCTGTTTTGATTGGTGATAGTTACTGATAAAAAATCATTCTCATAAAATAGATTTGAGAAACCCAACTGCTCATGTTTTATGGCAGAGTTGCTACTGTCATGTTTCTTTTGTTCTTGACTGAAGTAAAGCATATGTGTTAGTGAAGAACTGATGGTTTATTCTGAATTTTTCATAATGTAGGAAAAAAGATTCTCTCTGTTGGTGTTCATTTTCTTACAATGGTGACAATACACTGATCTCTCATAGCAAAGGGTGCTTATTCCAAAACGGGTGAAATGTTTTGCTTATTAAGCCAGCAGTAGTCTCAGCTACTCCTTTCTCTATGACTGTGTTTTCTTAGAAGGGTAGTGCCGTTGTTAAAGGTGACTTTTTTCTCTCCTTCCCCTAGTAACTGTACTATCTTGAGTTGACAGTGGCACCTGCTGCTAGTTGTCTTAAGCTGGACATGAGGGTGATAACTTTTATTGGCGTCACATATCTCTTCTTTCTCCTGCTAGAAAACTGTGAGTCCTTTGGAGGCAGGGACACTGTGTCTTCTATCTCTGTGGTCCCAGCACCTTGATCAGAGCCTGTTGCAGGGCAGGTGCTCAATTAATGGTTCTTGAATGAAGGAAGGACTGAGACATGGTCACTCATTCCTGGCTTCTCAGATCTACACAGTGAGTTTGTAAGTTGGAAGATTGTGGGCCACCATTGGACACAACACTGGCACAAGTGGCCTTGTCGTCCCAGAAGAGTTTGAAATATCCCCATTATCCTCCCAACTACCTTAAAGCACTAATATTTTGGTTATAATTGAACTATCACATGCCCTCCCAGGAATATCCTCTAAAACCATCTGAATTAATCAGAAACATCTCTCCTTTTCAGAAAGTAATCAGGTTCTGTATTACTGGCTTGTTCTTGGGGAAGAGGTTTAAGGTGGCAGTCTAGAAATCACTACAAACCTCTGATAACTCTTTTCTCTGTGAGTTCAGAGGATTGTCTGTGGAGGCACAATAAACTCTATAGGAGTCCTGGAACACATTCAAACTTTAAAATATAAGACCTGTCTTTTTAAAGCGCTATTTCTTATCTGGGGCAGGGGGGTGGCATCTGGTCCTGTGTCTGCCCATTGTGACCTCACTTTAAAGTTTGCTGGTTTGGGCCCATATTTGAACACATTACTTTCAGTAGTACGAGGATGTTCTTAAAGTGGGAACTTTGGGCTATTTTCTCCTGTCTCAAGGGAGAGTTGAGAAGGTTCAAACATCTGAGAGATGGTTTTTTCTCACTTTGGGGGAGATGAAACATTACGGAGAAAGGGCTAGGCACCTCTATAGCACTTTCTGCATTATTAGTGTAGCTCCAAGTTAATTTCCAGAATATTAGCACATCTGCTGTTAAAATTCTAATGAAGAATAATATAAGTGAGAATTTCCTAAGGTATCTGAGAAGATCCTGGTGACCTAAGTAAATGTTCCTCTCAAAACAGTTTCCGTGGTCAAACAAGCCTGAGGAACACTTAGGGTAAAGAGTTTTCCAGGTCCCTGCGTTGCCTTGTGCCTTGATTACATTTTCCTCAGCCCTGCTCACTGTGGAGCCATTCACTCCTGAAACAGGCCAATACCCTTCTGAAAATACTCCCTAATCCCATGGCTGGGCACATGGCCTTGAGTTTATTATTTATTCCCTTAAGTTGGTACAAAAGATCAAAATTTCACTACATTTCATTTTTCCTCCTCTGCTTAAAAAGAAAGGCACTGGTACTCTTGCAACACATACTCTCAGCATACTTACTTGGTACTTGCAGAGTATACTCATAATATTGTTCACAGTTAGATTCCTTCATCCCAGCTAGACTGGAAGCTTGATGAGGGCAGCATTGTGCCTTTTGCCTTTATATATCCAGGCTCTAACCCAGTACCCTGCATATAGTAAGAGCTCAAGAAATTTTGCTGATGATGGGGGAGGATAACGATGATAACAAAAATGAAGGAAAACACAAAGTCGAATGATATGATATGAGGTCCATAGCAGTGATTTTGTCCCTTTTAAAAATTTCAGAGTTATGTACATATAATTGATGTAGCACTGGAAAATATTGAAAGTGTGCATTGTGGTAATTTGATACATGGGATCACTATGGAAGGGCTCCTGTTCATCTAGTTCAGTAACACACCCATCACCTCCTATACCTGTCGTCCTCATCTCCTCCTCTTCCTCCTCCTCCTCCTTTGGTGAGACTGTTTCATTCCTACTCTCTCAGCAAGTTTCAGTTTTACAGTCCAGTGACATCAACTGTAGTCAAGATGTTATTCATTAAATCCTCAGATCTTCTTTATCTTAGAGCTGACAGTTTGTGCCCTTTTACCAACCTCTCCTTGTTTCCCCACCCATGATTTTGTAGTACTCACTGTCTAGAACAGGGGATCAGCACACTGTGGCCTGTGGGCCAAGTCTAGCCTTTGCTTGTTTTTGTACAGCCCTCGAGCTGCACATGGTTGTTACATTTTTGAAGGTTTGCAAAACAAAAAGAATGAAAAAAGAATACAAGATGGAGATCATATATGTTCTACAAAGTTTAAAATACTTAACCATCTGGCCCTCTGGATGTGACCCCCAGGCTCACAACAGGCTTTCTGAGGCAAAGGACAGCTTGTTTGTGTTTGGTGTTTGCAGCCCATTGTGACAGATGTGTATTCCACTGTGCAAGTCAGGTTCACAGCTCCTGCCACGAGTGACCCCGCCACCAGAGCTCTATCTGAACTGAACCCTATACGCTGGTCAGCAGGACATGTTTCTGATTCCGTGGCAATATCAGATGGCTCTACATGTTTGCTTACTCTTGGGTTTTATACTTCTCTCACAGCAGACCAGTAACAAACAGCTCAGTCTGGTACCAATGTGTGGACCTCACTTTGTGCAGCAGAGGCTCGATGCCCAGTAGATATCTGTGTGGGTGTGAAGATGGCTTACTCACGATAGTATAAGGCATTTCCTGCTCTGTGGAATGCACAGTACCTGTGCCAGAGTGGATACCTTAGTCTGAAAGCCACTTTTGAAATGATATTACTATAATAATGTATACCGAAAATACTTCTTTCTACCAAGAGCCTTTGTTGGGGCAAAAGAAGTGAAAGAGCCATACTTCACTCTGGAATATTTTTTTTTTCACTCTGGAATATTAATCACTTTCCTCTTAACTTTTGTGTAAGCCTAAGAATTTCTTTCATACATTTTTTTGTTTCAGAACTGAAAAGTTTGATTCCCTCCCTCTTTCTGTCTCTTTCTACTCTTCTTAAATTTTAAATCGAATCCCAAGGTTTCCAAATGAGGGACCTGGAGACAGATGTTGGCCAGGTGGAAACTGTGTTGATTGCAACTGTGAAATGCTCAGCCTTCAGTTAGAAAAATCAATTTAAATAAATCATGGGGCATAAACTGATCTTTCTGATGACTTTTTAAAAATTACTTTTTTCCAAAGTGCCTTCAACTAGTTAATTTGTAATTTCCCTGAGGATTGCAATAGACATTCTGTGTATAATGAGATCTGTTTTTATCGCTTAAAAAAAAAAAAAAAAAAAAAAAACCTCTCAACTTCGTCTGTCTACTGCATTGCAGTCTTTTATTCATTTTAAATTGAAAACTGGCACATTAGCATACTCTCGACACAAAGGATTACAGACATTACAGGAGCCCTTTATTTAAAAGTCAATTAAGCCCTTCTTCCTGAACAATTGAGTATTGCAGCCCTGGAGTAGGGCAGAGTAGGGTGGATGAGTGCTGTGGGGGGCCAACATTTCCCTGAGCAGGTCAGAGCCTGAGTAAGGAGAGGGGCACACCCATGTGGGGGTCAGAGTGACAGTGGAGTTGATAGGTTGGTTATATAGGGGTACTGGTCAAATAAGTAAACATATAAGGATGATGCAAACCAAGATTCACAGTCCTCGGGGAAGTGAAAAGGAAAAAGCCAGAATGAACCCTGTGGTGTTGGATTGGAAGGAGAGATACTGGTGTGAACTCATGGGTTGCAGTTTGCATAGGTAGATAGAGAAATAAATACAGTTGGAAATGAGTAGTATGTATAGGTATGCAAACGGACCTGGAAGCGGTGATACCCCAGTAGCAATAAGCCTACTTTGCATTCAGATCTTGGCTTCTCCATAGCGGTTTCAGCTTCTGGGAACCAGAGCTCCTTGTGGAAACAGCTAAGTCTGGGGTCGGGACACAAAGTATAAAATGAGCCTGGAACATTTTGTCAGAGCAGACAGCAAGGAAGAACTCAGAGGATGACAGGAAAAGGACACAAGCCACTTTGAAGGGGCTTCTACTGGTCAGGTTAGAGACAATTTGAGCATCAAATAAATGATAGTGGCAGATGATGATCCACTAAATAGGACATCATGAGTCCATCTGTGGAGGAATGTAGAAGTGAGTCATTGAAGGTTTGAAATTGATAATTCCATAGTATCAAAGCACTCCCTCCACCGTAACTTAATAATTACAAAGAGGAAAGAGTAACTTTGCAATCAGGAAGCCTGGCAGCTACCACCTTAGTCAAGTGATCAAAGTGAAATTAGGGACAACCTGACAGGATGCACAGAGAAGACTGTAAGTAGAATATCCCCTTTTTATACTGAAGATACATAACCTGCATCCAGCCTCAAGGGAGGTCAGACAAACTCAATTGGGGGCTATCTTACAGGATAACTGGCATATCAATTCTGTATCAAGGTCATGAAACTCAGGGAAAGACTGTAGACCTGTTTAAGCCAAAGGAGCCTGAAGACAGATGACAACTAGGTGCCATGTGATTCTGAACTGGATTTTTTTGTTATAAAGGGTGTCATTGAGACAACTAGTCCAATTAGAATGGGATCCAGGGAAAGTCCGGAAGTAGTGTATCAACATGATTTTGATGGTTGTATTCTGGTTGTGTCAAAGAATGCTCTTGTTTTCAGGAAATCCTAAAATACTCAAGAGGTGAAAGGGCATTGGGTTGGCAACTTACTTTCTGATGATTCAGGAAAAAGGGCTCTTTGTATTGTACTTAAGATTTTTTCGCATGTGATTGTTTCACTACAAAATGAATAAAAACACAGGGTACCATCTCACATTTATTAGAATGGCTAAGATAACTAACAGATGTTCGGGGTCAGGGGGTGTGCCACCGCTGGAACTCTCATCCACGACTTGTGGAAATATAAAATAATTCTTTATTAAAATAGGCAAATAATTCTCCAGCATACAGGGACCATCCTATGACCCAGCGGTCGCAGACCCAGCTTCCCAGTGCCTGCCATGCCCTTCCTGCCCTTGTGTGCCTGGCAGAATGTTGCCTCTTTATAAGAGCGCGCCCAAAAATTATCATGAAGCCTTCATAGTAAAAACTTTCAGCAGACTAGGACCAGAAGGTGTGCAGGAGAAGGTTCACCCAGCACGTGTGGGATGTCCCAACTCTGCACATTACAAAGAAACTGGCTCTGAGCCAGTTCCTGGAGATAACTTCCAAGCTCTGGGAATATCCTGCTTGACAAAGAGTGTTTTTTGTAGACCTGGAATCTTGGGCCACACTGGCGACTTTATGCCAACAGTATAATTATGATGGGGGCCCTAGACCAAACCATTTGATTTGACCTGTGGGGGAACTGGAGACTGAGCTAAGGTCAGCCACTTGGGTGCTCCATGCTACATGACTGACTCCCGATGAAAACCCTGGATGCCAAGGTTCCAGTGAGCTTCCCAGGTTGACAGTACTCTGTATGTGAACAGGTTCTCGTTGCTGGAGAATTAGGTACTGTCTGTAGTATTCATTGGGAAAAGACAACTAGAACCTTGTATCTAGGCTTGTCCTGGACTTTAAGGAGTAGAATTGAGTGATTCATCACTTATATACAGCACCTGGTGTTCATCACACGTGTCCTCAACACCCATCACCCATTTAGTCCATCCCCTGCCCACTTCCCCTCTAGCAACTCTCAGTTTGTTTCCTGTGGCTAAGACTCTATTCTGTGGTTCACCTCTCTTTCTCCCCCCCCCCCATGTTTAGCTGTTTTGTTTCTTCAATTCCACGAGAACTGACATCTTAATGATAGCTCTTTTTCCCATCTAAGAACATATCATCTGTTTCTATTTGTTATAGGACATTTTTGTATCTTTTAGGAGTGTCTTTTAGTTTTTCATACATGGGTTTTGGGGTTTCCTTGTTAAGTCTATGCTGCAATAGTTGTTGTGGTTGTTAGTTTTTTATCTTTTGTTTTGGCTGTTATAAATGGGGTCTTCTCTTTCCCTGAATCTTCTCACTGTAAACCTGGCATTTTTGATGAACCTTTAAGTCATTGTTTTGTTATTATAAGCAGTGCTGTGATGAATATCCTTATAATAATATCTTGGTGTATTTGTGATACTTAGGATAGCAGATGTATTTTCCAAAAATGGTTGCATCCAGACATATCCCATCCCACCCCACATGGTCTTATTAAAATCAATTTTGAAAATAAAATAAAATAAAATAAAATCAATTTTGTTACTGCTCCATTGAGAGGAAAATGTGACATCTGTATTCCCTTCCCTTGAGCCTCAATGGACCATTATAACTGCCTTGTCATGGCGTAGGGCAGAAATGGCAGTGTGTGACTTCTGGGCAGTTATAAAAGGCACTGATGCTTCTGCCTCAGAGACTGCTTGCTTTGGGCCCCTGACGAAGGAACAAGGCTCCCGTCTGTCACCTCCTTGGCAGCCATGTGAATGAGTCTTCTTGAAAGGGAATCCTCCTGTGGCATGCCTTTGGGTGATGCAATCCCAACTGCCACCCGACTGCACCCTTACAAAGGACCTGGAGTCAGAACTGTCCCACCAAGCCACTCCCAAATTTCTGGGCCCAGAAACATTGGTGGATGGTAAAATGATTATCGTTTCAAGGCACTAAGCTTGAGAGTGATTTGTTTCCCAGCCATAGTCACTGGACACTTAGGAAGGCTGATATTATAGTTACTTTTGAAAATTCTTTTATGAATGTTGTAGAAAAACATTCCTAAACAGCCTTTCATAATACATTAGTCTTCTCCCAAAAGCCCCATGAAAATTGTTTCTGCAGTCAGATTATTTGGGAAAGACATCCATCTTGGAAATTAAAAATATATTATTAGCATCTTGAAAGGCTCTAAAAAGTTGTAGAGTAAAATACCCATCCTAGCTTGGACTCCATTTTTCTCAGAGTCATTTGACCAGAAGCCCCTTTTCATGGAACACGATGGGTAGAATCTACTTTCCATGGAGCAGCCGTTAAGGGATGCCTCTGAGGTAGGTTCCCTAAGTCACGGCCAGCCCAGCCAGGTACTGACTGTGTAACCTGGGGGGAGTTTCCTCCCAGGATACTAATTTCCATATAGCTCTGTTTCCTCCTCTATAAGAAGGTCTTTAATACCATTGCCTACTTTATAGGGATGTATGGCATTAAATAAGTTTATCCATATAGTGTGCTTAGAAAAATGCCCAGTACATGATATGCCCACAGTAAATGTTAGTTGGCATCAACAGGGTCATCCTAATAAGTATTTACATTATTCTTTTTCATTTATAGGCTTCCTGGCTAGTAATATGGAATGCATCATCGATCATTTTCGCAGTCTGCCCATAATTTTTGTAGTGCTATACGGATTCCAGGAAAGCTATTATAAGGTTTATTGTTTCATAATCAACAAGTTCTTTCTCTTACTAGTTACTGACCGTTACAAGGTATCCATTCATTCAACCTGTATTTATTAAACACTGAATGCCAGACACTCATCTAGGACCCAGGGCTGTGCAGTGACCATGGCCCATAGCTCAGGACCCTGCTCTGCAAGTGTGCCCTCCAGTAGAGCAAGGCAGGCAATAAACAAGTGAACTAGCAAGTCATCCGAGACTCTGGTGACTCTTAATAGCTATGAAGAAGATAAGGGCTACGGCACAGTGTGATGTAGGGGAGCCTGCTTGAGATCGGAAAGTCAGGGTAGGCCTCTTTGAATAGGTGAGATTGAGCGTAGACCTGAAAGTAGAAACTAGTATAGCCAAAGGAGGACCCCTGAGGCAGATGCCAAGGGCAGAGGCTTTGGTTCCTGAGACAAGTTGCTTCCATCTGGTGGCTATTTAAAGACTTGTACTTTCATAGTTAACTTATTTAAGATATTACTTATATATACTACATAATATGTGTGTGTGTGTGTGTGTGTGTGTGTGTGTGTGTGTGTGTATTTAGCAACACTTTGCACTGGTGTGAAATAACCAGCTTCCTGGACTTGTTCAACAGTCAGCCTTTGTCACACACCTGTTAAGTGTGGCATCAGTATGTGGGGCAGGTGTGTGCATTCTTTCCTTCAGCACCTACTGGCTGCATTCTCCTCCCTTCCCCTACTCCCTGCAGGTGGTGATACTGGTTCCTTCTAATAAGTGCCCCACTGGAGGTGTGTTGGGATGGCCGCTGGTTAGCAACTCTGCTCTTTGGTAGAGGGCACAGGACACATGTGCAGGGGTCACATGTGACTCCCTCTGTTGTCAGAAAAGAATCTTGTGTCAGCAAAGTATATGATTGCTAATTATTTGTTTAGATCTAAGTTGGAACCAGAACCACATACAAAGACAAGAGAATCCACGTCTTCTGAGAAAGTTTCACAGAACCCTTCACAAGAGTCTGAAGAAAAACCTGTCACTGAAGAATGTCCAGGTATGAACTGAAATAAAAATCTTGCCTTCCATCTCTTGCTTATGACGTATTGGCAAAAATACAAAGCAGAAAAAGGAACACAGTCCTAGACATCTTATGTTTGCACTTTCATAAAGCAAAGGAAACACAGAAGGGGAAACCTTTTTTCTACCCCAGTTGGAGCTAATAACTGTTGGGACAGAGCAAGAGGATTCCTCCAGTCACCTAAGAACAGCAGAGTCCAGGGAGAGGGCCTGAGTTGCTGTTTACCACTAGGGTGGGGGCTGGGGACTCAGAACCAGGAGCAGTGTAAGAGCTTTGTGCTCGGGGAATCTTGCCTGCTGGTCTCAGGAAAGGTAGGGCACTGCCTTCCCTGCCCCCACGTGGTGCCCTATCCCGTGATCTCAGCATTCTGTTAGCACCAACCTGTGTTCCACCCTGTGTGGGCCTGCACATGCCTACTTTGCTGTGTCTCAGGTGTAACAGGCATAAGATTTCACTTTGCGTAAATCCCAGGATGACAGCATGCTGAGGCCTCAGGGGCCGGGTGTCTTCCTCAGTCCTCTTGTCCATGTTACCACAATGGCTGTCATTTACTGTGCATCTCCCAGATGCCAGGCACTGCCTTGAATCTTTACAGACACCACCACCACCATCCTTAGAGCAGCCCTTTGGGATGGGTTTTGTGGTCCTGTTTTTGATGAGCCTTCTGAAAGGCTTTGAGAGGCTGGGAAACAAAAACTCATGAATTGCAGACTCGGATTTATATGCAGATCTGTACTGCCTCTCCATCTGATTCAGAACACAGTGTAGGAATGAGCACCTGAAAGATGCCAGGGGCCCTCTCCATGGTTGGGAACTGTTGTCAGTGGGGAGAGGTGGGGAGACCAGGCTTGAGCAAGCCCTGCAGTGTGCTGGGCTCATGCAGGGGCTTCAGCAGCAGATTGGGTCTCATTGGGTCTTTTGAGGTGGTGCTATCGTCATTTTACATGTGAGGAAATTGAGCTTGGAAGAGATTATATAACCTGTTCAAAATCAAAACCAAGAAAGGGGCAGTACCTAGGGTACTTTTTTGGGGACTGAGCCTATCCTTTCTGCTGGCTACTTTGACCCCATGGGCCAGAGGACTGGCACAGATATCACTCATGACCTAAGGGAGCCCAGCTTTTCATAAGATAACACATAGGGATATCCTGTCTCCCTCATTTACTCCCAAATTTACTCATGGCAGACACAGCATATTCGTCCACTCACTCATTCCAGAAATACTGGTAGGGCTGATGAGAATGGAGAGAAGCCAGTACAGATTTTTCAAGGCCCAGCTGAGGGTAGATCCCCTGTGAAGAACTCTCCCCTTGCTGAGCCCTGAGCCCATACTGAGTGTTGCTGTGCTAGGCATTGTGCTAGGTGCTAGCGACAGTAGTGAGTAGAAAATAAGACCCCTCTGCTCATAGTCCAGCAGATGCTAATAGAATAATCACACAGATATATACAGTCATTGTATGTGCCATACAATAGAGGGTCCCGGTTGTAGGAGAGATTTGGCCTGTCAGAGAGGTTGGAGAGCTTGGTGTTTCAGTAGAGACCCAAGGGCAGTGAGGAGTGAACCCTATGCCTCTCTGGGGGAAGAGTCAGAGGCAGAGGAAACCAGAAGTGCAGAGGCCCCAAGAAGAGAGCCTGCCTGGCCTGGTGGATGAGCAGCCTGGAGGCTAGAGAGCAAGGGGAGAGGGCAGAGGAATACCAAGTAAGGAAACACTAAGGTACCAGGATGCTTGAGGACTGTGGCTTTTATTCTGAAGGACGTGGGAAGCCATGGGGGTGGTTAGCACAGAGCACTTCACAGCCAGCTGTGTTTGAGCAGAGCCCCTTTGGTTGCTCTCTTGGAGAAGAGAAGTAGAGACAAGAGGCTGCTCAAGTCACCCAGAAACAAGATAATGGTGGAGCATGACATGCCTGGTAGCAGGGCAGTGGAGGGAGAGTGCTGGAATTCTGGTTACATTTTAAAGTAGAGCCACAGCATTTGCTTCCTGTATACAGGACAGGCAGGAGGGAAGGGCCAGGGAAGGCTGTGGTGGTTTTGACAAGGGAGAAGTTTGCTGTCCTTCACTGTGGTGCAGGAGATTGGTTTGACCAGGGACCCAGTGCCAGGCATATTAATTTTGAGGTGCCTCGTAGAGATGTTGAGCAGGGAATGGTGTTTACAAGCTGGAGATCAGGGGGCAGGTCTGTAGGCAGCATCGATCCCTGGGGTCCCTCCCCCCTTCCCCTTTCCCCGAGTGAGGAATGAGGGTGAATAAAAGGAGGATGAAGGCCTGAGGCTCCCAGTTACTTTCTGTCTTCCCTGCTTTTTCCTTCTTCCTGGCATGTGCCAGTACCCTTCTGTTTGTTTTACTCGGGTCTATCCTTTGTGATCTGTCTACCCTACTAAAATGGAGGTCCCGTGAGGACAGGAATTTCTGTGTTTTGTTCACTACTGTAACACTGACACCCAGACAATGCTTGACACATAGGACGTGCTCAGTAAATCACTGAAAACAGTGAAAGGAAGGAGGAGAGGAGGGAGGCAGGGAGGTGACCTGGAACATTGCCTTCACTTGCCGTGGAAGTGTTTCCTGATATAAAAGGAACCTAATGCCTCTGGGCAATAGGAAATATGCCACCAGAGTGAAAGAACCCTTTTCCTCACAGTTTAAATTTTTTTATTTTAAAGTCAGTGTTTGCTGTTTTATAATCAGTGTTATCTCCTGACGAAGCCAGCCCACCAGATATTGAAAGCGAACTCTCCAGTTCAGCTCCTAATTCCTGTATAGGAGACAGGACGGTATGAAGAGAGTCTCTTTTGAGGCCATCATGATCCCAACTCTAGCACCACCTGGCACCTGTGAGCACCAGTTCCCTCATTTTTAAAATGATGAGACCTACCTTCCAGGGGTGTGGGGCAGAGGGTGTGGGTTGTCATTAGTGTTGCCTTTGCTTCCTGCTCTCCTTGCATCTTGAGACACTGCCCCACCTTGGTCTGTCTTGGTCCTCAGATGTCTCTGAGATGCCCTGTGGCCTGTCCTGTCTTTTCCCCTGCACCCTGGCACCTGCCTGCTTCTGCTGGCTTGGCCTCCCTGTCCCCCTCAACTCCACAAACCACCCTTGCCTTTCAAGGTCATTTGGTGACGCTTGTTATGTAGCCCTCTCTTCCTTAGTTACAGGAATCCCAAAGACTAGTAAAATCTGAATCAGCACTTACTAAAAATGTACACGACTTAATCTACGTACAAATTCCTGCATATGTAACAAATTGTTAAATACTTCATTTTGTTGTTTTTTACCCCAAAGAAAGCAATTACCATTGCCATGTCTCACCTTTATCTGTTTCCTGCTTGTGGGTCTATAAGGGAAGAGAAGAAATATGGCTGCAGCACGGAGTCATGGAAGGGACTCGGTCAGCCTAACCTGTTTCACAGTTTGGCCTCTGTCCTGAGACTCTGAGCCCGTGCTTTCTTGTGGTATCACATGGCCGTGGTTTATCGTGAGCATCACGTGAGGGGGCATATGAAGCTAGCAGCATCTGGCATGTGGCATGGGCAGGAGGTATTCCACAAATCCCGTCTTATGTTATAGTTTGTAGAGCTGGCTGTGGAGAGATCCATTGCTTGATACCAAGAACTGGGCAGTATCCTCCTTCAAATGTAGTCAGTAGGTTGGCATAGCTAGCAAAAGAAGTTAAAATCTAGCTTAGAAAGGAAGTTTTCTCTATGCATAAACTACCTGGTGATGTATACAGAACATTTTAAGGAATCCAAAATTTAAAAAATATCAGTAAATGAGTTTATCAAGGTCGTAGGATAGGATCTACCATAGTCCGGATGCCAAGTGGCAGCGTTACATGTCAGAGCAGTGGTGGAGATGGAGATGGTGGTCCAGAGAAGCGCCCCATCTCCAGCCATAGTAGTTTGGAGCTGCAGATGAACTCATAGGTGGGATAGGAGATGTGAGGGACAGAGGGACAGAGCACCAAGGCTTGGGGCGTGAATGGCCCATTGGACTGTGAGGAGAAGGCAGGAGGAAGAGGAATCTGGCAGCAAAGCTGGGAGAGGGGATGGGGGTAACACCAGAATTCTCGTCTATGCGGGCTAGGTCCAAGACACCTGGAGGATTTTCAGCTGGAAACTTGAGCTGGTTGTGGCAGTGAGCGGAGAGCTCAGGGAGGGCCTCAGGACTGGAGACACTTGGGAGCTGTGGGGAGAGGCCCTGCAGAGCCCCAGACCTGCCTGCAGGTGAGCGAGTGTGGGAGGGCAGAGGCAGCCGCCCACCTCTGTGCTGCTGCCCTGTTTTCTGGGGGCCTTTGACATTTCATCTGTCCCGACCGGCCTCAATGCTAGCGGGTCAGTGTTGTTCCCCCAGCCCCAGCTGCTCCCTGTGAGGGGTTGCACATCTGCTCCTGGACATTGCGCTAATAAATTAGAATGTCTACAGTGAGCAGAAGGACTTTGTCAGCCTGGGCTATGTGGAATCCTTTGGCCTAACTATTCAGTTTTTCATTTCTCTTTTGAAACAGGAGCTGTAACTTAGACAAAAAATACTTCAGAATAGGACTAAGTGGCATAGTTCTAGGTAGAGGATGGTTTCTTGGTTGCCACACTCCTGGTTTTTTGTTTTGTTTTGTTTTTTTTGTTTTTTTATTTTAAAGCCATTGGTTTGGTTACTTTTCATTTAGCAGTATCAAGCAGATCTGTGGTCACGCAGCCCTTGTCCTCATCGTATGTTTTGGCCTTCTTCCATATTCTTACTGGGCCAGCACGAGGTCTGCATGGACCTGTTTTTTTTAAAGATTTTATGTACATATGTATGTTTGAGGGAGCGAACTAGCAGGGAGTAGGGGAAGAGCAGAGGGAGAGAGAATCTGAAGCAGACTCCCTGCTGAGCACAGAGCCCAGCACAGGGCTTGATCTCAAGACTCTGAGATCATGACCTGAGCTGAAATCAAGTCATACGCTCAACCAACTGAGCCACCCAGATGCCCCCCTTCATGTACCTGTCTATAATTGTTACCCTGGTTTTCCCTAGCATTAAGATGGGTATGGTTATTTGTGAATACTTCTACACTTTTTGAATGAGCCATGGTTCCTGCCCTCAGGGAGCTCACAATTGATGGGAAGGACAAGATTTCAGCCCCTGAGAAAGTGAGTAGTGCCCTAGGAGAGAGCACAGGCGAGAAGAACAGAATTCACTCAGAGGAGACTTCAGGAGGAAATGCCCTGAGAAATGAGTCCAGACCTAAAATGGAAACTTTTTTAGATATAGAGGAAGAGCATGAACACAGAGGCTAGAAAGCATGGAGTGGTATGGGACATATTCAGTACGGCACATGGAAAGAGGAGGAGTGCAAGGACTCAGGCTGGCAAGGTGGGTGGGGCCCGGCCACGCAGAGGGCCTGTTAAGCCACCAAGGAGCCTGCACATGGGTCCTGGCGCTGGGGTCCCTGGAGGTCTGTGCAGAGGATAGTTTGAAGAGTGCTGTGCTTCAGGCTGATTCTTGGGGTAGCAGATCAGAGTGGCTCCCGGCAGTGACCAACAGGGGCAGGTTGTAGAGCACGCATCCTCTTAGCAAATTTTACATTCCAGCTTAGAGCATTTATTCTTGGTGCTGATGTTAATGGTGTTTCTGTGTTTCTAATTTTGACATTCTTATCCTTAACGTCAAAGTAAAAGCTTGACTTGGAAACCATGATGAGGTTAAGTAGGAAACAGAGGGCTCTAGGGGTGGAGGTGTGGTGAGGTAAAAGTGCAGAGGTTCCTACCCAAAGATGTCCTCTCAGAAAAACACCTTACCAGTTTCTAAAGGTGCTTTCTCCCTCTCTTTTATATATAAATTATATATGTTTATTATATTTACATGTATATTATGTATAAATCATATATAAATAAGTCTTTTACAAATATTCTAGCAAAAATAGCCATTTATTTTAAACATCCACAATGTTCTGGACGACGTGGAGGTTTTTTGCGATGATGCATCTGAAATAATAGTACCTTGTGTACAGGGTCTGCCTAAACTGTTTTCTCTAAATTGGTGCTGTGATATGTTCTTTTCCCTGATCAGTCTCAAAACAAAAACTCTGGACTTTTGCCTATCTTGTGGGGCTGAGATCAGCTATGGGAAATTTACTGAGGTTAAGGAAGAAAAAGCAGCAGTATTTAGCAACCTGCTGACAAGCCTAGAGCCCCACTGAGACACCAGAACCTAAGTCACCTTTAAATACCCCGTTACAGTGTCCACCAGGGATAGATCCTTTCCATCCACTCCCCTGTTCCCTCCACACACTCCCTTTGAGCCAGGCAGGCCTGTCTAACATGGTCCTTCTAGGTGGCACAGCCCTTTCTAGGAGCCTGAGCTGTTGGTTTACTTCATCAAATGACCATCACCTGTTTGTGTGGTTGCGGTCCAAAAGTTCTCTAGAAGGCTCATACACCTCTAGTTAGCAGTTTGTGCTCAGATATCCATCCTGGAGCACACCAAAGAGTGCTCTAAGGATGGACTGGCCCATGGTACCAGTATACCTGTGAGAAATCCAGATAACCAAAGGTTTATCAGTTGGGGTACAGCTACACGAGGAACATTCCCTACAATGGAATATTATGCATCAATTTAAGAGAATGATACAGATCTTTGTGACTGATATAAAGATAATCTCTGAGATATGGGAAGTTTTAGAATAGTGTGCTAAAAAGAAAGCACTACACACAAAACTACGTATTTCTAGATGGAAGTAGGGAAGGCAGGGAGTTCGATATCTGCATGTATGTGCATAGGCTGTGTCAGGTTTGTGAGGCTACATCAAAGTACTGGCAGTGGTTACTTCTGGGACAGGAATACGATTAGGGAGTGGCATGTCACTTCCTGCATTTTTTTTTTTTAACAAAAATACTGATCTATTTGGCAGTATTTAAAAAGTAGAGGGAGTGCATGAGTGTGTGGGTTGTGTTTTGAAGTAAAATACACTTGAAGACTGTCCCTTTGGTTTGGTTTGCAACCATTGCTGAGATCACCATAGCACTGAAATGCTGTGCGTGAGGCGCCTTCTTCCCCTGCACACACACATATACGTATGCACACACATGCACACATCAAAGCATGGTAGGAGAACTGTGGAGGCGTGCCTGAGTTAACCGGATGTGAACAAAACTATCACTGTCTCATGTTCGTAACATGCCTGCATCCGAAGCCAGCCTCTTCTAAAATGAATTCCTTTGCCTTCTGCTTTTCTTCTTCTTCTTTTTTTTTTTTTTAACAGAAAATATTCCGGCAGAATCACAACCTGAATTAGGTACCTGGGGAGATGGGAAAGGTGACGATGAATTATCCCCAGAAGAAATACAAATGGTAAGGCTGTTCTCTGCCCAGTCGGGTGTTGCTAACTGGTGTTAGTTAGGAGGTCATCCTAAATTCCCTTGCCCTGATTATTATACTGAGTTCTCAAAATAATATTTTAGATACAACTTTTCCACTTGATTTCCTAATTCTTAATATGCTTTTCATAAGTTTTAAATTTGCAGTAGCATAATTAAAGAAGAAATTGCCTTGGAATAATTTTACTAATATTAGATTCTTTTCAGCTGCAGCAAAATAGTCCTCCAGACTAAATGGGGCTTCTATAATTACTACTGTGGTGCTTTTTAATTGTTTGAATTGCTGGTGTTATGCTAATGTGGAGAAAGCATAAGTAAAGACTGAAAAATGAATAGTAACACGTTAACTGCTAAGGTTGAGTTGCCAGTTGTAGGCTATCCTCCCTGGGTGAGTTTCAAAAGGAAACTGATAGGTCTGGCAAGAGCCCCTGCCAACTCATTTACAGCAGTGTCTGTGTACAGTTCGTCCGGAGGTTGGTGTGACCAAGCCAAATGGAATATGTCTTCCTGTGGTGGGGAGCAGGTGCTTCCTAGCACTGCCCTGTGCGACACTGTCCTCTGCCTAAGGAGCTGGGAAACTGCTCCCACATGGCATATACTTTCAGTGGCTCTGACAGATGACAGCACCTTAATTTGTGCAGCAGTTAGTGGACAGAACTTTGCTGGTACTCATTTTCTCTGTGATACTCTGGATGGTCACTCTCAGAGGTGGTAGGGCATCACCATCTCCTTTTAACTTTGGCAAAAAGCAGTAAGGTGTCTGGCCCATGGTCCTCAAGTTAATAAGTGATAGAGCTTATTAATCATCAATTCACAGATTTCTCACCTAAGTCTCCTCTTCTAGAAGTAGTAGAGTTTTGAGCCAGAGCTCTGTCAAATAAGAAAGGATTCAGTCTCATCCCAGCCTTGAGCCTCTTGGACGAGGTTCTTTCTCTTTTTTTTTTATACTTTTTTTTTTTTTAATTTTTATTTATTTATGATAGTCACAGAGAGAGAGAGAGAGGCAGAGACATAAGCAGAAGGAGAAGCAGGCTCCATGCACCGGGAGCCCAACGTGGGATTCGATCCCGGGTCTCCAGGATCATGCCCTGGGCCAAAGGCAGGCGCTAAACCGCTGCGCCACCTAGGGATCCCAAGTTTCTTTCTCTTAACTCTTCTCCTCATACCTTGCAGGTCTCAAATGTTATGTCCTCAGAGAGTCCTTCCCGACCACCCAACCTGCAGTGGCCCCCAGCCACTCTGTCCCTACACCCCACTTTATTCCTTCATCCCTCCACTAGAATGCAAGTGTGACGAGAGCAGGAACTTGTCTGCTTTTATTACCATATTCCCGGAGCCTAGAATGGTGTTTAGATGGATGAGTGCCTTTGATGAGTGTAGTATAGAAACTGTGGACAGGGGATCCCTGGGTGGCGCAGCAGTTTGGCGCCTGCCTTTGGCCCAGGGTGCGATTCTGGAGACCCGGGATCGAATCCCACATCGGGCTCCTGGTGCATGGAGCCTGCTTCTCCCTCTGCCTGTGTCTCTGCCTCTCTCTCTCTCTCTCTCTCTCTGTGTGTGTGTGTGTGTGTGTGTGTGACTATCATAAATAAATAAAAATTAAAAAAAAAAAACTGTGGACAGGATCATCAGTAAGCACTACTAGAACATTCTAACTTTAAGTTATTCTTTTTTTTTTTTTTAATTTTTATTTATTTATGATAGTCACAGAGAGAGAGAGAGAGGCAGAGACATAGGCAGAAGGAGAAGCAGGCTCCATGCACCGGAGCCCGATTTGGGATTCGATCCTGGGTCTCTAGGATCGCGCCCTGGGCCAAAGGCAGGCGCCAAACCGCTGCGCCACCCAGGGATCCCCTTAAGTTAATTATTGTTATTATGTATACTCACGAGCACTTCCTATATTCCAAGCCTTTTACATATGTTGTCTTATATAATTTTTTTAACAGTCCAGTGAAGGAGGACTATACGTTTGTATATTTGAAAAAAATAAGGCACAAAGCCTCTAAAGCTGTCCAAGGTCGCAGGGCCAGTAGAGCAGCCAAGCTGTGTCCAATGCCTTGCACCTTGGCTCCAAACCCTGCACTCCTTCCTGTATCACAGTTCACAGGTATCCCTGGTGGGATCTGTGGTCTAAGGGAGTGTAGCCTGTGTGGCAAATTAACACAAGCAGCCTGGGAGAGGAGTCATCCTCCCAGGACCCCCCTGAGCATTGTTACATGGGCAAGTCTGCAGGCTGGGCCCCGAGGGTGGCCAGATGCATGCTTCTGCTCTCTTGAACTTTGGCTGCCAGGGGTAGAGCCCTGACTCAGAATCTTCTTGCTCTCCAGACTTCCTGTTTCTTCTCTAAGCCTGAATAAAGGACTGACCCACCTGTGGCCACTCCCTGGTGGGGCTAATGACTGAGTGAGCTGACTAGGAGGGTCACGCATCATGGTGCCAGGCAGACAACAAGAGCTCACAAGTTCCCTCAGCCTTTCCTCTTCAGAGTGGCAGGTAGTGCGGAGAGGCAGGACAGCGGTCCACTGCATGGGGTGGAAGAGACTAGGCAGCGCTCAGGCTCCCAGGTCACAACCACAGGTGTGTGCAGAGAGGACGCCGGTGTGTGTGCCACACTCAGCAGCATCAGGGGCCATGCAGGCGGCAGCTGGAGCTCAAGGAGTTTCATGCATCTTTCATAAACAACATGGTTTCACAAGCATTTACCCCCCACCCCCCCAGACGAGTGATTTCCTCTGGAAAATCATCACCTTAGAAGCACAAAACTGATTGCAGAGATAGTACCGTTAGCCATGACTCTCCTAGGACTTGCTTTGGGTGTTTCCTCGGAGCCTGTGGTAGTCTCTTTGGAAGAGTAAGCAAAGCTATCTTTCTTCTTTACAGGCAAAAATAATTCTGAGGTTAAGTGACTAAGTCAAACAATTTCAAGTGGTTTGCCAGGTCCCTGCCTGCCTTCAGGTTCTCCCTGGTTCCAAAATGCACTCTCTGACTACTTTGAGTAGCTCATTGCTCCTCAGGCCCAGCAGACACGGCAGCCGGAAGCCTCAAATGTGTAGGGTGGCTAGGAAAAGACTGCAGTGTGGATTCTAGTCAGGAGGTGATGAGGGTTTGATCAGTGTGTGGCTGTGGAGGCAAAGATGAGAGAGGTGTGGGGAAGTGTATGGGCTGGGGCTGGACTGGAAGGAGGATCCTGGAGCTTTGTGACTTGGGAAGACAGTGCTGGCAGTCAGAGGGAGAGCGGGCAGGGCAGAGCAGGGGATGCTGAATTTCATTTGAGACAAGTGTGAGGCACCTCTGGGATATCCCTGGGAAGTGTCTGGTGGGCGGTAGGATTTGAGGCTCAGGCTAGAGACATGAATGTGGGAGACGTCCCACTGCCGATGCAGTGCATACTGAGGAGACAGGGGTGCAGCCAGGGACCTCACCCTGGAGACGCTCCACAGGGAGGCAGGCCGAGGCAGAGGAGCCACCAGTGAAAGTGAAGGACAGTTAGGTCATGCTCCCTTCTTAGAGCCACATGATAGTTCATGATGGCAACATGAGGAACATGAGGTTCACATCATCAGGCTTTTCTTAGAGCCAGATGATGAGTTTCTTAAAATCTCATGTTTTTCTTCAATTTGTACAGAATTTTATTAGAACAGTGATTTCATATTCTCTCAAATAATGGAACAGGACTGCATTTTGTTAGAGAAAAAAATATGTGTAGCTGTCTCTTAGATAATTCACATGTATGCACAATTTACCTTCTGGTTAAGGCTTTTCTTTTTCTTTCATACACTTCATAAATGAAGTAACTAGAATAAGAGTCAGTTGTTTGCCAGAGACGTTTGTCTTCCTCCTGTAGGTAGTGGTGAGCACAGAAGTTTGTTAACCCTTGCTGATGCATGACCTGTAGAAGCCTTTGGACACATAGTGGGGAGGCCCAGAGGAAGGTTGGCAGCAAGGATGTCTGTAATCAACTGATGCTATGTCCCAGTGAGAGATGATGGCAGAGCGTGGGCCTGGGGACTTTACAGAGTCAGTTACAGATTTTCTTTACACCACTTACTATCTGTAATTTGGGGCAAGAAAATTAGCCTCACTGAACTTGAGTATTGGCAGGAATCACCACCCTATGGAATTGTTGGGAACACAGTAGCATGTGCAGGGCACATGGTAGCTGCTCAGCCAGTGTCGGCACCCATGTGAAGAGCTGTTGCTGTCACCGTGTACATCTGCACTCAATGTACCTCTCTAGAACATGAGGTTCACATCATTAGGCTTTTTAGTGCATAATGACATGCTTCCACTTCATTGTCCTGTCCTGAGTCACTGTCGAAAAATATGCTACTGACCATTCCCAGTAATGCTAGTTATTTCAGTATCCCAGTGTCAGGGACTAAAATAATCAAAACCAGGAAGACCTCCCTGATTTGTATCCTGTTCCTGCAAGTGGATTGGGCAGAATGTGATGTTCAGAACTTTGATGGCCACCTATGTAATGTCCAGGTAACCTCTCTTAATTGGGAATGATAGCTAAGTTCCATATCTTACAGTCTGGCTAGCCTAAATCTTACTTAACAGGCTCAACCCTGAACATGAAAGAAGTATGGCACTATTGGTTTTAAATTGGAAAGTGTTGTAGCAAATTGTGGTCATAATTCATAATCACTGTTTTGGAATTTTTCCTCGGGGTAAAATCATGAATTAAGCCCTTTAATATCAATTTAATTCATTATTTCGCCCATAGGAGCAGTTGTTACATGTTCCAAAATGGTTGCAGAGTGTTATGTGATTTGCACAGTAAATTTCCATTTATAACCCATGATGCAGGTATATTAACGTTGGAGTTAGTATAAGCAGATGTTTTGTGGTCAGGCTGAGTGAAACCAAATTGTTTTCTGATGTTACATGGAGAAAATACCTCCATTTCTAAGCCTGCATTCATTTTACTTGCCTCAAGTGAAACCACCTGCATGTATTGATGTATTCCTTAATTGTCCTGTCCTGAGTGCACATGACTTCTGTTCTTAAATGTGTATGAAAGGTGTCCCTAGCCAATGTCTCTTGTGGTAGCCCCCTGGAAGCTACAGGTGGCTGGCTGGCAGGGCTTGTGATCTGTGGCCAAGCTCACGGTAAGAATTGGTCGAATCTGGGCACCACACAGGTGAGAGCTGAAGTCCATACCGTGGGGAGTTTCCAGGTTCACAGAGTTAGAGGTAGGAACGGAGATGAGGGTCACAGAGCCATGAGCATAAAGCTGTTGGGCACAAATAAATCACATCTGGAAATGCCCAGAGAGGTCCTGGGCCTGCTTTTTTGGCTGAGCCCCTGTGGGTTCATGGGCTTTAGTTCAGTTAGCTGCTCTTGCCCCTTGGCAATGCAAATAACTTCTTCTGGCCTCATTTTATACTCAAAGGCCTTTGTACGAGTGATTTTCTTTTTAAAACTATAGTAAAGAGGATTAGATTAGAAAAGGATTTCTGTAACAATGTACTCACAGTGTGGATTTGTATCCTTTAAACCAGATTATAAACCCTTTTGGGGCCCCCTATTTAGAAATCTAACTGACTTCTGAATGGAATAAAGCAGTTAAGTAGTATTGCCTAACACACATGTAACACACACCACATGCCAAGTACTGCTCTGAGCACTTCAGCATTTATTAACATATGCCAACCTATGTGGTAGGGGCTGTTGCAGGCCCCATTTTATGGAGCATTCCCAAGTCTTAGACCTTTAAATGTGGTGCCTGCCACTGTAGTTGAGAGGTCAGGGGGAGGTTGCTGGGGACATCAGGTCTGTGCTGAGAGAGCAACCAGTGTGGAGTGGAGGGGGTCATGGCAGGAGGCCCACAAAGACAGTCTGGCTGCTACGATGCCTCTTGGGCCCTGCTTGCCCACCTTACCCATCATGCAGTCCTCATATCCCCCTTTCCATCCATCTCTGTGAATATGGGTGATGTGTATCTTGGACTAGCCGAATTTGCCTTCTCAGGCCCTGTCCTTGGTGCTGACCAACGGCGCTGACCAGGCCTCGTTGGCTGCTGCACCATGTGAAGTCCCCGTCCCTGTGGGGATAGATGCCATCAGCTGCCTGTGAGCCTCAATGAATGTGAGCGTTTCTCTTGCTTGAGAGAGAGAGAGAGAGGACCTCAAGTCACAGCAGCCCTCTAAAATTTGAAACCAGAGAAGTGAAGTGGAAGGGGCCTCCAGAGCATTTCATAATTCATTTTACATATCTGGAATCTCACTTCCAGAGAGACTAAATAATAATTATTAGAGGGCTTCCTGTTTCCCATGCACATTGAAGGCAACTTACATGTATTAGCATATCTTCCTCTTAACAACTGCTAATTAAGTATTATTATCATCCCATTTTAATAATGAAGACAGAAGCACAGACCAGTCATCTGCCCAAGGGCATACAGCTTAGAAAGTAAAGGAGCCATCCCTCCCTTGGGCTTCAGGCAGGAAAGGATGGCATCACCACCTCTGTTCACAAACAGGCCCTGTCACATAACAGGCTAGACAGAAGCCAGTTTCTGGTCCAGGGCCACCCAAGGAGTTGCCACAAGGCCACAGGGGCTGGCTCACTGAAGTCCCAGGCATGTTCATCACCTGCCCCTGCCCGCCAACATTTGCTGCTCCCTGTCTTACTCAGCAGATGAGAGGTGAGGTGTACAGGTTGGCCACCAAGACAGCATCGGAAACCATCCTGAAATCTAGTGTAAGTGAATGTTGTCAGCAGCCTGGACACTACCTAATCACCCTGAGTCCTGCCAGGTCTCATTAAATAACTGCCTTACACTTGGCTGTAGGAAACAAGTTTTGTTGAACTCCCACCCCCAGATGGAGTTTGCTTTCCACAAAGGTCCTGGCCATGGCAGACCTCCCTCCTCAACCCTATTGCTCCTTGATCCTTCAAGGCATTTGTTTTTCTCATTTCCTCCAGGGGCTGGATACTTCTCAGGTGGCCCTAAGAACTCAGGGGTTGAAAGGAAATCAGAGCCAGAATCTGATCACACTCCTGACTACTGCTCTCAGGAGTCCTTCAGAAGTAGCAGTTACACAGAGGCCTAAAAGGCAGGTGCCACATGCCCCAGAGTTGGGGAGGAAACAAAGAGAGCTTTGTTCCCAGGGGACATTCCAGTAATAAACCACCTCAAATCCCTAGTTAATCTTGCTTAGGAACAGTTTAAAAAGCATAAAAGAGCTGAGGATTTAAAAGGACAGGGCCAAATTTTGTCATTACAAAAATAAGAAAATGCCCCCTGCAAAAAAAAAAATTTTTTTTTAATCCTGAATAGTACCTGGGAGAATTAGTAAAAGTAAATTAGCAACTACACACTAATGTAATTGTATTTCTCCTTAAATACTGGACTCAAGTAACTGTTGACAGTTAACAGAGCTGATAGTTTCAAACTTAAAAGTGAAGTTTTTATTTCCTTAAATAGCCTGTTGCATGCATGAGAAGGACCTTCTAGAAGAGTACTGTCAGCAGCCAGCAAGGCAGCCCACCGCCAGGGATTGGGGCGGCCCTGTAGAGCGCTTCCCCAGCACTTCTGCCCTTCTGGAAGATGTGCCAGCCCGCCCATTTTCTGGCCCAGTGTATCTGGGGTGGAGTGGAGGCATCTATGTGTTTGGACAAGCATTAGGGCTGGGAACTGGTACCCTGTAGTGTGTCAGGCTCTGCCCTATGCTGAGAGGCCAGAGGAAAAAGCCCCGCCCCAGGAGGGAAGATGCATAAACAGGGGCAAGAAATGTAGCAAACCCCAAGTACAGAGGAGCTTTTTAAAGAGAGGAGATGATGGGAGGTGATTAAATCTGCATGATGTGTCTGGTCACTAGGAAGGTCCATAGGCCAGGTTTTTGAGGTTTTGAGGCCAGCTGGGGGACTCCCTCAGCTCTCAGCCTCTGCAGAGGTAGGGTGGCAGGCCACAGGAAGGGGCCACCCCTCTGTGCTGATCTGCAGGCCATGGGGCAGGGCTGGTGTGGTGCGATGTGACATGACTGGCATCTTAGATACTGTGACTGAGGCATGGAGGACAGACTGGAGAAGACTGCAGGATTATGAGGGCAGAGCGTAGGTGCCAGGGAAGGAATGGGTGCAGCAAGGGTGCAGGGGAACTGGTGGACGGGACAGAGGGCACCCACATGGAGGGGCTGGAGGGACATGAACGGAGGACCATTAAGAGGCC
The DNA here is from genome assembly GCF_018345385.1 of Vulpes lagopus. Taxonomy (NCBI): domain Eukaryota; kingdom Metazoa; phylum Chordata; class Mammalia; order Carnivora; family Canidae; genus Vulpes; species Vulpes lagopus. Next base: position 130,155,701 of record NC_054827.1, on the reverse strand, counting down.
CTGCCCAGAGAAAGTGACCCTCCCTGTGTTTCCAGTGAGTGGAAGTGAGCAAGGCACAAGGGGAAGACAGAGAAGCACAGGGAGAAGCTTGGGCAGGTGCAGAGCTGAGTGAGCACAGCTCTTTCACTCCCCACGAAGTGGGAGCCAGACAGGGCAGCAGGGAGACTGAGGGTCCCTGCATGTGACATGCTGAGCACGGCCTCAGTGACCTTTGTGACTTCCATAAACATTATCTCTTCCCTCTGTTTTACCAAGCAAGTGGTAGCCAGAGCTTCAGTCGAACGGCAAAGCCTCCAGAGAGCCAAAGCTTGCTTCCATTTGTTCCTCACACAGCACCTGGCACAGACGGTGCCTCGAATGTATCTGTGGCCATGGCTGCAGCTCTAACAAATGCAAAAGGAAGAGTGTGGTTGGTACCTTTTCAGAGTCGAGTTTGACTTGGTTCCCACCCTTGGGCAGCTCATAGTCACCCAGAGAGTTTGGGACATGCACAGCTTATTACTAGGCCTAAAATGGCTCACAGCCTAAGAGATGTTCAGAAGGTGCTAGGCCAGGGTTAGAAAAATGAGAAACAGCATCAAGCTTGGGGACCCGGGATACATTGTGGAGAAGATATTTGAGCCAGGTCTGTGGGATGTGGCTGAGGAGCTAGAGGACCCTGCCCAGAGGCTGATTGTGCATTCAGGGAGTTGAGTGGGCATGTGAAGGCTGAGTGCTTGGTCCTTAAGGTGAGGGGGAGGAGATCTGGCCCCATACCAAGGCGAAGCTTCAGACACACCATCCTTTTTTTTGGCCAGAGTCAAATTGGCAGGAATAGTGGGAACAGCAGCTGTCTGCTCCATAGTCAACTTGGCTCTGATGAGCTCCCGGGTGTCGGGGTGGTATCCTTACCCACATCGAGTCCTGTAGCCTGAGTGCCAGGAATGGGGCTCCCCTGGCTTCTGGGCCTGTGTTTCTCTCACAGTGCATTGGCTAGAGCATGGCTCTGAAATCACACTGCCCTGCTCTCACCTTAGCTGCTGGACCTCACAGTTCCACTTAAAACAGATGGTCCCAGTGGCAGACAGCACAGGCCTGTGGGCGCCAGAGGAGAGCAGGGGGGGTGGGGGGACGACAGGTAACCTTGCACCTCCTCGGCTCACCTTTGCAGGCATCATGTTGGCTTGCAGACAGGAAGAAATCCAGCCATGGGGATGTCATGCTGACGCTGGAAGGAGGGACTCTAGTGATTCTCAGAGGGCAGATCAAAGATTTCTGTGCAGACGCCTTGCCTAGACACTTGCCTTTGGCTGTGTTGGTTTGAGTATGACATCACCCTTCATGTGTTTGTTTCCTCACAGTTTGAACAAGAAAACCAGCGCCTAATTGGTGAAATGAACAGCCTGTTTGATGAAGTAAGGTAGGTATCTGGTTTCTCTAGGCTTGATGGCCTATGTTATAGCTTTTCCAGAAACTGAGAACTTTATTTACTTTGGTGCCCCAATATACCCTGTGGCCCTGGCCACATGCATGCCTCCCTGGAGCCTTTTGGGGGTCAAGGGAGCTGCCAGCCCTACTGACTCCCCTTAACTTGTGGGTAGTCCCCATCTATGTGCTGCTGCCAGGCTCCCAGTGACTACAGATTGCACCAGGTACTGAGCATCACCAGGTGGGGGCTGTTTGCACTTCATCACTCCCAGGTGAGATGGGGGGGGCCTTTCGAAGAATGACTAGCCAGGGGCAGCCTCCTGCACTTGGCTCTGCCGGAGTCAGCCTGCTCCCTCAGCAAAAGGTTGGCAGCACCAAAGGCTAGTGGCTATGCTCACCCATTTGAACCATCACCAGCTGGTCCTATTGGGGAAGGACTTGGGGCCTGTTTCCTGAGAATGTCTGGGGCATCTGCACAGAAGGCCCAGGCTTTTGCAGGGCACTGAAACTGCTGCATTGTAGGCTCATCCCAAAAGCAAGCACATCCTGGCGCTGTACCCACACAGTCCCAAGGACTCCGAGTGCAGATACTTCCCTCTGACAGCACCTGTACTCTTCTGGGGGCCTCCTAGTCCTTGCCCCCACTGCCTCACTCTTCCCTCCTCAGGCCTAGAAGCCCTGGGGGGAATGGCAGCCTCCTGCCCTTACACTGCGGACCTCCTCGGCTGGGAGCTCAGCCCCTGCAGCCTCCATCTCTAGGGCCCTACTCCAGCCCCCAGACCACCACTGGGGGCCCCTGGCTGCCCCTGAAACAGGGAGAAGCTCAGACACTTGGTTGCTGAACCCAGATAGATATATTTTACAGATGGATCTAGCCAGAGTTTTTCCTTTCCACAGGAAGTTGGTTAGAATGGCAGTTATGCTGTCCCTCAGCCTACTGAGCAGTAACAAAGTTGAGTTGTCAGCACATTCTGGTGTTTTCTTTGGAATCCCCACCTCGTTACCATGGTTACAAGGCTGGTATAGGCCTTCTAGAAGACTCTCTTTTGTCACCAAGGGCATTGACTCCCAAGGCAGGGGCACTCAGGTCAGCTTACCGGGGAGAGCAGGCTTCTACACCGCCGTACACCGCCGTACACCCCCGTAATCTGAGAGACTTTGAAGGAGAGCTGGAAAGTAAAATGCCTGTCTCCTCCTTCCCTGAGCCGGACGTGGTGCCTCCTCCCTCTCTCTTGGATGACATGATGTCTCTCTCTCCTCCAGAGGCTTTCTCGCTTAGTTGATCCCTTTAGAAATGTTAATGTTCTTGTTAGGACTCCCGAGTACTAATGGTTGTATGTAACCTTTTTTTATTATTATTTTTTTGTTTTAATGAAGGCAAATCGAAGGGAGAGTGGTTGAAATTTCCAGGCTCCAGGAGATATTCACAGAGAAGGTTTTACAGCAGGTAAGAAAGAAAAAAATCACTGTTGAAAGTTTTAGCTTAAATGAATATACTGTGAAGTCCAGATACTTCTGAGGCTGCCTATCTCTGCGGCCATGCATGCAGAGCTGTGTACTTTGGGCCAGTGCACACTCACACGGCTCCTCAGGCGAGGGCCTCTTGCCTCTGTGTTGGCAAGCGCTCTGCAGCTGGACGGCATGGCCACCCCAGGTGTGCAGTGGAGCGCTCAGAGGGGGGAGTCAGGTGGATCTCTGTTCTGGAGGCCCTCAGGTCACCAGGGTAGCCTCTGAGCTATGGTTTACCTGTCTATAAAATGGAGTGGCCCTTGTAGGGCTGTTTTAAGGCTCAGAGATAACTCACAGGGAGCACCCAACACAATGCCTGCAGGATAGTAGCCCAGACCCGGCTGGCCCTCTCTCTGAAAGCCAGGTCCGTGCCACCTCAGGTGTCATGTCCACACAGGAAACAGGATTATTCTCACAAGTGGATTTTCACGTTACTCATACTTGCCTCCACATCTAAAATTCTTCCAGTCAGCTACTGGCAAAACTTTTAGAGACCGATCAATTTGTCCTTTTGTTTTTAGGATCCACAGACCATGGACGGGTTTCAAAGACAAAATCATTTTGCTCCATCGTGTTAAACTGGGCTAGTTGACTTAAGATACCCCCCTCACAAAACCTGTCCTAAGGCTCACAGCCAGGGTTGAATCGTACATCAGGTACATGAAACCTCACAGTGTGGAAGTTCAGGTTCATAAGAATTGTCCCTCTTTAATTGCGCACTAAAGGAACTAGGCAGGTATGTGCTGAGCCTTCACATCCCCCTCCTGACACCTCAAACAGCCACATCAGCTGTCTGTTAGAGCAAGCGGACTTGTTTCTGGAGGCAGCACGGCGCGGGAGGGGAGCTCATGGCTCTGATCCAGATTTCCGACGTGTGTCCTGTGACCTGGGGTGCCCTGAGCCCTGCCGCCCTTCACAGAACGGGGCGGGTGTCCCCTGCCTTGCCGTCATTGCTGGTGGAAGAGGCACTGGACACGCTCCTGGCTCATGGCAGGCTCTCAGTACATGGGAGGTCATGTTTATACATTTTAGCCCTTTACTTTCTTAGGTTACACATAAAATGGTGAAACACAAAGCACTTTTCTGAAGCTAGGGTATGTTTTAAAGCAAAAGCATTTAAAAGCTTACCTCTCGAACTTAATACAGGAGAGACCAGAGGGAAGGGCCCTGGCCTGTGGCAGCTACTATGTAACGGGAAGCTCTTGTGCTCGTCCCTTCCTGTCCAGCAAGTGGCACAGAAGGTGACACCTGGGGTGGCAGCGGCACAGGTACTGGGTTCCAGTCCTAGTCCTGCCACATGGTTGCTGTGTGGCTTCGGGGTGAAGTCTCTGAACCCTGTTTCCCTTTTGCAAAATGAGGATGCGGCCTACCCCTCAGGGCACTGTAAGGACTCATGGGCTCATGTTTATAAAGTCCTGGCCCTTCGTAAGGGGCAGCTGCTAGCTTCTGAGGTCTGTGTGCTTGGGGAAAGGAGATAGTGGTTGGGTCCACCTGTTACTCTCCTTCCACAGGAGGCCGAGATCGACAGCATTCACCAGTTAGTTGTAGGGGCAACTGAGAATATCAAGGAAGGTAATGAAGACATCAGAGAGGTGAGTACTCTCGGGCCCCCCAGGCCGTGGCTATGTGGCAATGAGTCCAGGCAGTAGGGGTGGTCTTGCTGGCAGGGCTGCAGGAGAGCCATGCTGGGGCCCAATCCCCAGGACTCACCTCCTGACTGTGCTGGACAGTCCTGTTCTGTCCACACCAAACCCTGGGCACCCGCTGTTACCAAGAGATCTGACTCACCCCCTTCCAAAGGAGCCATCTGAGACACGTGAGGTTACTCTTGGCAAGGGCTGCACCAGCTCCCTATATCCGTGGATGGGCGCCACTGGAGAAGCTTGTTGAACACCCCCTGCCCCAACCCTAAGGGCCAGGGCCTTGGTTTATTGGGCCACCACAGCGGACTCTTGAGTGTCCTCTGTGTTCTGAGTGCAGTCCCCGGGTTTGGGTTGATGGGAGGCCACTACTGCCACGTACTGTGGGGAGCCAGCAGCTGGGCCAGTTATGGTACTCGAGGTCGGCGTGTGTGGTTTTAACCCCAGAATGCACATGGGCAGTTGCTGGGTGTTTCCTGGGAGAAATATGCAGGAAGTATGACTAAGGGCCAGCCAGTAAGGGAAATAAATACCTGTTTGTTTTCTGATGGATTCTAAACCCATGGTTTTGTCTAATAATTCCAGTAGCACTGACTCTAGCAATACCCTGTTAAAGCCCAGTGCAGGGCGAGTGCCCGCAGACAGGTGGAGCATTTGAGGGCTTTTGAAACCAAAATCCTATGTGATGCAAATCCCTGTGCTACTGCCCTCCCCACCCCCCCAGGCTATTAAAAACAACGCTGGCTTCCGAGTGTGGGTCCTCTTCTTCCTGGTGATGTGCTCCTTCTCCTTGCTCTTCCTGGACTGGTATGACAGCTAGTCCACTCTGGCTGTTCCTGGCAGGCGGCGCGCTGTTGTGGGCTCCGGCATCAGAGCAGGGCTGTGAGCCGATTTATCACAGAGCCATTCGGGGGGAGGGGGCTGTGACAGATGTATACTCTCACAAAAGGGACACCCAGACCTGTGGTTTTAAGCCCATTTAGTAGCTGAGAAAATAATGAACACAAACTGAAAGTGACCTGTGTAGCAATCCTGATGCAAGGTGGGTGAGTTGGTGGGGGGTGGGGACTGTTACTGGCTGCACCTAAATTGGAGACCAATGTGGAAGGGGTGACCAGAGGTCGGGCTCTGGGAGGCTCCAGCCCTGCCCTTCTGGTGGCTTCGGGAGAAGCACTGGTTAATAACTTCTCACAACAGATGATCATTTCTTTGTTTCCTGTGACTTCTCGTCTGCCTGGGCCATGTGACAGAATCACTATATTATAGAAAACGCACCTGTGCCCTGTTGACCTAATAAATGCAACTATAGCTGCTTCATGTCCTATCGGCGGGTCCGAGTGTAGTTCAGTGGACGCCGGCCTGCTGGCTGCAGAAGAAGTGCAGGGATAGACTCTGGGCACTCAGCAAGGGGCCACTGCGCCCCTGGGAGCTTTTGGCCGGAGCAGGAACCTGGCCTGTGCACCTGACCCTCTAGGAAACATGAACAGGACCACCTGTTGGCAGTGGGAAGCACAAGTCTTCTGGAACCACGTCTGTGCAGGAAACAAGCTGGTGTTCATGCCCACCCCCACCCCCGGTGTGGGTGCGGACAGCTCTGCGTTGCTCCCTGCAGAACTGTGTGCGGTACAGTCTGTCACGCAGCCACAGGGAGGGGGTCCTGTGTTCCTTATTGGCACAGAGTGAAAATGTCAAAAGTTACATGTGAATTTACAGTCAATAAAATGTCTACTAGAAAGTACAAGGGGGTGTTGCCTTAGTGTGTTTCCTGGTGTGTCTGTGCAGGAAAGGTGCGTATGTGGTTCTTGCTCTCTCTGGATGCATGCATGCGGCCTTGTCCCACTCATTCCTGGCTCCGAGGCCACGGTCATGGTCAGAACACCCTTGATGATAAAATATGGTTTGGGAAGCACATTTCAGGAAGCAGTAATGGAGTCGGCCATGACCACCATGCTTGTTTGCAACAGATCTTGCACTAGTTGCCATTTATTTTTGATCTACTAAAAAACAGTGAAACTTTTGACATGTCCACCAGAAACAACACATTCAAATAACATGGAAGAAAACGTCTGCGAATGTCTTTTTTTTTTTTTTTCTATTTAATCGTCTTACACACTTAGCTTATCTAACTGGCAATTTTGTAAACATATACTTTAATGTCAAGATTCAGGTTGAGACATAATTTTCTTACAAAGATTGTGAATTGAAATGTCATCATTGGATTTGCAAGTTGCCACATGAGCCCCTCCCAGCCTTTCCTGCCTGCTTCATACATCAAAGGAGTTCTAGTTCACAAAATAAAAATTGATCTTGGCTTCCCAGCAATTACATTTTCACTTTTCCAACACAAATAAGTTTTTAAAAACTAACTTGCTAACAGGGCTGTTGATGTGAATATTATTTGTAACAGAAGAGAACAAAAAGGCCAAAGGGGTTTCGTTCCTATTTAACACATCACAGAGCAGACGGACTACCTACAGGGGGACAGAGTCCTGCGGCCCGGGGGCCGCTCTTCCTCCAGCCCCTCACCTCACATGCTGGGACACGGTCTGCATGCACTGGAGCAAAACATGGTGCGCTCTGCACCAAGATGCCAACTCCGGTGGTTGGGGGGGGGGGGGGGGGATACAGCCACCCAAGTGTGTCTGGCCACAGGACACCTGCGCACTTAGGAATGAGCACAGGGAAGGAAAGAGGGTCTGTTTGCTCTCAGAAGGCCTATTTCCTTCCTTCTCTGCGCACCTCACCACCATGCGGCTTGGTGGTGGCTCTGTTGCCGCCTGACTGAAGGTTGGAAGAAATCTTAAGTACAGCTTGCTCTTAGCAAAGTGGGGGTCACTCTAAATACAGCTGTGGAGTAGGATCTCAAACAGCAAGGGGAGGGGGCGTAAAAAAATCAATTCCACAAAATGCATCATTTATCTGAATCCAAACCCCTTGCATATCCAGTGTAAATTTATTTTTTGATAGCATCCAATAAGTCCCCGCAAAGTAGCTAAATTAAGACTCCTTAACATGAAAAGTGGTGTCAGAGCTCTTTAAGCAATGCTGATATGCACTTGGTTTTATGCCCATGAGTGGCCGGCAGCAAGTTTTATTTGCAAAGCAGCATCAGCAAACAGAAGCAGTTGCACCATAAATGAGTAACCTCTAAATTATTGGTAATTATATTTAATGAAACGTCCCTCCAAGTCCCTTTTTACCTTCAAGTGACTCATTGTGAGGAACCTGCCCACCTCACTGAGCTGACTTCTCGGCGGCTTCAGTCTCCTGCTCGGACAGCTTCTCTTCTGACAGAACGGACATCCAGGGTGAGACAGAACGAGTGATACTCTGCTTGGCCAGGTTGTAGTGGTTGATGACTGTGTAAAATTTCTCCCGGGCACTGGAGTCTTGCTCTGCGTAGTAGCTCTCCAAGCCTTCTGGAATGCACTGGGTGTTCTGAAAGAGAAGAGGCCACTGAGACACATGCATCGAGGCTGGAGGGACACCCCACGGATGTTTACAGAGCACCTTCTGTGGGCTGAGGGGAGAAATACAATGATAAGCAAAAGCAGACACGGGTCCTGCCATAGGCACAGCTCAGTGACCACCCGACAGATGTACATCGTGACAGGGTAGGCCTCTCTACCTCTCTAAGGTAGGCCATGATACCACAGTGCTTGGGTTCCAGGGGCATGTACCAGGACAGTGAGCCTGCCTGCTTCACTAGAGATCTTAAACTTGTCATTTATTTTACATCTCCCGAAAATATACTCAAATAGGGAAGAAAGGGAAGTCAGCAAGGCCTTCTGGGAGCTAGGTTTTTTTGTAGGCCTCATCCGGGGAGGGGGAGGGAGGCAGAGGAGACTGGCCCCACAGCTGTCCATGAAGGAAGAGGCTCTGTCTCTACAGGCATGGAACTCTGAGAGGTCAGGATCTGGTAAAAGGTCTAGAACCCCAAAAAGTTAAGATCCCATACCACAAGCTGCCTTTCCTTACCAGTCCCAGAACTGGCCTGAGCCACTGCCCCACCGCTGCTGCTGTGGCCAGCCCACACCATAGATGAGCTCAGCAAGCCCGTAAGAGCGGTGTGTGTAGGGCTGTGGGTCGTCTCCCACCACCTGTTCTCCCAGAGTGAAGCAGGCACTTGGCGCCCAGCTAGCAACTACACATCCCACAGCTCTCCTGGCAGCCAGGTGAGGCCACAGGACTAACTCTGGCCAGTGGGACAAGAGTGGGTATCTGTCCACTTGCTCTCCAGTGGCCCTTTCTCCGCTGGCTTTGCCCAGAGAAGGATAATACTCTGGGGGCTGGCAGGGCAGCATGGGACAGAATCGGGGCTTCAGGATGGCCTCCAGAGCCCCACTGCCTTCCAGCAGGAGCCTTCCATCTTGTGGAAGCCACGTTACCTGGTGTCTAAACAACCGAAGCAAAACACAAATGCCACAGCCTCCTTACCAGACAGTGAAGGGAGACTGCGGCTAAGACAGGTCCCTGGCCTCGGCCACCTGCACAGCCACCAGGAAGAGTGTCACAACCCAGATTCTCCACCCACCCCGAAGGGTCTGACTCAGCACATCTGTTCTGGAGCCATCTGTATTTTTAAACATCCCAGATGATTCTGAGGCTTGGCACACCGAGTGCTGTCTATCTTGGCCACGGCCACCCTGCTGGCAAGTGCACAGCCAGGGTCCGAAGCCCAAGTACCACCTACAGCACTCTGACTCCTGTGGCTTAGCAAGAAGTGCTAAGCTTAGCCAAGGTGTCCCTCCACCTCCCCCGGGCAAGCTGTGTGTGGAGAATGTGACGGGACCTTGATGACCACATCTCTGGGCACCTCAGGCCATCGCTAGGATGGCTGGCCACAGCTGCTGCACCACAGATGGCGCCAGGGGACCGCAGGGCCAGCCCAGCACGCAGCGGGGGAACCTCCTCCAGGAGTCTCGCCCCAGCCTGGGCCCAGGTTGTCAATGTCTGAAAGCTGCTCCTTGAGGTCTTCCTGTAGATTTGAGGCCCACCTGCCACTTCCTTGGCAGCAAAGAAAATGGGACTGGGGTTTTGCCTCCCACGCTGATGTTCTCCTCCTCCTGACCTTGTCTTTGCACCTGACAGCTTGACAGGTGCTTTCCACGCACCCTCTCTCGCTGTGAGGTAAATTCCATTTAGTCTGCTGTGACAGATGGGGCGAAGGAGGCCCACAGAGGGGAAGTAACTCTCCAGCCTGGCCTCCCAGAGTGCCCAGAACCCCACACAGTGTCCCCGTGCGAAGCCGCCAACAGACGACCCACTCAGCTCCGACACAGGCACTGTGAGGGGCAGCAGCAGTAAGCCCTGGCGCAGGGGCAGTCTTACATCTACATCCGGTGTTGAGGCCCCAGCACTCGCCGGGTTCCACGCCGGGCCTGCGTTACCAGCTCAGCCTCCGGCACCCTTGCAGGCTGGGCTGGGGCTCCCCTGGCAGCGCTCAGGGAGGCTGAGAGGCCTGCCCGGGATGGCTGCCGTGACCCGAGCCAGGTGAGCACCACGGCCTACGTGACCTCCTCTCGGACAACAGCCTGTAACGTCCTCCAACCCCAGAGAACTCCCCAGCACACGGGCCCACGTAGCCTGGCCGCCGTCATTGTCAGAAGCAGGGACGCCGACAGGGCTGAGCATGTGATTGTGAAGACACAGAAGGGATGACTCCCCAGTCACAGAAAAGCCCCCGTGTGCTCAGACTTGGAGGCCTCTCATGATCAGTCGAGGTCCCTCTCCCCCCAGATGGTTCTCCTGGGATATGGGCCACGGGAGGGTCATTGTGAAGTGAGGAGGCGTGGCTGGGGACTGGCTCTCCCACAGGGGGGCTGCCCACCATGTTCAGAAGCCACTCGTGCCAGGCCTGTACCAGGAGTACCAAAAACAACATGCCATTGCCCAGGCCATAGGCCCTCTGAAACCAACCCTGCTGGCCTTGTCCCACCCCATGGCCCTCACCCAGGAATCCCCAGCTCCGTGACTCAAACACCAGGAAGTGGCAGGCCTGGCCTCAGCAGAGCGAGGTCAGTGCCTCCTTGGCATGGCTGTTGACAGATGGAGTGGTGTCACACCTGGTCTGGCACCTGGCCCCCAAACTACCATTCCCTCACTGACGGGTCTGGAGGACAGTGAGGAGGTGAAGGACAGAACAGTCTTGGGGTAAAGGGACGTGTAGAAAACCCTGTGTTCTTGGGGGGTTTACAGCACATCCACACGCCTCTATTCCCCAGGCCAGAACCCATGACCCGGGTGAGTGCCATGGGTGGCCCTGAGGGGCTCACTGCCGCTGGCCGAGTGGCAACAGAAAGGCAATGTGTTCAACGTGGGCTTCCCCCTCAGCCCAGTACTGTCCACCCGTAGAGAATGGTCCCCCTCCTCCTCACTCCCTGATGCCCGAGATACCAGGGTCAGAACCCCCTGCCGACACCCCGGAGCACAGAGCGCCAGGAGAGGACAAAGGACTGCCCGTCCAGCACGTCAGTGGGTGAGGCAGCAGCAGCCGTGCTGCAGAAGGAGCTTGGCCTCGGAGGCCAGCCCTCGCCATGGCCACGGCCACCGCAGTTCCTTCCTCTCAACCTCGGCTCCCCCAGCTACAACATGGGGCTGGGGAGTCCCACCTCCTGCGTGGCCGTGAGGACTGAAGTCACTGATGGGCCGCTCAGTGAGAAGCCACATGTCCATGCTCACATGGAAAAGGAAGGAAAGATGGAAAGCCGCAGGGCCACCACCAAGGGGACACCTGTGTCTCAGCAGCAGCTTGACCCCAGCCATGTCTGGGTGTCAGGAAGCAGCAGCCCCCGTGCAGCAAGGCAGGCGGCCACCCCCTCCCCAGCCGGCACTGCCACCTGCCCTTTGCTCTCTCCTCTCCTCCTGCCACCCGCCAGCACAGGGTCCTGCTAGACGTCCTGAGGCGGCCGGCACAGGCTGGGCAGCTGCGAGACTCCACCCCAGGCCAGAGCCAGGCCTCCAGACATAACAGAACGGGGGCCAGGCCAGGGAGGACGCACAGTTCTGCCGCTGCCCACACCGCGGCAGGAAGAATGTGCCGGGGAGGTGCCCTGGGGGCTGGTGGCAGGCGAGAACCCCAGTTCCAGAGGGAGCATGGGGCCAGGGCCTCCCTGGAAGCTCTGACCCGGCCCCAATCAGGCCAGAAGTCACGGCCATGTGCCCCTCTGTCCCTCTGTGGATGAGTGTGAGGAGCCTTATCCCTCAGAGCAGAACAAAACGATAATTGGACCAGTGAGGTCATGCTCAAAAGCATGTTCCGAACAGCCGTGGCACTCGGCCAGCGTAAGTGTTCCTCGCGCATGAGTTCCACCGTGAGTACGTGGGTCTGCTAACGGTCTACCAGGGATACCCAGATGTCAACATGTGGGGTTTCAGCAGTTTCCAACACTTTTAAAACCTTTCCCTAATACTCCTATAATAAATCCAAGGTTTCAAGGAAAAGACGGAAACCTAGCATCCTCCCCAGCCCGGATCTGCCTTCCTAAATCCCCTTGTCAGACGCCTCCTCTCACCCAGAGCGTGGGTGGGCATGGTGGGCACGGGTGCCTGTCCTCAGCCTCATGCCAGGATCTCTGTGGTACCTGTGCCCATCCTCCCTGCCCACAGGGCCCCTTCTGGCTTTGGGGTCAGCAGAACCCAGCCCAGCCTGTGTCCTCAGTCCAAGCCTGGCCCAGACCACCCACTGGCTAAACGGACTCCTCATTCAGTTTGCACCCCAAGTGACCCAAAAGAGGTGACCCCCAGCACACATCACCCTGGTGTCTGCTTGCCCCTTGTCTCCTCCACTAGAATACAGGCAGGGGTAGGGCCTGGACTCCTGTCCGGCTGGGCACACACAGGAGGCACTTCATAAACACGTGCTAAATATATATGAATGAGCCACAGGGTGTGACCTTGGACACAATGACCATCGAGTCTGTACTGCGTCCCTCCCACTGGTACAGTGGGGGGCTAATGGTATATGCCTGTGAGGTGTCTGGGAGCGTGTGCAAACCGTAAACTGTCAGGGTCTGGTGTGACCTGCACGTGCACAAACGTGGGGGTGGGGGGGGACTCTGGCACACATACCTCCTCCCCCCCAGCTTTAGTCGAGCGCACTTAGGTACAGGCTGGCAGCTCCCTAGTCGTTCCAGCTATGTTTTCCGGGAAGGACACCTGCCCCCGATTTCACGGAAAGGCCAGTGGAAAATGCCAAAGTCCCAGGAGACACAGCTACAGAACAATCACTGGACTCCATTCCCAAGGCTGCCTGGGCAGCAGGCTCACCCACAGAGCCTTCTGCACACGCAGATACCTGCCCCCTTCCCTGCAAGGACTCTGAGAACCAGGGCTTCCTCTCTCGGACTCCACTTGCCTGGACCTGGTTTTCTAGCACAATAGGTCTTGCAGGCCAGGCCAGGTGGTTTTGGCCTACCCCTCTCCCCTCCATGCAGCCAGCTTGTCCTGGCCCAGAGAGAAAACCCAGACGCAAACCCTGCCCCCCTGATGACCAGGAGCTGCTGGCCCCAGTTGTTTGTGAGCAGTCTGTCCAGTCCCCAGGAAGCTGTCCTCTGCACACCCGGTTCCCATCAGGGCACCGCTCCCGCGTCTGCTTTGCTTCCTCTCTATGACGTCAGCCCCTCTGTGTCACCAGGCTCTGGACCAGGTCCTCCCCTCTTGTGTCCCCCACCCAGTCTCCATCCCCAGCACCCTGACCAGACTGGACCCTGGTCTCTCCCCAGGCTCCCTGCAGCAGCCTCCTGGGCCATGTCACCAAACTTCCAGCCTCCCCAGGCCACTGAGCGGCCATCCCATCATGTCCCTTTGCCTGGCACATGAAGTGTGGCACCATCCGGCCGTAGCTGGCTCACCTCCCACAGCTCCCAGTCCTCCAGGCCGACCATACAGGCACTGTCCTGCTATCACTTGTGTGCACTGCCACTCCCCCAGCCGGCCTGGTTCGAACCTGCCAGTCTCCAGTGTCTGCTATTGGGCTTGCTCCGTCAAAGCCAACCCTTCCCTCCCCAGCCTCACCCTGGCCTCAAAGCCCCCAAGCCCTTGGGGTTGGCCTTTAAACTGTGGTGCCTCCTGAGCTTGCAGAGCATATCCTCTGCAAGCCTGTCCAGGGGGCATTGAACGGATTTGTGGAAGGGGGGGGTGCCCCAGGTTCCTCACCCGCCCCCCACACACAGGTCCTCACTGGCTGCTTATGAGCTTTGCTCAAACTTGACCACCCTGTTAGCAGCTACAGTCCCCAGCCCTGCTTTCCTCTTCTGTTTTCCACTGCTTGTAACCAAACGCAGTATACGACCGACTTCACGTTTCTTTGGAGACCGGCAGGGAGCTTCCCAAAGGTGGGGATCTTCACCTGACTGGGTCCTGGCTGGGTTCCAGCACCTGGAGGAGCAGCGGCCGCGACTGGCACTTGGCAGGCACTGTGCTTGCCGAGCAGAGGAGGGCTGGAGGCTCAGAAGCGTTACGTACAGTGCAGTGTGCCAGGAAACGTGACTTCTGGCTCTGCCTGCCCACTCAAGCCAGGGCTCTGCATCCCGCCCATCAGCAAAAACCAAAGCAAAGCCACCCGGTGACAGCTGACAAGCCGCACCCGTCCTTGCGTGTTCTCGGCGTGGGCTTCTCCTGCGTTCACTTCGGCAACACCAGATCCTGGAAACGATCCCTTTCCCTCTTCACACTGGCTCTGGAGAGCTCAGAACCCGATGTGCCCAGGTGCTGAGTGTGTGGGAAATGGGTGCAAATCCGTTTTACTAGCTCCTGCTTCACCTCTTCTCCCTTCTTCTCGCCCTTTATTGTCACTCAGTCCTCTTGTTCCCTGTGTATGCTTATGTGCCACTTGCAGGCTTTCTGGAAGGCGAAGCATCACAGCAAAGCAAGCATTTCCACGTGCATGGAGAGCCCAGCCAAGTGGGTGCCGGACAGAGCGGGGGCCGAGGGCCAAGGGACACGCTGGCAGGAGTGTGGGGTATGTGCCCAGCCCTGCGGTCAGTTCCCCCCAACCCCCCACAAGCCCTCCTCCTTGGTGCTCCACACCCCCACCCCCCTGGGTTGAGGTCAGTTCAATTCCTTGCTTCCCTTCCCTGCACCCTTGCACAGAGTCCCTGCTGCTCTGGTGCCTGTCCCTCCGTGGGGGCATCTGGCGACCTCAGGGAGGCGGAGCTTTACTTACCTTGAGGACGAACCCATCCGGGCAGGCACGGTCATACTTGTACACCTTGTAGACGACCAGGAAAACGACACAGGTGAGGAAGGCCAAGGCAAAGAGCACCAGCACGGAGACCTGTGGGCAGAGGTGGGGCCCATCAGGGTGGCTGCTAAGACCCCATGTGGGGGCAGCCAGACGGACACACGGACGTGCACTGGTGCACACAGAGGCTGTCTCTGGAAAGAGACCCACACAAGAGCCCCAGGCAGCTGCCAGGGACGGCAGAGCAGATCACTTGTCACTGGGCAACTTTTTGTATCACTTTTCTTTCTCACCACAGGCACTTGCTACCTTTATGGTAAATGGCCTATTTTTAGTGTTCCAGGCCCTGCGTGTGGGGGACCTGGGGCTACAGACACAATTGGGCATCATGGACACTTGGAAACATGATGGAGTCACGGGTGTGGGATCACAGAGGTGATGCATCAGCCCAGATGTCTCCTGGGTCCCCATCACCTCTGCCCTCACGTCTCCTGCGTGCTCAGTTGTGTCCCCTCCCCAGAGTCCAGGCCTGCATCGTGGCAGCTGGGAGCACTGGCCCAGGGCACTGTGGGGCCTTAGAAGTGAAGCACACAGCCTGCCATGCTGGGGCTGGCCCCACCTGGAGCACCCTCCTTTCATGACACCATGCTGGCACTTGACACACTCCAGGTGACCCGTGCACCCTGGGGCCCACGAACACCCAGACTCTTCCCCTATCTCTCATGCCCACCCTGGCCACCTGCCTCCCCATCACTCCCCAGCTAATGCTCACTGCAGCCAGGTGACATATCCCCTGTTCCCCTTGCCCAGGGATGCCCCTTGAGGCCCCAGGCAGGCAAGAAGTCTCTGAATCACATCCCATGAGGCTCTTCCTCCCCGTCCCTATATTCTGTGACCTTGTGACACAACCTGGACTGTCAGGGCTGTCACGCTAAGGGCCAGAGAGACTCCAGTCTGCCTGGACAGCCTATACTGCATATGGAGCCCACGCCTGACACAGGGACACAGATGAAGTCACAGATGCTTTGGGGCCCCAAGTGCCTAGAGGAAAGGCATCACTGGATTCTGGTGGCAGCTATGATAGAACACAACCCCAGACGGCCCAGGGAGACTGCAGAGGTCAAATCTATGAGGAAGGAGAGGGGGCCGCAGCCCCAGGGCCATATGGCAGCAGAGGTAGCAGCTGGAACCCTCAGGCTTTCAACAAGAGTGGCAGCCTTGCTGGTGCCGATACTGGGGATAAAAGGCAGGCTCTGGGCAAGCTGCTCAGCTCCTCTGGGTCAGGCTCCTGCCTGCCAGTGGCAACAGAAGGACCCAGCTCCCAGGGTGAGTAGAAGGGCCAAAGACTCAATGGGATCCTCCTGAGGACAGCATCTGGGCGCAGTGCACACTGAGGAAGGAAGTATTTGCTCTTGTTGCTGTAACTGTTACACTGTCACTCCTACCCTCCTTAGGTCACACAGCTAGCAAATGCAGAGCTGGGCTCCCAGCCCAGGCCACGCAGCCTCCGGCACACCTACTGCTGCCCTGTCCTACCCAAGCCACCTCCCCACACTCACCCGGGCTACTGCTTACCCAAATCTGCCCTGCCTAGGACCCAGCTACCACTAGCAGGCCCTGGGGCAGCAAGGGCAACTTCAGGGGCTCTCTGAACAGTCCAGAGCAGCAGGGCTGTCTTTCCCAGAATGGTCTTTGGGAAGAGCTATCTTTAACTTAACTGGTTTCCTTCATAACCCTTTGTATTTTTTTTTAAGTAGGCTCCATGCCCAGCATGAAGCCCAACAGGGGCTTGATCTCCCAATGCTGAGACCAAGAGTAGGATGCTTAACTGACTCAGCCAGCAAGGTGCCCCATAACCCTTTGTATTTTATTTTAGATATTTGAAAACGTTATTCCAAAAAGAGGCCCATGGCACACAACAGGTTAAGAAGTCCTATTAGAGTATCTCAAGAAAATATTAGCAAACTGAATTCAGTCATACATTAAAAGGATCATACACCATAATAAAATGAGATTCATTCCAGGGATGCAAGGTTGGTTCAACACTGGCAAATCAATGATATGTTACATGAATAAAACGAAGGATAAAAACAGATGATCAACTTCAAGAGATGCTGAAAAAGCATTTGACAAAATTCAACATCCATTTATGATAAAAACAAAATGGGTACAGAGGAAATGTGTCAACATAATAAAGGCCATTTAGGACAAACCCACAGCTTAACAGCATAATGGTGAAAAGCTGAAAGCTTTCTAAGTTTGGGAACAAGACAAGGATGCCCACTAGCCACTTCTGTTCACCATCAGACTGGAAGTCTGAGTCAGAGCATTACAAAAAATAAAAGGCATCTACATTGGAAAGGAAGAACTGTCCCTATTTGCATGATGGCATGGTATTACGTATAGAAAACCCTAAAGACTGCGCCAAATGACTCTCAGAACTATTCAACAAATTTGATCGTTGTAGGGCACAAAAATCAATAGGCAAAAATGTGCAGGGTTTCTATACAAGAATAGCAAACTATCAAAAAGAGAAAACAATCCCATTTACAATTGCATCTAAAAGACATTCTATAAATAGATTTAACCAGGGAAGTTGGAAGACCTGCATGTTGAAAACTGTTAAGGCATTGATGAGAGGGGCGGCCCCGGTGGCGCAGTGGTTTAGCACTGCCTGCAGCCCAGTGTGTGATCCTGGAGACCCGGGATCGAGTCCCACGTCGGGCTCCCTGCATGGAGCCTGCTTCTCCCTCTGCCGGTGTCTCTGCCTGCGTCTCTCTCTCTCTCTCTCTCTCTCTGTCTCTCATGAGTAAATAAATAAAATCTTTATAAAAAAAAAAAGACATTGATGAGAGAACTTGAAGAAGACACAAATAATGGAAAGATATTCTGTGTTCATAGATTAGAAGAACACCGTTCACATATCCATTCTGCCCAAAGCAATCTACAGATTCAGTGCAAACCCTATCAGAATTCCAATGGCATTTTTCCCAGAACTAGAACAGCCTTCAAATTTGTATGGAACCATAAAAAGACCCCAAACAGCCAGAGCAATCCTGAGAAAGAACAAATCTGGAGGCCTAGTGCTTCCTGATTTCAAACTGTGTTACAAAGCTATAGCAATCAAAACAGTACATTACTGACATAAAATGAGATTAGAGAACCCAGAAATAAACCCACACATATATGGTCAATTAATTTATGACAAAGGAGCCAAGAATGGGGAAAGGACAGTCTCTTCAATAACTGGTACTGGGAAAAGTGGACAGCCACACGCCCAAGAGTGAAACTGGACCACTTTCTCACACAATGTACAAAAACTAACTCAAATGCAATTAAAGAAAGACTTAAACAAAGGACCTGAAATCATAAAACTCCTAGAAGAAAACAGGTAGTTAAGCCCCTTGACATCGGTCTTGGCAATGATTTCTTTAATCTGACACCAAAAGCAAAGGAACACAAGCAAAAATTGACATGTGGGACATCAAACTAAAAAGGAGACCACAAAGGAAACCATCAACGAATGGAAAAGCCGACCTCCTGAGTGGGAGAAAGTATTTACAACCCCCTGTGGATCTGAAAAGGGCTTAAAATCCAAAATACATGAAGAAGTCCTACAACTCAATAGCAAAAACCCAAACAATCCAATTTTTATATTGAGTCAGTGTTACAAAGCTGAAATTACCATAATGGTAGATGTCAAACAATTCTCAATACACACACACACACACACACACACCCCATCTCATATCCTAGGGCATTCTTAAAACTCTCCCTTGAATACGGAAACCACGCCTGTTTGGTTCACGGCATCCCATCTGTTTAGGTTTAAAAATAAGCCCCGTCTCTCGGCAGGGTTGTGGGAACCACTTCCTCTGGGGCTCTCCTCCTGGAACCTGGCCTGGGCCTTTCATCCAGGATTCCCAGGCCTGATGACAGAGGAGCTCACAGAACCAAGAAAAGAGAACATGACAGTTCCTGGAATAGTCAGGGGAGGGAGGCAAAGAAAGAAATCCATGGACAGTTAGGAGGGGGTGTCTGGTGTGGCAAAGCCCTTCCCCTGCAGGCTGGCCCCACTCTTCCCCCCCACACACACCTCTGCAAACCCTAAGCCTCTCCTGAGCCCCAGAGTCTGCTCAGACCTGGGAAATGCCCTGTGGTGGGAAGAGAAATGTGGGTCTCCTATTCACCATGTGGCATAGTGCACCCCTGTGGTTATCATAGCCTGAGGAGATAGCTGTGGGCCTTTCCAGAAAGATCCCCAGCTGGCTCAGAATTGGGCCCCATCTCTGCCATCTGCCAACTGTGTACCTAAGCAGATCACCTGCATATCTCCTCTCTAGAGAGGAACAGAAAGCCTCATGCTCTTACATGTTCATCAGGAGAATGACTAGGGTTAGAAGGTTCGAAGAGATGTCAGCCTCATGCACTAGGCCTGTTATGGGTTATATTGTTTCTCCCTCTCC
This sequence comes from Vulpes lagopus, assembly GCF_018345385.1. Classification (NCBI taxonomy): domain Eukaryota; kingdom Metazoa; phylum Chordata; class Mammalia; order Carnivora; family Canidae; genus Vulpes; species Vulpes lagopus. Next base: position 130,136,496 of record NC_054827.1, on the reverse strand, counting down.
CCAAAATATGGAAGCCCTATGCCTTTGAATGTGACCATATTTGGAAATAGGGTCTTTGCAGATGTGTTTAAATTGAGGTAGAGTGGGTCCTAATCTGACTGTGTCCTCATACAAAGGAGAAATTTGGACACAGAGGCCCACACATGGAGAACCTTGTGAAGATGGAGGGTTGAGGGATGCATCTGCAAGCCAAGGAATGCCAGAGTCACCAGCTGCCACCAGAAACCAGAAAGAGGTGAGGAAGGACTTCCCTCCAGGCTTTAAAGGGAGTACAGCCTGCTGACCTGAAACTGGGCTTCTGACCTTTGGAACTGTGAGAACATCACTTTCTCCTGGTTAAGGCCCTGACAGTGTTACAGCAGCCCTGAGTGAGCTCCCACAGCCCCAAATGCCAGAGCTCTTTCAGGAGGGCTCAGGGCTGGCTTGCCTCCCCTACAGGTGTTCTCCATCTACTTCATCCTTGTCCTTTCCCAGAAGGCCAGACTGCACCACCTTTCTGCCCTGCCGTTCAGAGCCCTGGCCAGGCCCACTGCCTCCAGGAAGGCTCTGGAACATCCCAGCCTCTCCCAACGCCAAGAGTACATGCAATTACCACATAACCCAGCATTTATTATTTCCCAGTTCAATTGAAGTGAAATAAAAGCGTGTCCCATCTTGGAGAGTTTCACAGCCTTCCCATCTCCCATGAGACAACTAGGCATATTCCAGAAAAAAGTGTGAAATTACCTAGCCAAACATACCTCTTTACTGGGAGCATTCTTCAGACTTTCTCTATGTTGATAGACACTGACTAGAAGCATCCTGGACAGCCCCAACCACCCATGGCCCCATCTCTCAACCAATCCAGAAATGCTGACTAGAAGACAAATCAGCCCCTCACTGCCCAAGTGAGTGTCAAGAGCCCTAGTGAGTGTCCAGGCCAGCTTGGCCCACATACAACAGTGACCCTGGGAAGGGCATCCACACCCTGACCTCTGGTTCTCTCTCTACCAGGAAATGGGCACACCAGCCCAGCACCCAGGTGTACAGTGAGGAGCCCAGGAGATGCATGCTGCACCCAGGGGTGCAGGGTAAGCCTTTGCTACACAATGTGAAGCCCATTCCCACACAATGTTGCAACCCTGGGGCATGGAGGGTCCTCGGAGGGCACCACATCTGGCACCTTTACATATGACAGAGGCCCTGGCACTGAGAAGACCACACCTTCAAGCTGAGCCAACAAGACACACAGTGGCGCTAGGAGCCCCAGGGCACATGCAAGGAGAGAAGCAGCAGTCATGTGCGGTGACCCAGCCTCGGCACAGTTAAGGGGCTCCACCACCAAGGGGCTGTGTGTTAGAAACCCAGGAGTTCCTGGGATCCCAACAAGGGGGCCCCACCTGCAGCACTGGCAGCAGAAGACTGGGAGCAACATCCAGGCCTTGCTATTATTTAAAACTTTTCAGACACTTCTTTACACAACCTAAGCTGAGGACCATGGGGTAAAAGGATGATCCCTTTCTGCACGGAACTCCTGGAGGCTGGGAGCTACTGAGCTCCCACCCCAACCTTGGCAACCTTATGCCAAAATACCCTATTATGAGTAGCTCGAGACTTCCACCACGCTCTCTGCTGTGACTGGCAGTTTAAATACAATTGTGTACTCACGACAGCATCCGAAGGCAATACTACTGACTGCATTTTACACTTGGGGACACTGAGGCTCAGCCACATAGGTGACCAACCTGAGGCTGGGTTAGCTGAGTAGTGTCTCCTAAAGACATCCAGGTCCTGACATCCAAGTCCTTTGCCTAATGTGCAAAAAGTGACTCTGCAGATGGAATAAATCAAAGTCTAGAGATGGGAAGGCCTCCTAGATTATCCAAGTGGGCCCAAGTGATCTCCCAGGGGGCCTTACAAGAGGGAGGCCGAGGGGGTGCCTGGGGTGCTCAGGCCCAGTTAAGTGTCTGACTCCTGACTTCGGCTCAGGTCATCATCTCAGGGTCGTGGGATCAAGCCCTACATTGGGCTCTGCACTCAGGGTGGAGTCTGCTTGTCCCTCTCCCTCTGCTTCTCCCCCTACTCTATAAAATAAAATCTTTAAAAAAAAAAAAAAAGAGGAAGACAGAGGAGATGGAGCAGAGACTGGAGGATGCTGGGCTACAGATGGAGGAAGGGGCCACGAGCCAAGGAATGTGGAGACCACGAGAAGCTCAAGGAGGTCAGGAAACTGATCCTTCCCTGGAGCCCTCAGAGGAGCACCTGCCAACACCTCAGTGTAGCCCAGTGACACTGATTCAGGGCTTCTGAACCCCCAGAACTGACACAGAATAAATGTGTGTTGTTCTGAGCCACTCAGGCAGGGATACTTAGTTACAGATGCCCTGGGGAGCTAACTGGCCTCCTCTTGAGCCCACCTCCCCAGGGCCCACTGCGGGAGTGAGGAAGTGAATGGATCCAGTTGGCAGGCAGCCCATCTCCATCTTCTCAGTGAGCACTTACAGAGCAGCCCTCGGGTACCTGAAGCCAACTCAGAGCGTCTCCTCCTCAAATGGAACATAAATTCAGTTTGCAGAGGTGCCAGTCTGTCTGGGTTTTATTAAGCAAAGGATCAGACACAGGAAGGAGGCGGGACCCGGGCCTGCTGCTCCCCCATGGGCTCCCGGGGGCCTGGAGCGCCTGGGTTGACAGCAGGTGCCTGCCCCCATCTGTGCTCTCAGGGGGGCTGTGAGCCCCGAGGCCAGGGAGCCCCCTGGGTTGGAGAAGGGCACCTCCTTAGAAGCAGGGCCATTCTTTCAGAGCCACTGTCCCTACTGGACACACGAGGCCCAGAGCTGGGGCCTATCATGCTTTCAGCAACCCACAAAAATGGTTTTTAATTTTGCTGGAAAGCCAGAAATAATTATATAATAATGAATCCAGTCTGGATTATATTCTTCTTTAGGCCAAGGCAATCCTGAGATAACATCTTTTTTTCTTTCACTTTTTAATTTTTTTTTTTTTTTTTTTTTTTTTTAAGGAGGAAGGGGCCCATAAGGGCAAAAAGCAAAAACTGTCCCAGAGCCCAGGGCCCTGCCTTCTTCTATTGATGGAATCCCCAATGGCCCATGGACATTCTCAAGACAAGACAGTGACCACCTTGGCGTGTCCTTGGCCCCACAGCATCAGCCCTGGTCTGTGCTGTAAGGTGTTAACTCTTCACAACTCCTCCACGGTGGTTGGTAAGACCCCCTCCTGTGCTGGCAAGACTTGGAGGGGGGATGTCTGGGTCTTAGAGAAGGAGGAGCTCATCAGAGCAGTAAGGGCGGAAGGGGTGTTCTCAGAGGAAGAAGGCTGCGCCAAAGCCCCTAGGCATGCCTTCAGCCAGGGTGGCTGGGGCATCACACATCCTGCAGGAGGTGACACAAGCCAGGTGCCAAAGGTCCCTGTCTGCCACATCAAGAAATAGGAACCCAGACAGTTCCTGGGCACTGTAGGATTCCAGGAGGCAGCTGCCCCTTGGTGACAAATTCCCATTTCTCGCCACACAGGGAGGTGTTGCCAGTTGGCTGAAGGACACATGTTTGTCATCGATCTGTGTGTATGTGTGAGAGAGAGAGGAGAGAAAGCAGATTCTACATAATCCAAAAATTTGTATCACTTTTGTGCAGCTGTCAATAAAAGCTTTGAAGCAGGAGACAGTGGGAAGAAATTACAGCTGCTATGCAGGAGTTGTACACACTGCCCTGTCCTCCGGCATGGGCTTCACGACGGCCCTTGGGGCCCAGACCCCACTGCTGTGGGCAGTGACCTTTAAGGGACAGTGTGGGTCCAGAACAGCAGGGATCAGGGGAGAGACCAGAGCAGGGTTTCCACCATGTCGGTGCCACTGACTCTCTGGAAGCCAGAAAAACCTATAACGCCCTCTCAGAATTGCACCTGATGTGCACAGGACACTATGTATACATAGGATTGCCCAGGAAACCAATTATTCTGAAATACTGTTATCAAAATATTGCAAAAACATAAATTTGTGATATGATGTATATATCACACTTGTGGTATTATATATATATTGCTTCTCTGTCTACATATATATATAATACGTAATATTTCTTTATTAACACATCAAACAACGGGACCTTAGAAATGTTGTGATTTCAAAGGAGGAAGGAGAATACACATTTCCCAAGATCCTGGCACCAGCTGCAGCATGATACAAAAACACCAGTGTGATCCACACTGGTGACAGTCACAGGTAGTGCTGATACTGCTATATTTTACTGCCTCCGGTAAAAAAGGGAAGGGACTTGAACACAGCAAACCAGAAAAGATTGCTAAAGGAAATTAGAGAAGACCCAAATAAGTGGAAAGGCATCCTGTGTTCACAGACTGCAAGACCTGATACTGTGAAGACAAGAATACTTCCAGACTGATCTGCAGATTCAGTGCAATCCCCATCAGAATCCCAAAAGCCTTTTCCGCAGAAGTGGAAATTGCAAGGGATCCCGAATAGCCAAAGCAATCTTGACAACAAAAAATAAGTCAAAGGATTCATCTTTCCCAATTTCAACACTTATTACAAAGCTACGATAATTAAAACAGTATGGTACTGCCATATGAATCACCATATAAATGGAATAGAACAGAGTCCAGAAATAAAACCTGATGTTCATGATCAACTGGTTTTTTAATCAAGTCGCCAAGACTATTCAATGGGCCAAGAAGTCTCTTCAACAAATGGTATTGAGACAACTGGCTATCTGCGCGCAAAAGAAGCTTGACACTTCCCTCACACCGTAGATGAAAATTAACTCAAGATGGAATAAAGACCTAAATATAAAAGCAAAAGCCATTAAATTCTTAGGACAAAACAAAGAGGTGAATCTTCATGACCTCAGACTTGGCAATGGTGTCTTAGGACACCAAACATACAAGCAGCAAAAGAAAAAATAAATTCTACCTCAAATTTTAAAAATTTTGTGCAAAGAACATGAGCAGACAACTGAAAAGGCACCCTACAGAATGGCAGCAAATATCTACAAATGATATATCAGACAAGGATGAAGTATCCAGAATACAACCAAACAACACAAAAACAACCCAATTAAAAATGGGAAAGGACTTGGATACATCTCTCTCCAAAGATACACAAACGGGCAACAGGGCATAGGGACAGATGCTCAACGTCAATAGCCATTAGGGAAATGCACGTCAAAACCACAATGAGACACCGCTTTGCACCCACTAGGATGGCCATCATTAAAGAGACAGAGAGTGACAAGTGGTGGTGGTGTGTGCAGATGCTGGAAGCCTCAGACATTGCTGGTGGGCATGGGTGAAGGTACAGCTGCTGTGGGAAACAGCAGCTCCTCGCTATATCTGACATAAAATGACCACATGAACCAGCAATTCCACTCCGGGGTACCTACCCAGAAGAACTGAAAACGGGTTCCAACAAAAAGTTGCACATGAATGTTCATGGTGGTGCTATTCACACTAGTCCAGAGGCAGAAAGAGCCCAAGTGTCCATGGATGGATGAAGGGATAAACAAAAGAGGGTCTAGCCATTCAACTGCGTACAACTCCGCCAGAGAAAGGAACAAGCACTGACCCGTGCTACAGCACAGATGACTCTTGGAAACACGCTCAGTGAAAGCAGCAGTCACCTGGGACATCCAGAGACAAAGTACCTCAGTGGTTGCCTGGGGTCGATGGGAAGAGGAAACAGGGAGCGACTGCTAATGGGTGAGGGGTCTCCTCCTGGGGCAATGAACTGCTCCAGAAAGCGGTGATGGGTGGACAACACCGCAAAACTACTAAATGGCACTGAGTTAAATGCTTTAAAATAAGGAAATTTATATAATGCATATTTGAGCACATTAAGGACAAATGGGTGAAGGGAGAGCGGACAGGTGAGGCACGGCAGGCACAGGCTTTGGCAGGGGCCCTGGCGAGATGGGGAGAGTCCAAGTGCCAGCAGTCCTGCCCCAGAGGCAAGAGGGACGTTTTCTGGAAAGAACAGCCAGGAATGGATGGATACCAAGTAGGACAGGGGCCTCGGGGTGAGCTACAGAAGGAGGTTACAAGGAGGGGGCTGTATCTCCTCGGTGCTTATTAGGACAGTCGTGGCTGATGGTTACTGCCCTGCATCCCCAATGCACAGTGTCCACTGTCCCTCTCCAGAGTGTCCCAGTCTGGGCCATAAATGACAAAGTCACTCAACTTACAAGGCCCTGGTCCACACACTAGTTCTCTACACACACACCCCATTTTATAGATGAGGGGCTCCAGCGGCATTTGAGTCTGCTTGGGGCCATCCACTCTTCCTGGCCCTGGGGCTTCTCCTCCTGCTGGGGGCCTCTGTGGGGGTTGGGGTGGGGTCACTGCCCAGCTGGGGTGGATCCAGGATGTCTGAAGCAGGGAAGGGCCATCCCATGGGTCCTGCGCAGCTGCTGGTGTGGAAGAGCTGCTGGTGTGGGCTCTGGGGTGTCAAGTGGATGTGGGTCTGAACTGTACTTCCACCCCCGGTTAGCTGGCTAACCTTAACCTCTCTGACCTTAATTCTCCACCTACAGAGTCAAGCCAGCAAGACCAGCCTTATAAGATTGTTACTAACCGAAAAGGAATAATGCTCACGAAGCTCAGAGCCTGAGCAGGCCCTGGGTCGATGGCAGCTAGGTTATTCCTCCTCCAACTCCCTCGGCCTTCCCCCCGTCAGGGGGAGGGGAAAGGAAATGTGTTTTCTGCTGAGTAATGCAGTAAAAAAAAAAAAAAAGAAGAAGAAAAAAATCTTGGAAAAACAGTATGAATTCTGACATCTTCCAGTGTGTGCAACACTAAATATTTTAGGTAACCCACAAAGTGAATGCACAGACACCCATCTTCAAGATGACTCAACCCTCTTATTATTGGATTCTGGATGAAGTCCCCACTCCACAGCTGGGCCAGCCAACCATGGGGCTGCCTGCAGGGTGCCCCGCCGATGGTGACAAGGGGGGTCTGCATTCCGCCCGCAATTCTCAGATCCCCAGCGCCACCGCCACCGCATGAAGACCGCCCCCGCTGCCGATGCCAAGGAAGTGGTGTTGCCGTTCATAAATATTTAAGGGACGCATCTTGAAACACACCGGGGGATTACTGGAGAGTGTGGAAAACAGACGGGCGCAGAGGAAGCTCAAGGTCATTAAGGATGTGAGAAAAAGATACAAGCCACCCACGGAATCACTTATGACAGGATGCAGAGGGACACCCCCGCTGCAGCAGCGACTGCCGACGCTGGGGGCCATTCAGACAAACTTGGTCTCTCCTTCAGGGACATCCTCCCTGTTCTGCGGGGGCCACGAAAGGCTTGTTCACGTGCCAGGCCCACCCCAGACCCTCTCAGGGCCCTGAGGGCAACCTGCTACCCGGTGGAGGGGGTGCAGTTTGCTCACCCAAACCCTTAACTCACAAAGAGGAGGTGTGTGAACCTCAGAAACTTCAGCAGCTCTCCATCAGGGCAGCCACAAAGCACAAAGGGCTCGGGAGAGCCAGGCTGGAACCTTCTCTGAATCTGCCTAACTATGGCCCCTCCAGCTTCTGAGATAGGGGGAGAGCGTTCAGCAGCAGCCCCAGCCACACCCCGACACACGGCTCTGCACCGGTGAGTGGGAACATGCAACTGGCAAAATGTTTAGGTTTACTTAATTTGAGAAACATCTCAGCCTGTGTTTATTCTCAGCATAAATACACCTCCAATTAATTAAACGAGCACTCTTCCTCGTTGACACTAACCTCTTCAGAAGCCTAGGCTTTTGGCCGCTGCTGGGTGATTCATCCAGCAATCCCAGTGCAGCGGAGTCTTACAGAACCCTCTCCCCATCACTGGTTACCTAGCAACCAGCCTAGCAACCTCGGAGCCAAGAGATTCATCCCCGAGTGATAACCATAAAGTAACATCCAAAAAGACATCTCGTCTCAAGGATGCCATCCAAAGGTATATAAAGAGGAGGCGCAGAGCAGCGGCTTCTTGCTCCTGAAGTGCACAAATTAGAGACAAAGAGGGACACGTTATTTACTTGTTGCTTCAACAGCCGAAAAGACGTGATTTTATCCTTGCAATTCACACATGGAAATGAAAAGGACAGAGGAACGGCAGGGCTGGGTGCCACGCAGAAGCGGCCCGGTCACTGGCAGGGTGAGGAAGAGGTTCTGTCCAGACCAAAGCTGTGACGGAGCCCCGAGCGTGGCGCCGGGTGGAGGCAGATCCTTTCTCCCCACCTCTTGTCACAGGTTCATCTCAGACACCACCTTTCTCCACATGCTCCCCAACCCTCAGCCAGCTGCCGCCTCACAGGAGAAGCGTGCCCTATTGTGTGCTCCGTTCAAAGATGCCAGACACATAATTGGGCAATAAAAGGCTGAGAGAACATTCCAGGAGGGTGAACGCCCTTAGCATTTCCAAAAGGTGCCAGCCCTCGTGAGCCTGCCCTGCCCCTGGGCTAGAATGTGTCTCCATCCACAAAGGGCCACATACTTAGTGTATGACCTGGAGGGCTCCTCACAGTGCACATTCCCAAGGTCCCTCCATTAAAAATCAAACTTCAGGTGATTCCAATGCAGGTGGTCCCAGAGCACACTTAGAGCAACAGTGCCCTGGAGGCCACCTCTCACGCCCAGGCCCCACAGCAGGTGCATGGGGAACCAGGTAAATCTTCCCTGTTCAGAAGGGTGTTGGAGCAAAAACCTGATGTGCCCACAGAACACAGGGTGTTCAGCTGCATAACGCCTGCAGGCCTCCTGGTCAGGTTGGCCTGGCCACCCGGTTCAGGTCACACTCTGCTACTGACTGTGACCTTGGGGGTCGTCTGCCCAACCGGGTGGGAAATGGTGAGTTAACACCTGAAAAGGGCTTACATCCACATATGGCCTAGAGCGAGGGCTCCATAGGGAGCTGCCTTACTCAATAAGTGAGGGTCCCACAGGCCGACCCTGGAAATCTCACCAGGTCCCCGCGCACTCTGGGCCGGCAGCATGGCTAGTCACCCGGTGACCTATGCCACCCCACTGGACCTCACCAGGACACCTGGTCACACCTGAAGAGAAGCACAGCCAAGAACAGCCCCTCAGAGGGGAGCCTGGACTCCGTGACATGGAAGGAAGACACCAGAATATGAGGCTCACACTGCAAAAGACTCAAGTGTGTGGCCTGCCACCTATCCCAAGGCTGCTGGGAAGGAGCGTGACTTGTGTTGCGTGTGGCTCGAGGGGCAGATGCAGGATCCCAGGAAGTGGTCATCAGGAGAGGTTTCAAATCAACAAAGGCAAAGGATTCTTAGAAGCACAAGGGGCACCTGGGTGGCTCAGTCGGTTGAGCAGCCGACTCTTGATTTTGGCTCAGGTCATGATCTCAGGGTGGTAAGATCGAGCCCCATGCTGGGCTCTGCATTCACTGCAGAGTCTGCTTGGGATTCTCTCTCTCCCTCTGCACTCACTCTCCTCTCTAAAATAAAATATTTTTTTTTAATGGAAAAAGCAGCACAAGAGGGCAACAGCACAATGGGCTGCCCGGAGCGGAGAGCTCCCCATGTAAACATGTGCTCCAGGGGCAGCCACATCGCCTTGAGTGTCCTAGCCAAGTGCAGGCTGCCCAGGGTCACGCTCTCTGCCTCGGTTTCCCCTCCACTGTGAAACGGAGACAATGGGGCACACTTCCTGAGGTTTTTACCGAGATCAAGTGAGATGAGAAGCCTGACAAGCCTGACCCCGAATCTGGCTCAAGGGAGCACTCCCTGTTTACATCCTGTTACTGCTCCTAACAAAGGACAGCGGGAACCCCAGGAGGGTGAGGGTAATCCCCGGAGGCTTCATGGCAGAGCTGGCACCACACTGAAGGAGCTGGAAGGTGTATGGCAGGCTGTGTGGTGAAAAGGCACTGGCCTCGGAGGAGGCACGGACTAGGCTGAAGGACCCCAGCCTTAGGGACTACCTGAGACTCCAAAGTCTCATCTGTAAAACCAGGAGCGCCTCCCCCTTCAGCGTGGTGGTGAACCCTAAGGAGGCCACAGATGCTAAGCTTGTGAACATGCCTGGACGGTTTCTGTGTAAGCCTGGAGAATGGGCGCACTGCAACGCAACGCCCTACTGAGCGCCTACTGTATGCATCACCTTCTTGGCCCTCCCCTGGGAGGTGGGAGCAGAGACACGGCAGGATGCTGCCACCAGAGCCCGGTCCACAGGGACAGGCTCAGATCTTCTGGGCACCTGGAGCCAGGTAACCACACAGGTGCTCAGCTGTGGCTGCCGAGCACCCTGGTGGCCAATATGCGTCACCCATGCCTGGAACAGGGGCCCTGGGGACCTGTATCAGGTGAGTGTGCGGGAGACACACAAATGAAGGACACCAGAGCTGGGAGAGGCTGTTGGTTGGGGACAGACTGTGGAGAGGGTTGCCTCTCTCTCTGTGATCTGTAAGGATGCCTTTTCTAAAGGGCCCATGAGGAATACCTGCCACAAAAATAGGTGTCCCTGGAGCCTAGAATATCAGGCCCTCAGAGAGAAGAACTCATACTGGGGCGGGGGGTGCTGGTACACCACAGCCTCAACAGATGAAGGATAGCTGTTCAAGTGCCTTGCTGCCAGGGCTGAGAAGGGCGAAGGTCAAATCAGGGATGAGAAACCCAGACACGCTCAGATATCCAGATGGTATCAGCCATCAGAATGACAGATTTAATGACCTTGAAATTGAGGTCACCTCTGCCTCAGCCAAGAGGTGATCACCAAAGCCTGGATGGTGCAGGTCGTTCGACTAGCTGCAGATGAGGACATGCTAAGCCGGCTGGTCAGAGCGGAAGAAAAGATGTTGACCCTGGGTCAATCCAACCCAGCCCCAGCCACGAACTCCGTGACACATATAAACTGCCAAGCCAGGAGCCACCCGAAGAGCATCTCAGCCCGCACACCGTTCCTATAAACCCCCAGCAGGAACCACAGACGCGGGGCTCTGCACCTCAACGCTGCCGCTGGAAAGTCGTTTCTGCTAGTAGGACCCAGCTCTCAGGGCAGATAAGTGACACAGGTGAACACCCCACAAACACAAAAGATTGTGACTCGGACGGGTCTGCTGGCCAGGCAGGCTCTACAAAGCGTTTCTCCAGCCCATGAGGCAGCCTGGAGCACGGGAAGGAGGGGTTCGAAGTCACATCATACCCTGGCTTCCCTGCTCACCCCGCGGAGCTACCTCAGCTCTGCAGGCTTCACATGCAGAACCAGTGCACAGGGTTTTCGTGAGACAGAACAGGAATTGCAGGGCATGTGGGTGTGCAAGCATCTGTGCACCCAGACACCAGCAGACTGCTCACACGGCCACTCTGCAAGGTCTGGACGACCCACTGGTGTCTCTGAAATCACCCCTTTGAATCTGGATGAGGGCCATGGTTTTAGTCTCTCATGTCTCTCAAAGAACAAGCTTCCAGAAGATCAACACTATAACTCGCTCCTCAACCAGTGCAGCTATTTCTATCCTCAGAGACCACAGGGACAGTTGGGGAAGGCTCCCCCCCCCCACGCCCTACCGCCGCCTGGCTGGAACCCTGCCCCTTCCAGCAGCTGTTCCTCCCTAGAAAACTGTCCAGAGCAAAGCATCCCCCTACACAAGTGAGTGTACAGCCCACACGGGCCAGCCGAGCCCCACACCTCCCCATCGTGCCAGGAGTGGTGAGGACGGAGGCGGAGCACAGGGCTCGGGAGCTGGGTCTCCTCCCCTGGCACCGCCATGGGTAGCCGTGACCGCTCTGCACCTCAACTTTCCCATCTGCACGATGGGTTATCCTGATGGTCCTGACCTGTGGGGAGGCTCGCTTAGCTCAGCGGGCAGGAGGCAGGGGCCCGGCCCCAGGTCTTGCAGGTCGTAAGTAGGCCACCTTACCTTTGTGTTAGCCTGCTTCCCTCCTGGACCCGTGAGGTAGGGATCGCTGAGTTTGGGAAGCGATTTTTCATGTGTCTGTAACCATGGTCTAAAAAATAGTTTAGGAGTGGGTTTTCTCTGTTTCTACAACCAGGTGAGACTCTTAACCCTGGAGAACAAACTGGTAGCTGCTAGAGGGGAGGGGCGGAGGGTGGTGAAGTCTCAAATGGGGTGAAGAGCACACTTACCCCGACAAGCGCTGGGTCAGGGACAGAATCGTTCAAATGCTACACTGTACACCAGAAACTAATGTAACACTGTATGTTAAATGTTAATCATGCCGCAATTAAAAAAAAAAAAAAAAAAACTTAAAAAGTTAAAAAAAAAAAAACTCTCCACAAGGTTATACGTGGTCATGTTGGAAGATAAAGGAAATAAAGAAGACATTTTAAAAGCCACAGGGTTGGCTCTTGGGCCAGATAAACGGTGTCTTATCCTGCTCCCATCACCCGAGGGGCCAGCCTGGCCTTCCCATCCTGGACATGAAAGCAACGCTGCCCCCCTCCAGGGTCACTCACCTTAAACCTCTCGGTGACCCCCTCCGTGATGCTGACGGTGAATTCAGCGATCTTGGGAGGACGTGCTTTGCCCTTCTTGCGGTCAGGCTCGTACTCGGTCTTTGTTTTCACAACCACCTTGTCCGGGAAACAGAGAAGCAGAGGCATCAGGGGTGCGGCCAGGTGCATGCACACACACCTGCCCAGAGAGGATGGCTGAGCGAACCCCCGTGGCCGAGGCACCGTTTCGCCAGCACGCATTTCACAAAAAAGGATGAGGACAGCTGTCGTGTGGACATCTCCCTGCCAGGACTTTGAGAAACTGCACATGCGTAACCGTGACAGCAGCCCCCAGAGGAAAATGAGGTTAACTCGGGGCCAGAGAAGTGAAGCTCATCGGCCGGAGGCCACCCAGCTAATAGGCGGCAGGGCTAACTCTTCCCTGCGCCCCCCACCGACTCCCGATGAACCCTGGCCCACCCTCCAGCCTCCCGCTTCAGAGGCTCACAGCCCATCCTCCCCACGCCTGTGGCCAGGGGCGGTTTACTCTTCTGTCTCCACGGCACGGGAGGCATCAAGGGGTCACACCTCTCTAGTCCCCACTCTCCACTGCAGTGCCAGGAGCCAGGAGCGGCTGCCGGACTGCAGAGGCCAGCCGCCACCACACTCCTCCTCCTCCTCCTGGAGAGAGAGGGTGGGACGCGGTGCAGGGGAGACAGCCGCTCTCCGTGACGCGGTGCAGGGGAGACAGCCGCTCTCCGTGACGGGGGCACCCAGAGCAGACCTAGCAGCACCCAGCAAGTCAGGATGGTCAGCCCCACGCTGGCCGTGGGGGGGGGCTCTCAGACGGAGCTGTGACCCTGGAGCCAGCGGAGGAGGTCAGAGTCAGGAGACAAAGCAGCCCATACTGGCTGCCACCAAAAAGTGGTCCAAGGGCCACAAAACCCATAATCACACACCTGCCGTCTTCATTCCCTGATGTGTGTGCAGCTCTTCCGACGCTGGGCGGGGGGGCACGCCTAGAGTGAGAGTCTGGGTACCGGCCGGGCTCTGGAGCAGCCTCTGTGCATCACCCTGTTGTCCTCTAGTCCCTACTGTCCCCTACTAGCTGTGTGACATGGAGCACACACCCTGCCACTCAGAACCTCAGACTCCTGGCTTGTGAAATGGGAGCAAGGCTGATCTCGCCCGGCTGCAGAGAGCAGACGGGAATCCACACGACGCTCGGCACCGTGGGAACCCGCTCAATATTCCAGCCGCCTGCGTTCGTCTGCATCTACCACTAACACGCCAGGTGACCTTGGACAAGACCCTCAATTTCCACATCTGTAAATCAGAGGCAATAATGGTAAAGAAATTTAAGCACATGAACAAATGCCTGGCACGTTGCAAGCATTCAACAAACGTCAGGTGAGACTGACCCTGACGCTGCTGCCAGCTCCGTGACCCCTGTCACTGCAGCACCTCAGCCCTCAGTGCACATTCTCAGGACAGACTCCACTTATGACCCTGACTGCGTGACCTGATCCCACAAGCCCCATCACCTGGGACAGGTGACATCGCCTCCCTGAACCCTGGCTGTGAGCAACACAGTGCTGTTGTTCGGGTTAAGTGAGGTCTTGTGTGAGAGAGAGGTCTTGTCCCAAGGAGGAGGGACCATGAGGCCCTGCCAGAAGCTTCTGTGTTTGTAAGGATTGTGGCCTTCAGCCGTGTGACCTTGGGCACATCCTGTGAACTCTCTGAGACTCCGTCTCCTCATCTGTGACCTCAGAAATCTTCTAGCCCAACCACTGGTTCCTGTGTCTGGAGCATCCCTGCCAGTTCCCTCCTTTGGTTTGAACACTCCCAGGGATGGGAGACTCATTACCTTTCAGACCTACCTAGGCTACTTCTCAGTGATCCGATTGGTTGGCCAGGACTTCACACCTGCCTGAAAGCCCCCTCCCTGGTATAAGCCAGACAATTCAGGAATGGAACAGACTGAGAGCAAAAGAGGAGGCTCAGGCTGAGCGGAGGGAGTCACCTGACAGAGGTGCTGCCTTGGGACACAGCGTTCCTGGCACAGGCCGCCACCACTCTGGGGCTGGGGCTGAGGTGGGAGGGGAAGGTGGGGGCAGTGGAGCGGGCTCAGGAGGGAAAGAGGCTGCACAGCCCTGCCCCAGCCCTTCCCCCAGCCTCCCCCAGCCTCCTTTGGACCATCAGTGCCCCAGAGTGGCCCCACGTGGCCGGGTGCACAGGTGTGCTCCTCGGGGCCTCGTGCTGAACTGGAACACCTGCTGCCCCCGCCCCCCCTACCCAAAACGGAGACAATAGAGTTGGAGGGATGGGAACCACTCTAGAGGACTGAGTAAATCAAAGGGTCCACATGGGAATAAAGGAATCTTCCAGAAGGAAAGGCCGCACCGTGGCGGGCGGAGATATTCCCCTATCCCCATCCGGTGGTCAGCCCTCGCCAGCATGCGGCCAGCACGCCGGAATAAAAGACAAAGACCTGAGTCAGAACCTCCTCACCAGGGCTAAACGAGGCAATAAATGTAAATGCGCTTCGGGGAATAGAAGGAGCTCAGTCGTGGCCAGGGTGGTTTTTAAGCAGCAGCAAGGTGGTCAGAGCGGCCGCCGCGCTTATTATTTTAGGTCTGAGTTCTGCAATACCATTTTCCAGACTTTCAATCATGGCATTTACCTTTGTAAACGCTAACTCTAGAAAATATCCTTAATGGGCAGAAACCACTTGATCGGATGCCGTACTCGAGAAAAGGGACTCTTTAAACCAGAAGAGAAAACCCCACTTCGGGGAAAGGATGCTGAATGGTTGGCCCCGGCTGCACGCACACCCAGCGCGCAGGGCGCCTACTTGAAGATTTCACAAAGGAACAAAGAGAGGAGGGAAGCCCGGGAGGAGCGGGCCTGCGGCACCCAGGCCCGGCCGGAGCGGCGGGGGCTGCCGATCGCCTCCAGCCCGCGGGGTGGGCAAGCCGGGGGGCCGCCCCGGCCCGCCCCAGACCCTCGGCGCCTGCTGCCCGGGCAGGGGCCCCTCTCGGACCGACTCCCTGAAAATCCCAAGAAAATCGAGAAGCGACCGTCGCCGGCCGCGCTCCCCTGCCGGGACAGGGCTGTGGTCCGGGCCCCGCCCGCCCCAGCGCACGGCCGCCGCCGAGACTCGGGGTGCGCCCCGGCCGGGTGCGGGGGTGCCGGGTGCCGGGGTGGGGGGTGCCGGGTGCGGGGTGCGGGGTGCGGGGTGCGGGCTCTCACCTTGTCCGGGGGCGGGAACTGCAGCTGATTGACGTCGAGGGGCGTCATCAGGGGGATGGTGTCGAAGCCATCCTCCAGCAGCGGCTGCTTGGTGCCCTTCTCCGCGAAATTGTTCCCCAACTTCACCATGGTTCCGGGAGCCGAGGCTGCCGCCTGCGGGGGGGGGGGGTCACCGCGGGCTCCGGGCTCGGGGCAGGAGGGGTCGGGGGACGCGGCGGGGGGGGGAGCGGAGGGGGCAGGGGAGGGGGGCGGAGGGGGCAGGGGAGGGGGGCGGAGGGGGTCCCAGCCGCTACCCCCGGGGACCCGCGGACCCGGGCTCAGGGGCGCCCCGCGGCGGCGGAGGGACCCGGCGGAGGGACCGGCGGAGGCCCCGGCCCGGCCCGGCCCGGCCCCGAGGGCGCAGCGGGGCTCGGGGCGGCCGCGGCCCCCGCCCGGGGCTACTCACCCCGCCGGCTCGCAGGTCTGGCTCGGAGCGCGCAGCGAGGTCCGCGTCGGCCGCTCCCGCGCGCAGCAATGGCGGAGGCGGCGCCGCGCGGGGCCGGGCGGGGGAGCCGAGCGATTGGGCCCGCGGCCGCTCCCCCTCCCGCTCGCCGCCTCCCTTCCCGCCGCCCCCGGGGCCGCCCGTGCGCTGAGTGCGCGCCTGTGGCGGCGGCCGCGGCAGCTCCGCCCTGACGCAGCGCGCGGGGCCGCACAAAGGGGCGCCCCCGGGGACCCGCGCCCGCCCGGACTGCGGGGGGCGCGCCGGGGCGCGGGGCTGGGGGGCGGGGCTGGAGCGACCCCCGGGGTGGGGGCGGGGGGGCAGGGATGGAGCGACCCCCGGGGTGGGGGCGGGGGGGTGAGGGATGGAGCGACCCCCGGGGTGGGGGCGGGGGGGCAGGGATGGAGCGACCCCCGGGGTGGGGGCGGGGGGTGAGGGATGGAGCGACCCCCCGGTGGGGGCGGGGGGGCAGGGATGGAGCGACCCCCCGGTGGGGGCGGGGGGGTGAGGGATGGAGCGACCCCCGGGTGGGGGCGGGGGGTGAGGGATGGAGCGACCCCCGGGGTGGGGGCGGGGGGGTGAGGGATGGAGCGACCCCCAGGGTGGGGGGCGGGGGGGGTGAGGGATGGAGCGACCCCCGGGGTGGGGGCGGGGGGGTGAGGGATGGAGCGACCCCCGGGGTGGGGGCGGGGGGGCAGGGATGGAGCGACCCCCGGGGTGGGGGCGGGGGGGACCCGGGGGGTGAGGGGATGGAGCGACCCCCCGGTGGGGCGGGGGGTGAGGGATGGAGCGACCCCCGGGGTGGGGGCGGGGGGGGACCCGGGGGGTGAGGGATGGAGCGACCCCCCGGTGGGGGCGGGGGGTGAGGGATGGAGCGACCCCCGGGGTGGGGGCGGGGGGTGAGGGATGGAGCGACCCCCGGGGTGGGGGCGGGGGGGTGAGGGATGGAGCGACCCCCAGGGGTGGGGGCGGGGGGGTGAGGGATGGAGCGACCCCCCGGGGTGGGGGCGGGGGGGTGAGGGATGGAGCGACCCCCGGGGTGGGGGCGGGGGGGTGAGGGATGGAGCGACCCCCGGGGTGGGGGCGGGGGGGCAGGGATGGAGCGACCCCCCGGTGGGGGCGGGGGGGCAGGGATGGAGCGACCCCCCGGTGGGGGCGGGGGGGCAGGGATGGAGCGACCCCCCGGTGGGGGCGGGGGGGCAGGGATGGAGCGACCCCCGGGGTGGGGGCGGGGGGTGAGGGATGGAGCGACCCCCGGGGTGGGGGCGGGGGGGGGAGGGATGGAGCGACCCCCGGGGTGGGGGCGGGGGGTGAGGGATGGAGCGACCCCCGGGGTGGGGGCGGGGGGGGGGAGGGATGGAGCGACCCCGGGGTGGGGGCGGGGGGTGAGGGATGGAGCGACCCCCGGGGTGGGGGCGGGGGGGGTGAGGGATGGAGCGACCCCCAGGGTGGGGGCGGGGGGGTGAGGGATGGAGCGACCCCCGGGGTGGGGGCGGGGGGGGTGAGGGATGGAGCGACCCCCGGGGTGGGGGCGGGGGGGCAGGGATGGAGCGACCCCCGGGGTGGGGGCGGGGGGTGAGGGATGGAGCGACCCCCCGGTGGGGGCGGGGGGGCAGGGATGGAGCGACCCCCCGGTGGGGGCGGGGGGGCAGGGATGGAGCGACCCCCCGGTGGGGGCGGGGGGCAGGGATGGAGCGACCCCCGGGGTGGGGGCGGGGGGGACCCGGGGGTGAGGGATGGAGCGACCCCCGGGGTGGGGGCGGGGGGGGGAGGGATGGAGCGACCCCCGGGGTGGGGGCGGGGGGGGAGGGATGGAGCGACCCCCGGGGTGGGGGCGGGGGGGGAGGGATGGAGCGACCCCGGGGTGGGGGCGGGGGGGGAGGGATGGAGCGACCCCCGGGGTGGGGGCGGGGGGGTGAGGGATGGAGCGACCCCCGGGGTGGGGGCGGGGGGGCAGGGATGGAGCGACCCCCGGGGTGGGGGCGGGGGGGCAGGGATGGAGCGACCCCCGGGGTGGGGGCGGGGGGTGAGGGATGGAGCGACCCCCGGGGTGGGGGCGGGGGGGTGAGGGATGGAGCGACCCCCGGGGTGGGGGCGGGGGGGTGAGGGATGGAGCGACCCCGGGGTGGGGGCGGGGGGCGGGGGGTGAGGGATGGAGCGACCCCCGGGGTGGGGCCCCCGCGTGAGCGCGGCCCTGCGGGAAGGGGGCGCGGACGGGAGCGCAGCGGGAGGCTCCGGGGCGTGGTGGGCCCCGGGGCAGCCGCAGGGGGAGGGGGGAGGGGGGAGGGGTCGGGGCGGAGGGAGCTCCGGGCGCGCTGCGCGGCGCTGGAGGGAGGGGGCAGCTCCAGCGGCCCCTTTCTGCTCGCCGGGGGGAGCAGGGGTCCCCTCCCTGCAGCCGCTGCCTGGAGCGTCCGGGTCGCAGAGGAGCGGCCCCGGTTAGGGCGTCACTTTGCGGACGCGGGGCCAGCCCTGGCTGCGGGACCCCCAGATGAGGAAAGCGGGGCGCGGGGGCCAGGCAGGAGCTGGAGGCGGCGGCGGCCGGGGAATTGGGCCTTTGCAGACACCTGTCTGTCTCGGCCGTGCTGGGGCCCAGAGTAGGTGTCCCCAAAGTCCCACTTCCACACCCCAGCCTTTTCCCTCAGCCGCCTGCCTCTCCTGCTCCAGGACCTGCAGGGAATGCACTGAGCCAGCCTCGCAGCCCAGGCCAGGAACCTGGCCCTGGGCACCCTGAATCCCAAGTCCCCAGGAGGGCCCCACCCCTTCCATACAAGAGGCCATTGGATTCCCACCCGCGCCCTAGCTCCGCAGCAGGGCTGCTGACAGTACCCCTGGCAGCCTGGGGGAGGCAGGTGCCCAGGTCCTGGCCCCCCTCCGGCCAGGTGCTGGCTGCGGGCATCTTCTTGGCAAAGGCCTTTATACCACAGCACTGATGCGGTGCCACTGCGTGTCTGTGTGTGGGGTTTCTTGTGTGGAACCCCAACCCCTTGTGTGGAGCTTCCCTGCTGACGCTTGGATACTTCCTGCAGCAGGTGAGGAACAGTAGTTAGAATCCACTCAGGTGCCAGCCTAGGTCAGTACCTGGTCTGAGCTCACCAGGCAGGAGAAACCATGTGTGCTTCGGGGAGGAAGTGGCTTTGTCCCCATCTCAGGTGCCAGCATTTTACAGACCCCAACACAGGCCACACGCACACTGTGCTTGGAATTCCAGGGAGCTGCAGGCCTGGCAGTCCTGGACTCCATGTGTACTCCTCCTTCCTTGAAAGACTGTCAACTGAGGACAAGGACGAGAAGGACCCATGGTTCGACAGAGACAGCAGGGGACAATCGGTGCTGCTTGCTTGTTTGCCTGTGCTGTCCTGGGTTTTCACCGGGACTTTGTGGATTCGTTGGGGTGCGGGGGTGTCCAAATCACGCCTGGCCCGTGAAGGACGCAGAGAATGCAGATGTGCAAACCCACGGCCCGCCCACCAGAGCTTAGGGACCAGGGAGATGACATGGCAAGTGTTTAGGTGGAGCAGAGGACCCACCAGAGTGGCCCCTTCACTGCCAGGACGGACGGATGGACAGACAGGGCAGGAGGCTGTGGATGAAGCACCAGGCAGTGGGGAGGGAGTGACATGCCAGGCACAGGATCATGTCATTTCTGTCGCTGCCCTAACTGACCCACACACTGGGAGCGGAAAACAACAGAGATGTGGAGTCTCAGGGCTCTGGAGGCCAGAGGCCCAAAGCCCAGGTATCAGCAGGGCCACACTCCCTGCTGGGTCTGGGGGGGACAACGTTCCTGGGCTTGTGGCCCATCTAGGCTCTCTGCCCCCGCGGTCATGCTGCCTCCTCTCTGTGTCTCCCATGAAGGCACTGGGCAATGGATTTGGGTCCCCACTCCCACCCCCCACCCCACCCCCACCCCACTCGACCCAGCAGGAGGCTCTCCTCTCCAGGTCCTTCATCTCATTCCCCAAGGACACGTTCACAGGTCCCGGGGTGGCGCACGGACTCTAGGGGCCACCATCAGGTCCACCCTGGGCACAGAGCCTGCATGCGGCAGCGGTTCAGGGCACTCAGAACCCCCAGAGGCTATGGGGGTGCAGGGGGCAGGGTCTGGGCAAGAGATTAGCTTGGAGGGGCCGGAGCCACAGCAGTGGGACGGGCTCAGGGACAGATTTAAGGTCCTCAGGCACACACATGGTGAGACAAGCAGGGCCTGCTCTCCCCGGAGGCCCCCTTGCAGGACTTCTGACAAGTCTTTCTAAATGACTCTGAAGGACACTTCAGGGTTACTGACTTGGGACACAGACTACCCCTCTTGGACAAGGGCAGCCGTCCCTGCCCCGTCCACCCTCCTCCCCTGCAGGTAGGGCAGCAGGCTGCTGTCCCCTCCCTGCCACTTCCAAGGTCAGGCCTCTCAGTGATGCCCTTGCCCACAGGTTGAAGTCCAGACTGCAGGGGGTGAGGGGTCGGGCCGTATGACAGTCTGATGGCCAGTCCTGCCTCTCCCACCCCCTTGCTGTGTGCCTTCCCACAAGTTGCTAACTTCTCTGTGCCTCAGTGGTGCTGTGGGCATTAAGTGAGCATGTTTTGAAGCAGCGGCGCCTACTTTGGCCGTTGCCTCGGCCCCCCTTCATCTCCACCTCTGGTGGTTTCTGTGGGACCAGGGTGAGGGGCCAGGCGCGTGTTGTGGGCATCGGACTAGCGCCCAGAGCCCGGCGAGCCTCCCCGCAGCTCGGAGAAGGAAATGCGGGGCCCAGGCCGTGGAGCACCCGGCACAGCGGAGCCCGCGCAGGGGGGAGGCTCACCCCGCAGCTGCCCCAACCGCTGCAGCGGCTGCAGGGAGGACGGAGGAGGGTCCTGCGTGTCGTTCCAAGGCCTGACTGTGTGGATTCCAGGCCTGCTTCACCCACGTCTTGTTTTTAATATTTTTGAACTTGCACACCACAATGTCACCCTTTTGAAGTGCATGCTTTGTTTGGGTTTCAGCACATTCACAGGGCTGTGCTACATCACCGTTAATTCCAGAACGTGTGCATCACCCCAAAACGAAGCCCTGTCCCCGTGGTCGGCCACCCCCCGTCTCCCTGCCACCCCCGGTCCCCCACCCTTTCTATTTAAAACTCTCCCCAGCTTTACCTACCGACACAGCCGTGTGTCCGTTTAAGGTGCACAACCTGATGATTCCGTGCACACATAGATCGTGAAGTTATTTCTACCACAAAGTTAGCTAACACGTCTACCACCTTTTTTTTTTTTTTGGTTGTGAGAAATTGAAGACTTGCCTAATCACTTTCTCTGGACTTGCCTATTCTGCACACATCTCCGTTCTGACGGTTTCACGTTTGTCTGGCCCATCCTTCATTCTGAGCGGGTCGGGATACTGATGTGGACAAGGGAGAGAAATGAGACTTCTGGATCTTCCCGCGGATGGGGAGCATCGGCTCACCTGGGCAGTCCTCCCTGTCTTTCCTTGACCCCTACACTCCAGACCCTGCCACCCCGATCCCAGACCACCCGCCTCCAGCCTGGGCCAAGGCTGTCTCCTTGGCCTGGAATGTGTCCCCCATCCCCGGTCTGTTTCGCAAACTCACCTCCTCCTTTAAGCCTAGATCCTGCGTCACCTCGTCTTTGAGCCCCACTGGGCCCTTCTCTATGCTTCTCTCCTGCTGGGCTCAGGTATTTATACCTTTTCCTGAACCTGAGCAAATCCTGACAGGGCAATGTAATCTTTCATGTTGCCATCCCCTGAGACTAGAACAGAGCCTGGCGTACACCGAGGACGCAGACGCCGTGCACTAAACTGAATAGGCATCTGTTCATTTTACACACACAGTAGATTCAGACATTTAAATGTCAGGTTTGTAAAGCCAAGCTCGAGTGTGTAGTAAGAACATTCGTGGTCTGATTCAAGTCAAAGGCAGGGGTGCCCATGACATTGCCACGACATTCTCCCTCTTAGATTTAACCTTGCTGCAAACGATCATTTCTGGAAAACTCTAAACCTTATTTAAAGATACGTAAGATATAGACAAAATCATAAATCCGGTTCCGAGTGGCTTTAGGGTTTGATTTACCTTTGTGCTCCATCCCTGGCACTTACCCATGTCCTGAGTACTTAGTATGTGTTAAGAAATGAATGGACAACATTTTGTGTCTTTGTCCTTAGAGAAACTGAGTAAGTAGCATCATGGGGCTCATAGTCATCTGGTGACTCACTATGTGTGTAAAGACAACTGTGTGTGTGTGTGTGTGTGCGTGTGTGTTGGATTTGGGAGTCTTTGAGTTTTGTTTGTTGTTTCGTGTATATCACTCAGCCGTTCCCCATGCCTGGGCACCCCTCAGCAAACAGTCCCCCTAACCTAAATCCCCCTCAGCTGATCCCCTTAGCCCCCGCCGTGACCCCTGGGGCCTTAACAGGTATCACCGTGAAGAAGCCAGCTCACCCTGAGCCTCCTCTGGGGTGACAATTACGTGATGAGCAGGAAGGACTTGGCTCTGCCATCTTCTTTCTCTTCTGAGCTTCACAAAAACTCTGAGGTAGAAGGGGCAGGTGTGGTCCTTCCCATCTTCCAGCTCAAGGAACCACCATTATTGGTGGAAATGACTGTGTTAGCAATCACGGATTCAGGGAGTCCTGACAGGTGCTTTCTCGATGCCCTCAAACCACCTTGGGGGCAGGTTCTGCTCTTCATCTGTCTCTCAGACCAGGCCACAGAGGCTTAGGTGACATGATTGTCAAGGAGATGCTTGGAAGACTCTTTGGCAGGAGAAAACCAGAAGCTTCAAGAACTCAGGTGTGACTCCGGACAGCCCGACAGTCCAGACAGTGGACTCTGCCCAAGCCCAGCCCTGCCCCATGCTGGCGCCGCAGGTCTGGAAGACCCAGCTATGTATCTGGTTCCCTCTTCTCAGGTCCACGTTCCACTGAGGCCCCAAAACGGGGGAATGAGGTGGTAGAGGGATGGGGGATGGTAGTGAGGTGGAGGGATGAGGGTGGTACGGAGGTGGAGGGATGGGGTGGTAGGGGGGTGGAGGGATGGGGGTGATGGGGGGTGGAGGGATGAGGGTGGCAGGGAGGTGGAGGGATGGGGGATGGTAGGGGGCTGGAGGGATGGGAGTGATAAGGGGGTGGAGGAATAGGAGTGATAGGGGGGTGGAGGGATGGGAGTGATTGGGGGTGGGGGAGTGAGGGATGGGGGATGGTAGGGGTGGAGGGATGGGGGTGGAATTCCCTGAGTCTGAATATTACCCCCAGGGGCCTGCATTCATGCTGCTGTCACTCCCTTAATCGTTGGTAAGCAAGTCATGCTAGTGGTGTGGCCTTGGGCAGAGCAGGGGTGGGGGGTGCCCCTCCTGGGCCTCAGTTTCCCTTTCTACAAAATAAGGGGATTGGGCTAGAATGATAACCTACTCCTCTTCTAGTTTAGAAGTCCCCCTCTCATGGGTCACAGTCACCATGAAAAGGATGGCCCGGGGACGAATCAGAGTCAGGATTATGGAGGACAGGTGGAGGTCAAGGCCTTGCAGGTGCGTGACCTGGGGAATGACGGCCCCGTCACTCCATCTGGCCCTTGCCGGGTTCCGGAGCATTCCACGATCACCAGCACCAGCTTCTGCACCAGGTTTCCAGCGAGTAGCAATAACTCGGATTAAATTATTTAGCCAGTGAAGGCTTATAACAGCACTCTGCCAAAGTAAAGAACCACAGAAAGGCCAAATTCTAATAACACCACCAGCGTACGCTTGAATTAATTATTGAATTTTTTAAAAGCCCACAGATGGATGAGTGCAATTCATCCCACGCTCTGTGGAGCCAGGGTCCCTGAGAGAGTGTCTAGAATTCACAGGCTCCCCGGAGTGGAGTGCGCTGGAGACCTGGAGACGCTCAGCCAGGCTGAGCTGCATTGCGGGCCGCTTGGCGGTGACCTCATGGGGCTTTTCCAGCCGCGCTGTCCCCGCCCGCCGCCCGCCGCTGGGATCAGATCCCAGCCCGGGCCACGCGCTCTGAGAGACCCGGGGCCTCCGGCTGTGGCATGCTTTTTTTTTTTTTAACATCTATAATTTATAACCCTTTCTCTGTCGGGCAGGTTCCCAGTTTCTCCCGTCCAGATGGAGAGCTGGGCGGGGGTTCCTTGTAAGTGGATTTTCCAAAAGATTGACATTGTACCTCACGAGGTCCAATTTCCTTCATCTTGGACCAGTTATTCTAAAAATGCAAGGCACGTTGCCCTGCCTTCTGAAGCAGAGGACCTTGTAAAGAATCGTATCTCTTCTTGAAGAACCGGGTCAGCTTCCTGCCTGGAGCCGGGAGCCCTCATGTGTCGCGCGCCATGTCCCCAGGCTCCTGGGCTTGCTCAGCGCCGATTCCGCAGTTGGGAGCTCTGCGACCTCCAGCCCTGCCAGGGGACTGCCTGTGTCCGTGCCCCCTGCTCACCCCTTCCTCAGTATTTGCTATGAACAGAAAACCCAAATTGCCACATTTACTAGAATGACGTTAAAAAAAGAGAAAGAAAAAAGAGCAAGGAGGCCGTTGTGGGTTGATGGTGTCACCTAAAACTCCGTGTCCACCTGGCGTCTCAGAATGTGACCTCCTTTGGAAATAGGGTCTTTGCAGATAAAATTAGTTGAGGATCTTGGGATGACATTGCCCTGGGTTGAGGGTGGGCCCGAGATCCAATGCCTGGCATCCTTCTAAGGCGAGGAGAGGACACGGGGAGACGCAAAGGAGAAGGCCAGGTGATGTGTTACAAGCCACGGAACACCGAGCAGTGCCACTAGCCCCTGGAAACTGGGAGATAGTCAAGCCACATATCCTGCTCTAGAGCTATCGGGGAAGCACAGCCCTAACTGAAAACCTTGATTTTGGACCTCTGGCCTCCAGAGCTGGGAGAGAATAGGTTTCCATTGTTTTATGCCGCCTCCCCCCCATATGTGGTACAAGGGCCAAAGTCAGGCCACCCCAAAATATACCACATCGACATGGATTATTATTATTATTTTTTAAGTAGGCTCCATGCCTAGCATAGAGCCCAATTCAGGATTTGAACTCACAACCCTAAGATCAAGACCTGAGCTGAGATCAAGAGTTGGCCACTCAACCTGCAAACCAGCCAGATGTCCCGGCATTGGTTATTTTACATGAAAGTTACTTAAGAGACAGTGAGCGCAAGGACACTCAGACCCCCTCTGTCCTCTGAAAGCAGGAATAAATCTCCCCATGAAAGGTACCCTCTCTGCCCCAAGAGGTGAAGAGACATCCTAACCACCGGAGATGGGACATTTAGAGCCGGAAAAGCTGTAGAAACAAACCTGATCATTTTTTAACTTACTACCCCGGCCCAAATTCCGTTTGGGAATTCCTCACTAACTGAAGCTCCGGGACATGAGTTTTCTGTGTCTGGTCAAGTCCTCACAGTTGTATTGTCTCTTTGCCTAAAAAGCATAAAAAAACTTCCTGCTCGGTCATTTCTTTGGGTCTCCATTTTACTCTTGGGCCTCTGAGCACATGTAATTAAATGTTGCTTTTCAGCTTCACGCTTAGCCCGGCTGGTGGGCCTCGAAGGGTAGGAGGAGAAGTCCTCCTTCCCCGCAGCGCTCAATTATTACCACAGCCCTAGGAAACGAACGCAGAAACTCCACAGCCCGAAGAGCTGACCTAAGGCTTTTAGGCTTTATGTCTTAATCTACTATGTTGACATCAGATGCAATTTTTAAAATAACCCCTTAGAGTTTCAGAGCCCTTCCCGGGCGTGGATCTCCACGATTAAAGCTCCGTAGAGTGAGGGTACATGGTACCCACCCGGCGCTGCTGGTCTCTGCTGGGTGGTCGTCACGGGAGCTTGCTAACTCCTCGTCCACACCCTGTCCAGGACACCTCTTCCCCTCGAGTCGAGCACCTGCATTTGGGTTTTAGAATCTCTAACCTGCATCTCCGAGCTGGATAGGAATACACGGAGCATTGGTCCAGGGCTGCGGTTTCCAGAGTGGGGTCCCCAGACCAGCAGTACCCGCCTCCCCTGGGGACTTGTTAGCCGTGTAAACTCTCAGCCCCGTCTTGGGCCTGCTGGATCAGAAGCGCTGGCTTAGCAAGCTTCCAGGTGGTCCTGGCACACTCAGGTCTCAGGCTCATTGGTCCCAGGCTTGCAATCCGGAGTCCTGCAGGGTGGGGTATACTAGACACACAGATGTGTCTTGCTTGTTTGCATTTTTAAAAACTGCTGCTATTGGGGGGCACCTGGGTGGCTCAGTCTGTGAAGCATCTGGCTTCAGCTCATGTCATGATCTCAGGGTCCTGCGACCGAGCCCCGAGTTGGCCTCCGTATTCAGGGGGAAGCCTGCTTCTCCCTCTCCCTCTGCCCCTCCCCCTGCTCGTGCTCTCTTAAAAATAAAATCTTCTTTAAAAAATCACTTTTATTGGAAATATTGGAAAGCAGGGAGATTTCACAGAACAGCCAGATTTCCTACTTTCTTTTGAAAAACTGAGTGATCTAATAACACAAGCATTCCCATATGGCAAAAACCAGCAGCAAAATGATCATGGCTGCCCCCCCCCCCCCCCCCCCCGCCGTATCTGCCTCACCTCTGCCTTCGATGAGCTTGTACTTCACTCCCCTGGGTCACCTAACCTGCTTGGCATTTGCAGGCACTTGAGTTTGAGACCCTAATCTGATCCGATACCTCGTTTTACAGGAGGGGAGCCCGAGGGACAGACAGAGGGGATGAGCAGGTGCCTGGCCCATGCCACGCTGTGAAGCCTTTGCCGTACTTGAGGCAAACACACGAGCTCATGGGGGCCCCTGGGACGGTGCAGTCCCGAGGAGTGAGCCCTGCCATCAGCAACCCTCGGTGGCGCCACGGGCCTTGAGGAAGGGGTGGGGTGGGGTGGAGGGCCGAGGCGGCGGGGAGAGAGAGGGCGACACAGGAGGGCCCAGGGCAGCGGTGACAGGTGTTGGTGGGGATGTGAGGAACTCGGAAGGCTCACACGCGGCCGATGGGAGCGTCGCACGGCGCAGCCACCGTGGGAAGCAGCGTGGTGTCTCCCCGGAAAGTTCAACACAGATTCATCGCTGGATCCAGCAGTTGCACCCCTAGACACGCACCCCGCACACGTTCACACAGACGGGGGCGCACAGCACTTATAACAGCATCGATCGCAAAAGCCAGAGGGCAGAACCACCCAATGCCCACCAACCGACGAGGGACACGGGACACTGGGCCGCCGTCCCACGGAGCATGGCTCGGTCACGGACAGGAGTGGGAGCTGGTGTGCGGTGGCCGGGGAGGCAGGGGCCTGCAGACAATAAAGGACATGGTGGTTGTGGGGGGATGGGAGGTGGGGGCGCCCCCCAGCAGGCCTGGGGCTTCTTTCCCCAGGGATGATGATGTTCTAGAATGAGACGAGGGTGCAGGCTGTGTTGCTCCATGAATATACTAAAAACCAGTGAATGGTAAATTTCACGGCATGTGAATTTGGTCTCAAAAAAAAAAACAAAAAACCCACAAAAACCCGGTCAGGTCATAATGGCTGGAGCATGAGCAGCTGGGGACGGGGCAGCGTGACTCCGAGGCACGAGAGGACCGGCTGCTGACACCTTCTGGCCCCTGCGTGGCAGGCTTCCAAGCCACACAGGCCAGGCCGGGGTCAGACCTGGATCCCGTCACCTTCCAGCCCCGATGGGGAGTCACCTGCCTTCTGTGAGCCCAGTGGCCGCCTGAGGAGTGAGGGTCACCGCGGAGCCCCGTGGGAAGCCCTCCTGTCTTCTGCGGCTAACGGGACCCGGTGTGCAGCATGCGCCCCCGCCGTGGAGTCACCCCAGCTTCCGCTTCCTGCCCCGAGCTGGGGACAGGGGTGCTGTGCAGGCTTTCATCTACTCTCCCACCCCTCCACCCCCAGCCCCGGGAATGAGGGAGGCACCTTACAGGCTCCACGGGGGGGAAACTGAGGACTTACCAAGGTGAAGTGCTTGCTCAGGGTCGCACAGCTGGGGTTGGGCCCAGCTTCCCCTCTGGCTGGTGACCCCGGGAGGGCGCAGTCGGGGACCTGCCCAGGGCCCTCCAGGCCCACCATGGGACATGGTGCACGGAAGTGACTTGAGCTAGGCCAGGAATCCGCCTGGGCCGGCCGATGGCCACGGCGGTCCTTCTGGTCTCTGGGTCATCTTAGCTGTCAGAGCTTGTGTTCAAGCCTCTGGCAGTGCCCCTTGAAGGCACAATGAAAATATTTTCCCAGCAAAAGACACATCCATCCGTGTGCAATGGAGGCCAGGCTGCCGACGGCTCAGGCTAAGCTGCTCCCCGCTTCACCCCGCGGGGAAGGAGAGGAGATTTATAAATGATACAGCTAATTGTGTTTTTCTACAAGATTAATTTTATCGTCCCATTATCTGCTCCTTCCGAATCCATTCAGGGGTGGATTATGTCTTAGCTTCATCTCTGCAGTGTTCATTAATAATTGGGTCACCTTTGAGCCAGGAGCGCTGGCTGGCTCAGGCCAGGGAATCTTCCAGCCAGAACAGAACCCCTTAGCATGTTACGGTGTTCTCGCGGCTGATATCGGGTACCCCCAGGTCAGGGGAGTGCGCTTCCTCTAACATCTGTTGTCAGGAGCGAGGGAACCCGCATCTGTTTGGGGTTTGCTGGGTCACAGATACCGGGCCCGGGGCACAGATACGACAGCCCCTTGTATGGGAGAGGGGCCGAGGGTCGCCCCCGCAGGACAGGAGAGTGGGAAGTCATCAACACCCATGTGACCCAGGGACAGCCTGCCCCAAAGCTGGTGCTGCCCGCACTGGTCCCAGGGCAACCCTCCCTCCTGAGTTGATTGATTGATTTTAAAGATTGTATTTATTTATTCATGAGAGACACACACAGAGAGGCAGAGACACAGGCAGAAGGAGAAGCAGGCCTCCTGCGGGGAGACCGATGCGGGCCTCGATCCTGGGACCCTGTGATCACGACCTGAGCCAAAGGCAGATGCTCAACTACTGAGCCACCCAGGCGTCCCCCTCCTGAGTTTAGAGAACTGGAACAGAGAGTTTCGCTCTCCTGAGACCTAAAAGACAAACTCCTGGCAACATTGACAGAGGCTAGTTCTACGTTGCCTTGGTTGGCAAAAGATGGGGCGACTGGTGGGAGGGCTGCAGGTTCCGATGCATCACCGTTGACAAAGCTCCAGCCGTGGGCCGGACCGCTCTGCGTCTTATCTCTGGTCTTCATCGTGATCCTAAAAGGTAAATCGTACTTTCTTCTATTTTCCAGGTGAAGTAGCAGAGGTGCTGGGCTGGACACTGAACAACCGGCGCGTTGGTTGGGCCCCAAACAACACACGTTGAACACGCAGGATGGTTCCGACTTTCCACAGTCAGAAGCCTCCCCGTAATAGGCGTCTCCGGGCCTGTGCCATTCTCTGCGCACGACTCTGTTGAAATTCCCAGAAGTGAAATTAGTGGTCAAAGGCCATTGATATTTTTGATCTACTACCTAATAGAAGGCCAGAAAGCGAAATACTTGGTTTTCCGGACTTCCAGCTGAAGAGGCTGTGACACTCGGTTCTGGCCAACGAGCATGACCCGCGTGTATTCTGGGAGCTTCTATAGGAAAGTTTTTGTTTTCCTGTTGACAAGGGACATACAGGCTAGTGGGACTCTTCATCCTTCTTACTGGCTTGAGTGCAAAAATGATGTTTGGAGCCACAGCAGCCTTTTACTGTCCATGAGGCTTCAAGTGTGAGGATGGAAACCACCCCTCAAAATGCAGTCACCTCCCAAGTGGCCACATGGCATCAGCAAGCAAACACTTCTTGTTCTCGGAGGAAACAAAAGCCCTATTTCCTCAGGCCCTGTTGGGTAGGATTTCTCTTCCTTGAGGCTGAGCAATTTCTAACTGACACAGGCTCGCACAGGTTGGTTAGGTATACCAGAAATGTGCATTATTCCCTAACACCCTTTCTCTCCTTCTTCTTCTTCTTTTTTTCCTTTTATAAAAGAACACGTCTGCTCAGATTTTTAAAGTGCCATGGTTTTACCTCCCTTGCAACGAGGTGTGCCCCACCTGTGCATTCTGGAAAGAGAAGTGTTGCACGGCGGCTCCTGGTTGCCATCCGTGAGGGACACTGGGTGCCCACTCCTTGCCTCTGTCCTCTCTGACCCTGGACCTTGAAGGCAAGGGCCCTGGCTGGGTGGTGCAGCTGGGGGCTGGAAGTTGCTGGGGCCCCAAGGACCTCATGGAGCAGAGCCTCCCACAGCCCCGGCCCGTTAACCTCCAGACTTTGCCTCCAGCTCTCGTCGTTGAGCCACTGTTCTGTGCGATCATCCGTCAAAGTCAAGCCTAATCCCGACTGTATTAGTTTCCAGCAGTTGCTGCAACAAATTGCCACAAACTCACTGCCTTACACCAATACACATTTATTCTCCGACAGTTCTGGAGGTCAGAAGCCCAAGGTCAGCTTCACTGGGCTAAAGTCAAGGTGTCAGCACAGCTGGTTCCTCCTGGGGGAGAACCTGTCTCTTTGCCTTTCTACCTTCCAGGGGCCTCCTGCATTCCTCAGTCGAGGGGCCCTCCTTCCACCCTCAAAGAGCAGCCTCTGATCTCTGCTACTGTCACCCCGACCTCTCCTGTGCCCCCGATTCCTCCTGCCCCTTGCACAGGACCCTGGTGATTACGTGAGGCCATCTGGACAATCCAGAATGAGGCCCACGCCGACCTCAGCTTGATCTCATCTGTATTGTCCTTTTTCTCCTAGAAGGCGACATTCACAGCTTCCAGGGATGAAGACAGAATTATTTGGAGTCCACACTCGTATGGACTGAACATCGTGTCCCCCCACATTCCTGATCTTCTCCAACTGGGAGATGCTCAACCAACACCCAGATGTCACTGCCAATTCCTCTCCTTGTCTCACTGCATTCCCATTCGGCCCATCAGCGAATCTTGTCACTTCCACCTCCAAACACAGCCCCAGTCTGACCCCCCCCCCCCATGGCATCTGGCCTCACCTTCATCATCTTCGCCTCCTGGATGCGTGGTGCACTCCCTGCTTCTACCCTTCCCTGTGTAGTCCTTTCTCCAAACAACAGCCAGAGGGGGGCTTTTTTTTCCTGTGATAGGTAGCACATTTTTGTTTCTTTCTAAAATTTACATACAGCAAAATTCACTTTTTGAAGGGGTCCAGTTCTGAGCTGTGCAACCACCATCACTGTCAGAATACAGAGAACAGTTCCACGCACCCGCCCCCAAATTCCCTTTACAACATTCCCTTTGTAGTTCAATCCTTTTGTCTCTAACCCCCTGGCAACCACTGGTCTGTTCTCCATCCCCGCAGCTTTATCTTTTTCAGAAGGCCATATAAATGAAATCATAGAGAACAGACACTCAGCCCTAACAAAAATACCACACACTGGGGAGCTTAGGCATCCTAAGTGAATCTTCTCGCAGTTCTGAAGGCCGGTGCCCAGGATCCGGGTGCCAGCCTGCTATGGACTGGATATTTGTGTCTCCTTAAGATTCATGGGTTGAAACCTAATCCCCAGTGCGATGGCATCAGGGGGTGGGGACTTTGGGAGAAGGCAATTAGTCATGAGGGTTCAATGCCCTTATAAAGGTGACCCAGGAAAGCTCCGTGTCCTCCCACCCTGTGAGGCTACAGCCAGAAGGTGCCATCTGTCAAGCAGGAAGCAGGCCTTCACCAGACTGAATCTTCCAGCAGCACCCTCATCTTGGACTTTCTGGCCTCCAGAAATGGGAGAAATCCATGTCTGTAGTTTATAAGCCACCCAGTCGATGGCATTTGGTTAGAGCAGCTCAAACTGTAAGACATGGCTTCTTGAGTTTCCAGTGAGAGCCCTCTTCCTGGCCATCAGGTGGCCACTTTCTGTGTCCTCACATAATGGAGGCAGAGAACAAGCTTCCTGGTGTCTCTTCTTGTAAGGACACTAATCCACTGGGTCCGGGCCCCACCCACATGACTTCATCTCACCTTAGTCACCCCCTAAAGACCCTACCTTCAAATGCAGTCACACTGGGGTGAGGGCTTCAACATACAAGTTTGGGGAGGACAGAACTCAGTCCACAACAGGGAGTATGTAGCTTGGGGTCTGGCTCCTTTCCCTTAGCACGGTCGATTTTAGACATGCTCGTGTTGTTGTGCGTCCCTGAAGCCCAGCGGTCTTGCTGAGTAGCATTCCATCGTGTGGACACCTCAGAGTTACCCACTCACCCGCTGAGGGACATTCAGGTGGATTCGAGTTTCTGGCTATTGTGAATAGAGCTGCTACAAACCTTGCCGTACAGGTTTCTGTGGGACACATTAGTTTTCATAGTTTTCTGGGATTCATGTCCAGGAGTGGGATTTCTGTGATACATGATAAATGTGTTTAACTTTGTAAGAAACAAGCTATTTTCCAAGGTGTGCCATTCTCACCAGCAACATACACAGGTTCCATTTGCTCTGCAACCTCACCAGCACTGGTACTGCCGTGTGTGTGTGTGTGTGTGTGTGTGTGTGTGTGTGTGGCGTGTGTTTCAGCCATTCGAATGGGTTTTTATTGGTATCTCGTCATGGTTTTTTTTTTTTTTTTTTTTTTTTTTTTTTATTTAGGATAGTCATACAGAGAGAGAGAGAGAGGCAGAGACACAGGCAGAGGGAGAAGCGGGCTCCATGCACCGGGAGCCCGACGTGGGACTCGATCCCGGGTCTCCAGGATCGCGCCCTGGGCCAAAGGCAGGCGCCAAACCGCTGCGCCACCCAGGGATCCCTCGTCATGGTTTTAATTTGCCTTTCTTTAATGACTAATTATGTCGAGGATCTTCTCATGTGTTTGCCATTCATATATTTTCCTTGGTGGAGTGTCCATTCAAATTTTTGCCCATTTTAAAAGTTGGGTTGCTTATTTTTTCATTGTTAACTTTTGAGAATTCTTTAGTATTCTGGATACAAAATCCTTTGTTAGATGTGTGATTCGCAAATATTTTCTCCCAGTCTGTGGCTTTTCTTTTCATTTTCTTAGACGCATCTTTCAAAGAGCAAAAGTTTCTAATTGTGATAAAGGTAAATTATCAATGTTTTTTTCTTATTGTGAGTTGCTACCTAATAATTCATTGTTGAACTGACACCACAGAGATTTTCTCCTATGCTTTCCTCTAAACATTTGATGGTTTTTTACATTTTCCATTTGGGCCTACAACCCATTTTGAGTTAATCTTTTTGTATAAGATGTGAGGTGTAGGTTGAGGTTTGTTTTTTTTTTTTGCATAAGGATGCCCAATTATTCCAACAATTTGCTGAAAAGGTTATTTCTTCTCTATTGAATTGCCTTTGTACTTTTGTCAAAATCAATTATATATCTGATAAGGGACTTGTATTTAGAATATATAAAGAATTCTTACAACTCAATTATAAAAGACAAATAACCCAATTAAAAGCGAAGAAAAGATCTGAATTGATATTTCTCCAAAGAAGATATACAAATGGCCAAAAAGCACATGAAAAGATGCTCAACATCACTAGTCATCAGGGAAATGCAAATTAAAACCACAGTGAGATACCACTGTATACCCACGAGGATGATTATAATTAAAAAGACAATTAATGACTAGTGTTGGCCCAAATGTGGGGAAGTTGGACTCTCACACTCTGCTGGTAGGAATGGGAAATGGTACCACCTCCATGGAAAACAGTCTGGCAGCTCCTTAAAATGTTGAACTGAGTTACCATACAACCCAACAATTGTACTCCTTGGTATAGACCCAAGAGGATAGCAGCATATGGCCACACAAAAACTTGCACATGAATGCATGCAGCAGCACTGTTCTTAATAGATAAAAAGCATAAACAACTCAAATGCTCATCAACTGATGAATCGATAAATAAAATACAGTATATCCACACAACAGAATATTCTTCACCAATAAAAAGGAACAAAGGCTACATGCTACAATATGAAGGAACCTTGAAACCATTATGCTAAGTGAAGGCAGCTGTTCTTGGAAGACCACCTGTTGTATGATTCCATTTACATGAAATTTCCAGAATAGGCAAATCTATAGAGATTTGTAGATTAGTGGTTGCCTGAGGTGTGGGTTAGCGGGGAGATACGATCTTGGCCAGAGAGTACAGAATTTCTTTTGAGGGTGATGAAAATGTTCTAAAACTGATTATGGTAATGGTTGCACAACTCTGAGAATATACTGAAAAACATTGAAATGTACCATGCTTTAAGATGGGTAAATTGGGGGTGCCTGGAAGGTGCAGTGGGTTGGGTGTCTGACTCTTGGTTTTGGCCTGAGTTGTGATCTCACAGTCCTTGGATCAAGCCCTCTGTCACTCTCCGTGTTTAGTGGAGTCTGCTTGAGATTCTCTCTCCTTCCCCCTCAGCCCCTCCTGCTTATGTTCTCTCTCTCTAAAATAAAGAAAGAAATCTTTTTGGGGCACCTGGGTTGCTCAGTGGTTGAGCATCTGCCTTTCACTCAGGTCATGATCCCAGGGTCCTGGGATCGAGTCCTGCATTGGGCTCCCTGTGGGGAGCCTGCTTCTCCCTCTGCCTATGCCTCTGCCTCTCTCTGTGTGTCTCTCATGAATAAATAAATAAAATCTTAAAAAAATAAATCTTTTCAAAAAATTAAATGGGTAAATTGTATGGTATAGGAATTATATCTCAATAAGGCATTTACCAGAAACAAAAATCACGGGACCATATATTTGTGGACCTACTTCTGAACTCTATTCTGTTCCACTGATCTATGTGCCTGTCCTTTAGCCAATACTACAATATTTTGATTGTTTTCAGTCCTTAAATCAGGTAGCATCAGCCTCCAGCTTTATTCTTTATTCTTCTATTTCAAAGTTGTTTGGGCTGTTTTTAGTTACTTTGCTTTTCCATCTAAATTTTTTCCCTTATGACTTTTAAATCAGCTTGTTAATTACTACCAAAACTCCTGCCCAGTTTGTGATTGGGATGAATTATGTATCAATTTGGAGGAAATTGGCATCTGAGCAGTGTTGACTCTTAATCCATGAATATAGTATATCTTTCCATTTATTTAGTCTTTGGCTTCTTTCACTAGTATTTTTACAGTTTTAACATACAGATCATGCACATATTTTGCTATGTTACTACCTAATTATTTATTTTGGGGAACAGTAATTATAAATAGTACTTTTTTTTTACATTTTAGTTTCAAATAGTTTATTTTTAGAACACAGAAATACGATTGAGTTTTCATTACTGACCCTGTATCCTGTGGCCTTGCTAAGTTTACTTGTTTTTTCTAGAGGCTTTTTCTACATAAACATGTCATCTGTAAATAGTGACAGTTTTATTTCTTCCTTCCCAATCTCTATGCCCTTTTGTTTCTTTCTCTCATCTTATTGCACTATTTAGGACTTCCATTATGATGTTGAATAGAATGGTGAGTGTATATATCTTTGCCTTTTTCACATTCTGAGCATGGAAAACATTCACTTTTCTACCATTAGGTGTGAGTTAGCTACAGAATTTTTAGAGATACCACTTCTCCCAATTAAGGAAGTTCTATTCTATCCTAGTTTGCTAACAGTTTTCAGTTTGGGGTTTTTTTTAAAAATCATGAATGGATATTGATTTTTGTAAAAAAAATTTTTCACCATCTGTTGATGTGATCTTGTAGCTTTTCTTTTTAGTCTTTAACATGGTGAGTTATAGTGATTGGTTATCAAATGCTGAGCCAGCCTTGAACTCCCCAGATAAACGCCACTTGGTCATGATATAGTATTATTCATTTAATATATTGCTGGAATTGACTTACTAATGTTTTGCTGACATTCACATCTATGTCTATGAATGATCTTGGTCTGTACCTTTTTGTTTTCTGTTTTTAACTTGTAATGTTGGCTAGTTTTTGTATTAGGTAGTGCTGATCCTATAAAGTGAGTTGGTATTTTCCTTTTTCAGTTTTCTTGAAGAACAATTGTTTCATCCTTATGTGTTTAGTAAAATAAGCCAATGAAGCCATCTGGGCCTGGGATTTTCTTTGTTCCACATTTTAAACATTGAAAATCTATGATAAATATAAGACTTTCAGGTGATTTGGTTCTTTGTGAATGAATTGGTAGTTTGTAGATCTCAAATGTTGGTCCATTTCATCTGTGAATGGATGAGAATTTATCAAACATGGGTGAATTTATGAGACCAGAGTTATTTGTTTTAACCTATTAATGTATGTCAGATTGTATGACATACTGTCTTTCATTCTGCACATTGATAATATGTCTTCTCTCCTTTTTCTTGGTCAGTCTTGCTAGAACCTTCTTTCTCTCTCCCCCAACCAATAATGCTCCAGCTGCCAGACCTTCCTTCCCCTCTTAAAGCACAGTAATGCTCCCCTGAGATCAGTGCTTGCTGGTGTCTGTGTATGTCCTATAAAGTTGGGGATCCTCGAGTTGGAAGGATGACCTCTGGTTGTTCTCCTTCCTAGGAGATGACCCCAGTTTCTTGAGTATGGATCTTACTGGGGGGACCCAGCTCACCCATCATGTCATATTTTCCTACTGTTGGCAACTGTGCTTGTCATGGGCAATAATAGCTACTGTGTACCAACAGTGATCACGTGGCTAGCCTGGGGAGATCCCACATCTGTCACTCTAGCAGCCATTTCCCTGGGCACTCCCCTCTGCAGAGCTCTGGCGTCTGCCTGGGTCTGTGCTCTGGAGCTCCAGGCTTACCCGCATGTCCTCTTTTCTATGACATCGTGCCAGACAATGCTTGTTGCCAGAGCCAGACTGCCCTAGGTCGCTAGCTGTATGACCTTGTGGAAATTACTGAAACTCTCTGTGTTTCAGTGTCCTCATCTACAGAGTGGACCTGATGACAGTTTCTCCCTCTTAGGGAACTTGCAAGGGCTACACTTGAGCCATCATGTGGCTGGGACATACTGAGACCTCAGTTGCTGCTAGCTCCAAATTTTCATATCAACCATCAGAAAGTGCATTTCTTCTGCCCCGACCTGTGTCTGTCCTGGACATTCTCAGCACCTCCAACTGTTCTCACCTGACCTGTCCCTTTCTTTCTAACCTTCTACCTTCAAGGTCACATGCTTGTTTATGATGTGTCCTTCTCATGATGGTCTGGAAAGACTTGGGGGAGTTTGGATGCTATGAGTGAGGGGTGCAGATGCACTGTTCTGGGGGCACCAGGGAGGCACAGCCAGGGAAATGCCACTGGGGAGGTTACCCCTGGGGTCTCCAGAAGGAGGAACCCTGTAGAAGGCAGAAGAGCATTCCAGAAGAAAAAGGCCACTGGCAGGGCATGGTGGAGCATGTGGGAAGTTGAGGAGCTCAAGCTGCAGAGGTGGGCAGGGGCCAAAGCAGGAGGAACCTAGAATGGGAGCTGTGGTCAGTTCAGTAATGGCCGCCCCGACATCTGGTCCTGATCCCTGGAAATGGGGCATGTCACCATACATGGTTCTGATTACACCGAGGCTCTAAAGATGGGATGATTATCCGGGTTATGTGAGCAGACTCTACATATAACCACAGGTGTCCTTTGAAGAGGGAGGCTGCAGGCGATCTGACACAGAAGGCGGTGAGTTTCCGCTTTTGCAAAAGGAGGAAGGGGCCACCAGCCAAGGACTGTGAGGCATGTGGCTCTGGCAGCTGACTCCCCTGGAGCCTCCAGATGGAGCACAGCCCCGCTGACACCTCAAGTTTGGCCCATTGACACTGGTTTGGATTTCTGACCTCCAGAATTGTAAGAAAATTAATTTCTGTGATTATAAGCCACACTACCCCTGCACCCCTCTGCCCAGGTGAGCTGCCTGTGTCCTCTACTGGCACCTGCCAGAGCCAGTCTCTCTCCCTGCCCCACCTCCCGGGAGGGGGGTGGGTTCCCCAAGCAGCCCCATTTTTATCTTAGCTCCTAGCTGTCCCTCAGAGCCCAGCATGAATGCCGCTCCACCCCAAGACATGGGCCCTGCCAGCCTCAGTTGACACGTAATCTCTTCTTGCCCTGAGGGTGTGTCCCCATGTTTGCTGAGCACTCGCTTCTTGCCAGATGCTGTTCTAGGTGTTTTGCACGGATCAGTAGGTTGACTGAAATGAAGCCACCAACATCCAATTATTTCTGACTTGTAAAAATGGCAATTTAATATGATTCAGCCTAAATACTTCGGTTAATCCTTGAGATGATTGTGTAAGGGAGGAAGCTGAAACACGTAAGAGTTAGGGGTTCATGCAGCATCACAAAGCTTGGGCATTGGCTTCCTGAGGTTGTGATGACAAATGCCGCAAGGTGGAGATGCTTACAAGGACAGGGACCTGCTCTCTCCCAGTCTGGGGGCCCAGGGCCCCGAGTCGGGGTGTCAGTGGGGCTGTGCTCCCTCCGAAAGCTCCAGGGCAGGGGCACTCAGGCTCTGCCTCCCTCTCCCTGTCATCTCCTTGCCGTGAGGACAGTGGTTCCTGGATTTAGAATCCACCTGGATTATCCGAGATTATCTCGCCTGGAAACCCTTACCTTAATCCCATCTGCAAAGACCTTTCTGCCAAATAAGGCAGCATCCCGAGGATGCAGGGGTTCAGCCCAACAGCCTAAGTGGGCTCGTCGTCGTGGGCGGGGCGCTGGCCCTGCGCCCAGCTGTGTCGCCGGTGCCTGGTGAGCACCGGCTCTCCCCCACCTGCCCCCACCCCTGCGCACTGTGTTCACCTGACAGCTGCCCTGCCACTGGGGGGCTGGCTGCACCCCCCGCCCCGGCCCGGCCCCCCATGATCCCAGCCTCTCCCACACCTCCCACTGGGGGCCCCTCAGCACGTCTGCAGACATTCACTGCTTCTGGTCAAAGAATTCCAAAAGCCCCATTGTGGGGAGCCCACGCTGACAGGTGCGCGATCCCAAGCACTTGCTGGGCACAGCAGGGTGCTGCGGGGAATGCAACAAGGTGGGCGGGATCCTGACGCGGGCACCTGGCCTGCGCATCTCAGCCTGGTTTGAGGCGGAGGTGGCCCACGTGGGTGAAGAGGCCGGGAGGTCTGAGGAGGCAAACTGCTTCTGAGAGGGCACCATCACCGTGTCCCCCCGACCCACCAAATCCCCTCAGTGCTCCTTTTTTGGGAAGAGTCATCATCTCCCCCTGCTCTGAAGAGGAAGCTGTCCAGAGAGGGTAAGTGACTTGGCCAAGGTCACACAGCAGCATGCAAGTGAAAGTGGGTTTTGAATTCACATCCCTTTGACGTTTTGCTTTATGCTATGGGGAGTGGGCAGGATCTGGGAAAACTGTCATGGAGATGGGACAGGAGAAGAGAGCTGGAAGGTTCGTGGCGCTCGGGGTGTGTGGGTGGGGGAGGAGCCCCTGTCAAAATCTCCGCCTCACCATTCAGCATCCTCCTTCCTGCACACGCATCTGCAGGCCGAGGCTGAGGTCCCGTGGCCCCCACTCACCCTGCCTCTGCCCTGGGTGGCATCCCCGAGCTGTTCCCTCACCGGTGATAAACAGGGCCCATAAGGGATCCCTGGGTGGCTCGGCGGTTTAGTGCCTGCCTTCGGCCCAGGGCATGATCCTGGTGTCCCAGGATCAAGTCCCACATCGGGCTCCCTGCGTGGAGCCTGCTTCTCCCTCTGCCTGTGTCTCTGCCTCTCTCTCTCTTTCTGTGTCTCATGAATAAATAAATAAAATCTTTAAAAAAAAAATAGGGCTCATACACCATAAACCTGGCGTTTGGACTCCAGCCTGTGCAAGGGGCTCAGCCCACTTCTGTGAGTTGCACAGCAAAGTCCCTCATACAGAGATGCAGGGTCTTCCCTCCCCGGGGGGCCGGCAGGGCCGGTGGAGGAGTCCCATCTCGGGACGACAAAGATGGCATGGGGGTCATCCCGGGGGACAGCCCTCCCGCAGGGGCATGTGTTCAGCAGCGCTCTGGTGGCATGCCTTCCAACTGGGTGCTGTTCTGTGTGCTTCACAAAATCTAGATGATTTAAACTTTTTTTTTTTTTAAGATTTTATTTATTTGAGAGAGAGAGCACACGCAGGGCGGGGGGGCAGAGGGAGCAGCAGGCTCCCCACTGAGCAGGGAGCCCTACGAGAGGACGAGGATGCAGGACTCGATCCCAGGACCCCAGGATCATGACCTGAGCCAGAGGCAGACGCTTCACCGACTGAGCCCCCAGGCGCCCCTGATTCAATCTTTCATTCGACCCCTAATTTAAGACGAGCCCCTGTGATTCTCTGACACCCAACAGGAAGGAACCGTCGTCAACTCTCTTTCACTGAGAAGCACCGAGGCTCCCAGAAATTATCTACCTGTGACCGGCCGGCGAGCAAGTGGCAGCACGGGGACCCAGGCAGCCTGGCTGCAGAGTCCCTGCTCTTAACCTTGGCTAAACCTCTTCATTAGGTGACTTTTCCACCTCAAGTGACAAAACGCCTCAACCCTGCCTGGAAGGGGAGCCCGCCCTGGGCTCTGCTCTGCGCAGCATGCTTTAGACCTCCTTCATTTCACCCTCCACCAACCCCAGGAGAGAGTCTCTGTGCCCCCTTCTCAGCCGGAGAGCAGAGCCTTGCAGAGGTGAAGTCCGGGGACTGCGTCCCCTTTGCTAGTGAAGGGCAGAGCTGGGATTACCCCGCTGGCCCCGGGGGGCTGCAAAGTCTCCTGGTTGCTTACAACCCCACATCTTCATGCACACACTTGTCCAGCACTTTGTGAGGGCCTGCTGTGCTCCAGGCATAGTTTCTGGATCGTGTGGCTAGAGATGAGCCCTGTGTTCCAGGCCCTCAGTGTCTGGGGGAGCACATTTCAGGGGCGTGTCATCAGAGGGGACCATGGACCTGTGAATGCCTGAGTCAGGGGAGATTTCAGAGAGCAAGGGTGTGTGGTGGGCCTTGCAGATTTGGCAGGCACCTCAGGGTGGAGGACTGGAGGACATCCAGGGGGAGGAGGAAGCGTGGCCTGAAGCTGAGGGAGTTGGAGGGATGACCCTCTGGAGCGGCCTCAGGAGTGGCGTGGGGCTGTGCTCCCTTCCAGAGCTCGGATCCTACCCTGTGGGACTAGGGAGGCTCCCGCACGACCCCTCGCAGGATAGCGGCGTGTCTGATAGGCTCCATGGCCCACCTTCCAGGGAGCTTCCAAACCCTACAGGCACCCTGGCAGTCTCTCGGCGTGTCTGTCAACTTCAGGGTGGCTTCGGGACACAGACAGGCAGCACTCTGGCTCAGAATGATTATTGCCCTAGACGTTGGTAAGGCGTTTTGCAGATGCCTAGTAGGCAGGTTTCACGGCGACCCTACAAGAGGCAGAAGAGGCCAATGGGCCACCTCGCTGCAAACCAGTGAGGCCGACCGTATTTGGCAAAGCCTCCAGGCCCACAGACTGCAGGGCTGGAGAGCCGTCAGCTGCACAGCAGGCCTCCCAGTTGAGGCACTGGTACCGAGGAGTCCAGCAACTAGGCCATATCCACCCAGCAAGCACCAACCCACTGCCCTGCTAGGTGCGCCTCCCCTGGCGTCTCTAATGGGACATGGAGGCCCCGGAGCCTTGCCTGCTGATGAGGCCGGGATGCCAGCTGACCTGCCGCCGCAGGGAGCCCACCCTCCAGGCCACAGCACGCCTGGATCACAGGAGAACCAGAGACTGTCCCTGGCTGCTTGGCTGGAAAGGGAAGATGCTCCCCTCTGCTGCAGGGACCTGGGCGGGCCGGGAGGCTCAGGATGCCCGGGCGGGAGGGGGCAGAGGAGAAGGAAGGCACCCCCCCATGCCTATAGTCCTTCCACTAAACAGCCCCACACCGCCAGCCTTTTCAGCCCTCATCTCCTCTTTATAGCTTTTCTGTTCCTCAGTTTCCCTAGCGGGTCTTGCTGCTCTCAGACCAGCCCCCTCAGCCTCGATGGCACCGTCGCCTGGAGGTCAAAGTGTAGGCTCTGGAGCCACCTGCCTGGGCTTAAATCTTAGTGCTGCTATTTATTAGCTATGTGATCTTGAGCAAGCTAATTAACCTCTCTGAGCTTCAGTTTCCTCATCTCTCAAATTCTGCGCTTCCTGAGGCCGTGGGAGGGATGAATGGAATGAACTGAAAGCTCAGGGTCCTGCCTGCGGGAAATGAAAACTCCAGACGTGCTCACCATCACCCTCTGCAGCTGCTGAAGACTGGGAGCCCAGACTGGGCCATGTTCATGGGACGTGAACCCTTATATATCAAGAGTGGAAGGGTTTTTTATGAGGAGCTAGGAGGCCACAAGCAATGTCCACCAGACTGCAGTATCCGTCTGGGAAGCTCAAACCCAGAATCTTTCTCGTTCTTTCTTTTTTTGGCAAGTCTGGTTTGTAGCCTGGCCCATGTAGGGGGAGTTCTCTGGGTGAGTGAGGTGCTCCCCTGCATCTGTGTGTAGGTGCGTGTGCTCAAGGGACACCTGGCCTTGCCCTCCTGGGGCCTGTAGACAGTGGGCCTGCTGGGGCTGTGTGCCCCTTTGTAAGCTCCGGGGGGATGATCCCAGGATGGGGAAGAGTCCCCCTCACTAGCCCATCCGAGGGGGGCCATCCAGAGAGAAGGTCACACCCATGACCTCTGATGCTCACAAGATCTCAACAGGTACCAGGTGAGCCCTGGAGAATGTAGTTCACCTTTCTGAGGCCACAGGGCAGCTTCATGCTACGAGCCTCCCCAGCACACTGCCTCGTGGCTCAGCACCCCGCACCCCTATACACAGGGGAGGGGGCCTTCAACTAGAGTGCATGCCAATGGCTACAGAGGTATTTGCTCACTCACTCATTCACTGAACTCACACCTGACTTCACACCTGATGGAGGGCTTTGGGACAGAAGGACCAGGTGCAGCGTATCCTCAGGGAGGCTTTGGCAGAGTCAAGAGATGAATAAAATACCCAGGCTCCCAGCCTCAGGGTCTGAGGCCTTTTCCTCCTTCCTATTCTTCTCAGACCCTCAGGGATTCACTAAAAGGCCAGGAGGACACCTAGTGAGTCTGGACAACCTCCCTATAGGAGAAGGCACATAACAATATTGATGAGCAAAGCAGGTGGGTTGGCCGGTGGAATTGGGCACAAACCAAGACTCAAGGTGCCTCGAAGAAGTCCCAGTCAGGGGCACCCAACAGAGCCAGGGTTCAGGGGGAGCCAGGGCAGATGGAGGTGCTGGGGCGGCTGGAGAGGCCCAGGCTGAGGGCGCCTTGGATGCAGGTGAAGGAGCTCGGCTCCACTGCGGGGGACGGGGAGCCCCAGGAGGCAACAGGCAGGTGACACTGAAATGAGCCAACACTGGTTGATCTTGTATCCTTGCTAAGGGCTGCTCTGCCTGCCACTTCACTTCTCACCTAAAACCCTCGGAGCATAAGGAAAAATGGGGCAGGCGCTGTGGGAAAGTCTGGTGGTTCCTCAAAAAGTTAGAGTTATCATTTGACCCAGCAGTCCTACCCCTGGATATACATTCATTCTACTTCTGGGTCTCTCTACTCAAAAGAATTGATAAAGAAAAAAAAGAAAAGGATCAAGTAGATATTTGCACATGAACGTTCATAGCAGCGCTCTTCCCGCGAGCCAAGAGGGGGAAAAGGCCCAAGTGTCCATCGACAGGTGAACAGATAATATGAATTGTGGTCTCTCTGGACAATGAATGTGGCTCAGCCTCAAAAAGGAAGTTCTAACACGTGCTACAACATCGATGAACCTTTAAGACACGATGCTAAACGAAATGAGCCGATCACTTAAGGATAAATACTGGACGGTTCCGCTTACGTGAGGGCCCCAGAGCAGTCGAATTCATAGACACGGAGGGGAGGCGGTGGGTGCAGGGGCTCGTGGAGTGAACAATTTAATGAGGACAGAGTTTTAGTGTGGGAAGATGAGAAAGTTCTGGAGATGATGGTGGTGATGGTTGCACACCAGTGTGAATGTGCTTCATGCCACTGAATTGCACACTTAAAAATGGTTGGAATGGTAAATTTGATGTTATTTTAAAATTTTTTTAAAAAGCCCAATGAAGTAAAGGTGATCATTATCCCCATTTCACAGGTGAGCCAGGGGAGGCACAGAAGGAAGCGGGAGAGCCGAGCACAAAGCCCTGAGGGGCACACCTGTCGGGGTAAGAAAGATCTCCGCAGGTCTGGGAATGAGGGGGCGCCTGATGTGGGAGCCCGAAGCAGGGCAGGCTGGAGGCTGGGGCCAGCGTGGAGGGACAGTGAAGCCAGTGTGCGTGGGGACGTA
The DNA here is from genome assembly GCF_018345385.1 of Vulpes lagopus. Classification (NCBI taxonomy): domain Eukaryota; kingdom Metazoa; phylum Chordata; class Mammalia; order Carnivora; family Canidae; genus Vulpes; species Vulpes lagopus. Next base: position 130,092,203 of record NC_054827.1, on the reverse strand, counting down.
GTTCTACCTTCCAGCATCTCACAGAGGACCCTCCGGGATCTGGAGCCCAGGAGCTCAGGGTGGAGGGGGTGGAGGGGGTCCCCGTGAACTTGGCGCTCTTGGGAAGAGTCACATTAATGCTTAGGGAATAGGATCTCAGGGATAGGATTCACCCAAAGGCAGGGACACAGTTAAGTGTTCACCCTTCGTCTCATTGGATGGTCTTTTCTGGATCACAGAGGCCCCGGGGGGAGCGTAGGGAAGGAGGGAAGAACTGAGAAGACCTTTAAAATAGCTCACATACGCAGGACGGCCAGTGGGAGCAGGCGTTGGGCACCGCTGCGCGCTGGGGGGCCACTTTTCTTCATTGTAAGGAGCGCCCAGCGTCCCTGTCCTGGAGAGGCCCCAAGGGCACCACCAAGCAGCCACAGCCCGAGGGCTTCCGTTAGGACCAGAAGAAGGGAGCTGAGCCTGTGCTGGGTCCTGGGGAGCCCGTGGTGGGCGCGGGTGGGAAGGGAGGAGGGCCCCCCCAAGCCCCTGGGGCTACTCGGTCCACTTCATGGAGCCCAGCTCCCAGCCTCCGGGGGGCCCTCCGTGACCGGGGCGCCTGCACTTCCTCCAGGAGTCGGGGGGACTCTGCTGGGGCGCGCCGCCTGGGTCCTTCACAGCACAGTGCCCAGACAGGCTGGTCCCCTGGCTGCTTCTTCTCATCTACCGGACGGGGCTCAAGGGTCACCTCTTCTGGCAACCTCACCCCCATCCCAGGCCCACAGGGAGGGTCAGCTGCCCCTGCCTGCAGCCCCTCTTGTAGGAGGGGGGACCCTTCAAGGGGAGGGGCCCACATGGCTCCTCTCTGGGGCTCTATCAGGCCTGGTCCACCGCATGTGGACCGTATGTCAACGCTGATAAAACTGGATTGGGTTAAAATGAAATCTATTGCACAGAAAAGAAATGAATTAAAACAAATCATAAACACGGTGGCTGTGGGTATATGTCACCAGTTGCAAGGTGGCTCCCCAAAAGCCGCCCACATCCTAACCTCTCAGAACCTGGAAATGAGATCTTATTTGGAAAAAAGAGGCTTTGCAGGTGGAATGACCTGGGATGGCTCTCAATCCCCGGTCGGCGTCCTTATCCAAGATGCTCAGAGGAAGGACAGATGAGGCACGCAAAGTGGAGGCAGAGACGGGAGAGATGTGGCCACGAGCCAAGGATCACCGGGAGCCACCGGGAGCCACCAGGAGCTGGAAGAGACAAAAGGATTCTCGCCAAGGGCCTTTGGAGAAAGCTCGGCCCTGGAAAACCCCTGGATTTCGGACCTGTGGCCTCCAGAACTGTGGGAGGACAACATTCTGTTGTTTCCAGCCCCCTGGTTTGTGGCACTTCGTTTTGGTGGCCCCGGGAAGCAGATACAGGTATTGGATAAATAGCTCGAGCTCCTTGGATTCAGATGACACAGCTCTGCTTCCTCGGATTCCGCTGTCTTCCCCAGATTCTTGAACCCTGCCAGTCTTGGCTTCCCAAGGGATTAAATGAGGGTCCCTCTTCCTACTTGTGATAGTCATTCCAATGAGTAAATTGATCTGGAACTTGGTCAGCCAAGCTATGTAATCGCCATTCAACAAACGTTTAGTGGGTCTTTAGTACGGGCTGGCTCCATGCTGGGCCTTGGTGAAGAAGTGAGGGTCCCTGTGCTTCAGGTGCTCAGCCTGGAGGAGAAAGGACGCCAAATGAATCGTTACGGTGGAAGCCGGTGATGGCTGGGATGGGGGTGGTATGGAAGGTTGCAGAAGCAAGGGGGGAAAATCCAACTCACCTGGGGAGAGTCAGAGAAAGTGATGGGAATGGATCTGGGTTTTGGCAGATGTGTAGGAGTTTCCTAGGAGTAAATAAGCAAGCAGTGGGTTGGGGGCCGAGGGAAGGGCATCGGCAAAGGTGCTGAGCAATGCAAGCGCATGGCCTGTGGCTGGCGGGGAAGGAGGAGGCTGCGAACACAGGTTAGCTGACTGCAAAGAACCTGGCCTTCCCATCTAGGTTTGGATTTATCCTGTGAGGACCTACCTACGGAAGGGTTTGTGGCATGACAGATGGGAGGGATGACTGGATCGCATTTTGGAAAGATGGCTCTGCCTGCAGCGTGGAGGATGGAAGGAGGAAGGGGGTCAGAACCCCAGAGGGGAGGTGTGGGGACCAGGGTGGCCCTCGAGTGTTCCTGGTCCTTGGGGATAATTTCTAGGCTGCTACCTCCCACCCTGCTGGGGACCCCTTGGTCCCAGAGACAGTCCCCCTGTCATACTAGGGTTTTTCCTCTTCTAGAGAGATGTGGATGTTCACTGTCACTAGCCCCCCAAGTCCTTGCCTTGTGGGCATCTTTGTACACAGTCGCGGTCCTGCCGGACGGGCACTCACATATCTCGTTTCACCCAACTCGGTGCTCTTCTACGTTAGTACAGACTCTCTGTAAACATTTTCTACCAGGCTGACAGGCTGTTGTTTACTTGATCAGTCTCTTCTGGTTAGTCATTGAAGCTAGTCCCAATTTATTCTTTACCACGGTTTTCTAAATGCTGTAATAACATCTTCGTATGGAAAATTTGACCACATCTCTGATTATGTCCTTAGGAGAGAATTTTAGAAGCAGAGTCACTGAATTGAAATGGAACAACTCTCCTGGCAGTTCTTGGAAAATGTTATCAAGTTACTTCCTAAAGGGGGCCATGAGCATCCCATGAAAGTCACTGTTTCAACATATCCTTGCCAGGACTGGCGATTACCATAGAAAGAAAGAGAGAGAGAGAGAAGAAAGAGAAGAAAGAAGAAAAGAAAGAAAGAAGAAAGAAAGAAAGAAAGAAAGAAAGAAAGAAAGAGAAAGAAAGAAAGAAAGAAAGAAAGAAAGAAAGAAAGAAAGAAGAAAGAAAGAAAAGCAAAACTTTAAGTAATTTGAAAGGCAAGAAATGACATCCAGTATCATCATATTTGTTTGGCCACCAGGCAATGGACACACTTCCAGGCTTGTTAACTAGTGACATTTCCTGCCTTGGAGCCACTAGCTACCCTTTGCTTCTGACTTCCTTTTTTTTTTTTTTTTTAAGATTTTATTTATTTATTCATGAGAGACACATATATAGAGAGAGGCAGAGACACAGGCAGAGGAGAAGCAGGCTCCATGCAGGGAGCCCGACGTGGGACTCGATCCCGGGTCTCCAGGATCATGCCCTGGACTGAAGGCAGCGCTAAACCGCTGAGCCACCAGGGCTGCCCTGCTTCTGACTTCTTATGAGCAACAGCCTAGGAATTTCCAACCAGAGATGAGGGAGAAAAGCCTGGAGGGGATTGGAGAAAGGTCAGTGAAGTCACCGAGAGGCAGTGTCCCTGTTTTGTCGGGACGGAATTGCCCAGCTGGCCCCACACATGACTGCACTCTGGGCGCTGCGGGGACTGCTGGTGGCTCCCGCAGCCTCTCCTGTCTTCTTGTGTTGTGCTAGAGCCTGGGGTCAAGACCAGATGGACGGCTTGCACTGGGCGGAATAGCGTCCCCCTGAAACTTCCATCCACTGGGATCCTCAGAACCTGGCCCCATTTGGAAACAGGGTGTTTGCAGACATCATCGGTTAAGATGAGGTCACGCAGGGACGTGGCCCTAACCCAATATGGCCCGGGTCCTTGTAAGAAGAGGAGAAAAGACAGACACAGGGCAGAAGACCATGTGCCAATGGAGGCAGGGATCGGAGTGGTGCAGCCAGAGCCACCGGACGCTTGATGAGGCCAGGAAGGGTCCCCCCTGGAGCTGTGAGCCAGCGCGCAGCCCCGCGTGCCTTGACTGATCTCAGACCCCGGCCTCCATGGGGCACCACGTGCAGGGGGCTGCAGAGACGTCACGAAGACGTTGAGCCCAGCCCTGCCTCCTGGCGCTGACTGACGACTTGGGGCCAGTTGGTAAATTCCCGTGCCTCAGTGCCCTCTTCTGTCAACTGAGGTCACTAACAGGTGCACCGTGGCACTGCGATGCGGATTACAGGACAGGACACCCCTCCGACACGCAGTAGTCACCCAGAAAATGTTAGTCCTTTCCCGCGTTGCTGTTCTGAGCGTGGGCTCCAGCGTCAGACTGCCAGGGTTCACACTCCCACTCTGCACGGTCTGAGTCCCAACTACCCCTTGGCAAGTCCCTAACGTTCCATGCCTCAGTTTCCCCATTTGTAAAAGGAGGCTATTATTCATTGAACAAGACATTGTGTGTGAAGCCCTTCGGATGTTCCCTGCTCCCAGGAAGGGCACAGCGGGAAGCAGTTGTCACTGGGCGCAGGGGGCATCCGAGGTGGCGAGGGAGGCCAGTCCTGTGGCGCCTCGCTGCTCGGGCACGCTCTCTGCACCGGCAGTGCCACCCAGGAGCTGGCTGGGAATGCCGACTGCGGCCCACCCCGAGCTGCTGGATTCCACTCTGCGTCTAACCCACCCCAGGTAGCTGTGTGCGCAGGAGCTCGACGGGAATGCAGCGTCTCCGAAACTCTGAGAATCACCAGGAAACAGGCTGTGGCCACACACTCCCAGGGCCCCCTCCTGGACCAGGTGATTCTGACTCTTGGGGGTGGCACCTGCCAACTGCCAGGTGATCCTTCTCCCCTGGGGCATCAGGGGATGCCTAGCAAGGAGACCTCCCTTGCAATGGGGTGGCTCCCTCCTGAGCAGGCAAGGCTGTCCTGCGGGGGAGTCCTGCCAGTTGGTGGGCATCGTGGCCTGGGAGGGGGAGGGTTACAGAGCTCAACTGAGGTGACTGACGGCAAAATCAGAGTAGAGAGTGTTTGGAGCTATTTATTGACTGACAATAAATGAACAAATGGCAACAGCCCCCTGGGGAAGGCAGAGAAACACCCCGGATTCTTGCAAGAGTGTTCCAGTCCCTTGTGGGAAGGGTATCTGTGCAGCCAAAGCCTGCGTGTGATCCCGCCTGCCTGTCATACTTGATTTGAGCTAATGCGTAGGTGAGTACCTTATGCATGTGTGCACACGTGTCCTCACGCACACGCACGGGGCTCAGGACCTGGCACCCTGACCTCCTACCTCATCCCCACACCAGCTGTCTCTGAGCTGACTGTGCCACCCTGTCCTTCTCTGAAAATACCTTGCTCCTTGTTTGCCACTTGGCTCTTCCCACAAAACCGGAACTTCCCCAAGATCAGCCTCACGACCCCAGAACTGGGCCTGCAGCATCCTCTGCCCCCCTCTTGTAAAGATCCCTGTGATGACAGATAGGGCCCAGCCATGTAATCCCCGACAGCCTCTGCAACTCAAGAGCCTTAATTTCATCACATCTGCAAAGTCCCTTCTGCTCTACACGGTGGTATTTACAGGCTCTGGGGGTGAGGGCCTAGACCTGTTGGGGACCCCGTGCAGCTGGCCATGGGGCTCACAGACAGCATCTGTGCCAGGTGGCCTGTTGGGGGCTAGGGCCCGAACCGGTGTTGCCAGCAGCCATGGGCTCTGGGGACTGGGGTGGTGGGGATGAGGTGGGCCCCCCCAGGAACGGGGGGGGGCATTTCATGGCTGAGGTGGGCCCATGCGGGGGGCATTTCATGGCTGAGGGTGAACTTGAGCTGCCCGCTCCGGAACACTGTCCTGCTGCTGCTCCACGCTGGGGGAGCCGGGCCCACTTGGGGCTTGGGAGACACCTGCCAGACGGGACCGGGTGGTGGAGTCGGGCCGCACCCTCTGCACCCAAGAACTGGGCAGGAGAGCTGACCCGGCCAGACCTTTGGTCCTGGGATAATGCCCCATTTTGCACCTTCTGAGAAGTGACAGACCTGCCCAGGTCTCCCCGGGGCGGGGTTTGACGGGGCAGAAACTTACTTGTACCGGCCCTGGCCATGGCTGCTCGTGCAACACGCCTGCGGTGCCCGCACCCCCTCCTGGGGGCCTGGGGGCAGGGCTCGCTTTAAGAACACCTGGTAGAGGGACCCCTGGGTGGCTCAGTGGTTGAGCCCTTCAGCCCAGGGCGTGATCCGGGGTCCTGGGATCGAGTCCCACATCAGGCTCCCTGCGGGGAGCCTGCTTCTCCCTCTGCCTGTGTCTCTGCCTCTCTCTCTGTCTCTGTGTCTCTCATGAATAAATAAAGAAAATCTTAAAACAAAACCAAAAACCCGGTAGCACCACTGGCCCCCCCATGGGAGAGGAAGCTGTCTGAGGAGCCTTCCTTGCCGCGGGGGTTTGTCCTTGGGCTCCCACCACGAGGAAGCCGTATCTCAAAAATTGAGTTAAATGAGCAACAGCGGCCGAGGCAAGCGTATGGCGATGACCCCTTATACAAGAGGGTCTCCCTGCATGAACCTGCTTCCCAAGCGGCAGGAGCTCACGGGCCATCGTGTCTGTTTCTGGAACTGCTCTGGGCATTGTGGATGAGGGCCTGGGCCGTGGGCCTCCGCGGGGGGTCTTCCCAGCCCACCATCCTTTTCACACGGCTTGAACACTCGCTCGTGTGTTCAGTGTGGAAGCATGACATCCACATGCCTGTGGGGCAGAGACTGGCTCCCTCGGGAACCTCTGCCTGCGCCTTCGCCTGACTGGTTCCAGAGCCCTTTGTTCTAGCACATTCGTATCTATCACCATGAACAGGACCCCGGGGCGCCGGTCAGGAGCCAGGGAGGTGGGGGTCACAGTGGGCAGCGCACAGCCCCCGCTCTCCGGTGTCCCCCCGAACCAGGGAGCGAGGAGGTGCAGGGAGCAGTGAGTGATGATGGCACCGGGGCAGGTGTCCTAAAGCAGGTCCCAGGTGGGCCTGGAAGAACTGTCCCTCCCTGCCAGGTGATAGGCCAGGGCTCCGGGAAGGGCCAGCGTCTCAGCCACCACCCCAGGCCTTGTCCTGCTTCTCGGCCTGAGCCCGCGGGGAGCCAGGCTGATGCATGGAGCCGGTCTCTGATCGGGGTGCAGCTGGGTGGGAGTCCGGTCTGCCAGCATTTTGTCTGTACGGGTGGGAGGTCTGTTTGGAGAGCTCGGATGCCACACTCGCATCCTCTGGGGTGTTTCCGGGAGATGCCAGGCGGCTTGCCGGGGCCGTTGCAGGGCACACGAGGCCGCCCCGGGGGTGCTAGCCTGTGGCTGCTGGAGCCTGGCATCAGCGCGGGCACCAGCAGGGGGGAGGGCAGCACAGAGAGGAGGGGGTCCCAGGAGAGGCGGCGCCAGAGCAGGGCCCGGCATCCCGTCTTCGCCACCTTTCAGCAGCTTTGGGAGCAGTTACGTCCTTGTCCCGAGCCTCCTCTGCTCGGGATCACTAGAGCTTTCTGCCTTCCCCGTGGGACTGTCCAGAGCACCCCGCACATCGTGTGCACCCAACGAACCCCGGCTCTCCGGCCCTCCCGGCCCTCGTAACTGTTTTGCTGTTGTGAGGCGTACGAGGGCCACCCGCGCCTCGGGCCCCCAGCGCAACACCTCGGACCCCACCTCCTCAGGCTCCTCCGACGCTGTCATCGCCCCGCCACCAGCCCCCGCCTGCATCCTGCCACGCAGCGACTGTTACCGAGGGTCTGCTCTGCGCCGCGGACAGACAGCTAGGGTAGCACGTCTCCACAGCACGTCCCGGTTCCATCCTATCCCAATCTGCGCTGTTGCATTTCACCTGAGCCCTGTGCTCCCAGAAAATAGCAAGGATTTAGAAATCCTCCCACCGTTTTGTGTTCTGGAAAAACAGCTTGCTGCAAAGCACCAGCCTTCCCGTGTGACTCAGGTCTGACTCACAGATGTCCCCTTGTTTACTGTGACAAGGCCAGTGACAAACCATCCAATTCCCACTCTTTGTGCATGAAAGGTTAGCGGAACGGTTTGTCCCCACTGGCCAGTCTGTCCCTTAAGGTCCAAGCGTGTCCCCTAATCTGACCGGACCAGACGGGAGCAAAGCCTCTCTCCTCTCGGCAGGCTCGCTCTCAGCCAGGCCCGGTGTGCGGTGCCGGGCGGCGGCCTCCTGAGAAAGCCTGGCGGACGGTAGGTGCCCGGAACCACGGCCTCCGACCTACGGTCCCTTCCTCCACCGCCACGACCATCACACCCCACACTGCTCCTTTCCAGCCTGTAGAAGAAAGCCCTTCTCTGCCTGGCCTGGGGGTGCTTGCCAGGCTCGGGGTCCGAGCCCTCTCCCCAGGCCAATCAGGGGTGTTCCCACAAAGACCTTGTCTAAAGTCCAGAACTATTCATTTTTCATAAGTGCTTTTCTCTTTAGTTTTTTAGGGGGTGGAAGGGGAGAGAGAGAGAGAGACAGAGGGTATCTCAGCCGACTCGGTACTGAGCGCGCAGCCCGAGCTGGGGCTCCATGTCGCCTCAATCCTGAGATCATGACCTGAGCCGAAATCAGGAGTCAGACTGAGCCACCGACTGAGCCACTCAGGTGCCCCGTTTTTTTGTGTGTGCTTCTCTCTCTCTTTTTTTAGAAGAATGGTAAAAATACATAACGTACATTTTACTGTCTTTAACCACTGCTAGGTGTGGTGGTGCCATCGTCATCACTTTGCACCTCCAGAACATTTTCCTCTTGCAAAACTGCAACTCCGTCCCCATTACAACGACTGTCGCCACCACATCGCGCCCCCCAGCCCTGGTGCCCACCACTCTGCTTTCCGGCCCTCCTCCAGGCACCTCAGCTAAGTGGAGTCACACGCAGGGCTCACCCACGTGGTGGCGTCCACAAGATTTCCTTCCTTAGTTTCAGGCCAAACAACATCCCCCCGAGTGGACGTGCCAGGCGTCGCGTCTCCCATCCGTGGACAGACACTTGGGTTGTTTCCACCTGGTGGCCCATCCTGAATAGCGCTGCTTTGAACACGGGCGTGCAACTCTCTCGAGACCCAAACTTCAGCTCTTTCGGACGCATCCCTGGGAGTGGGTTCACCAGATACATTTGTAGTTTTTTCAGACATTAGGTGATAATTTTGATTTTTAAGTTTGTTGAAGAGCCGCCATGCCGTGGTCCCCGGTGGGGACCCCCCCCCACAGTGCACGGGGCTCTGATTCCTTTGCAACCTCAGCACTGTTGGTCATTTCATTTTTTCTGAGAGTAGCCATCCTAATGGCTACAAGCCCGGGTCTGTTCGTGTGACAGTATCGGCAACTATTTCTGGGCTCTTACTACGCTGCCAGCGCAAGTGCGCGTATGTGGCGTGGGTGGAGGGACCAGAGGGTGAGCGTGGTTCTGTTTCCTCATCAAGACGGCCCATCTGGGTCTGTGCCCTGCAGAGAGGCGCCCCCACACTCGTCTGCTCGGCAGAGGCACAACCCAGCGAGAGATGGACACCCGACCCCAGGGACCACCTCCAAGACCCTCCAGACTGTGAGAACAGAAGCACAGAGGCTAAGAAGAGCCAGGGCCTGGGGGCCCCCAACAGAAATGAGGAAATTTGAGAGCATGCACGCCCTGAAGGGGCTTTGGGGGATTATTTCCTCTGGGTTATCAAAGACCTTCCTCTTGTGGCTGGACCGGTTGGCGTTGTTTGGAGCCAGGTGTTGAGAAGGATCCTGGAGCCATCGTGAACCCAGGGGTCGATCAATGGGCAGGTGGGGCTGGGCGAGCACGGGATACCCTGGACACCTCTGATGCTCCAACCCCATCACTTCATAAAGGAAGAAACACGGCCCAGAGAGAGCGTGCACTTTTCCCGAGGTGGCACAGCAGGAAGCGGAGGGAACACAAATCACTTGAGGACCCTTCCGTCAGCCAAGTGAGAAGACGTGGGTGCCTCCCGACCCTCTCCCTGTGGCTGACCTGGCCGGCCACAACCTCAAACCCCGGGGACCGTCACGTCACACGTGCCTGGGAAGCCTGGCTATGCCCGGCCCTGTGGCTTGGCCTGGGCCCACAGCCCGTATGGATCCCCTATCAGCTATTTCTCTGGAATGAAAACCGACATTAGCCACTGGAAGACAGTTATAAAATCTAAAACCACAGGGCTGGAGGGGAACTTCGTCAGCTTCTGGTCTACCGTTTTCCAAAGTGATGATATTTGAGGGGAAAAAAATGAAAAAAAAGAAAAATGAAAAATACGAAAGATGTCAGGGAGCATTTATTTTTAGGCACCTCCTGGGTGCCAGGCACTGCTCTGAGCGCCCCGGACCTCGCACGTCCACTGAGGCAGCCCGCTTTGCGCACAAGAAACACTCAGATTCCAGTAACAGATTCCTTCTTTGCTTTGGCCGCCAGGAATCTCATGGCTAAAGGTGAGGCTCGTGGTTAAGTGGCAGGACCATGCGGGTATTCCTCAGCCCACCAGGACAAAGTACCAGAAATGGACGGGCTTAAACAGCAGAAATGGACCGTGTCCGCAGTTCTGGAGGCCAGGAGCCGGAGGCGCTAGATCGGGGCGGTGCAGGGCTGGGCCCTCTCTGAAGGTGCGGAGAAGCTTGTGTTCCACGCTTCCCTCCCAGCCTCTGGCCGCGTCCTGGTTTGTGGCAGCACAACCCCAGTCTTCACACGGTGTCCTCCCTGTGTGTGCCTGTGTCCAAACTTCTCCGTTTCGTGGCGATGCGGGGCATGCTGGCTTTGGGTCAGGCCTACCCGACTCCTCTATGGCCTTATCCGGACTTGACTTCTTATATCTGAACAGCCCTATTTCCAAATAAGATCAGAGAGAGGCGCCTGGGTGGCTCAGCCGGTGAAGCATCTGCCTTCGGCTCACGTCATGATCTCAGGGTCCTGGGATCGAGTCCCGCATCGGGCTCTCTGCTCAGCAGGGAGTCTGCTTCTCCCTCTGTCCCTCCCCCTGCTTGTGCTCTCTCTCTCTCTTTCAAATAATACATAAAAATTTAAAAAATCAAATAAATCAGAGTCTGAGGTGCTGAGGGTTAGGACTTCTACGTAATTTTTCGTGGGACGGGCTGCCTTCCTGCCTGCTATGTGCGCAGCCCTTCCTTGGTGCGCGTCGGGGCGGGGAGCGGGGCTCTCTGGTGTGTCTTCTTACAAGGACACTAATCCTAGCAGATCAGGGGCCCTCCCTTATGACCCTTTAAAGCTCAGTCATGCAGAACATGAGAGACTCCTAGCTCTGGGAAACGAACAAGGGGTGGTGGAAAGGGAGGTGGGCAGGGGGTTTGGGGTGACCGGGTGACGGGCACTTGAGGGGGGCACTTGATGGGATGAGAACTGGGTGTTATGCTATGTGTTGGCAAATTGAACTCCAAATAAAAGAAATTTAAAAAAAATAAAGCTCAGTCATGTCGGTAGAGGCCCCGTCTTCAAACACAGCCTCACTGGGGTCAGGGCTTTACCATATGACTTTGGGGCAGACACAAACATAGAGTCCTACGTTTCTATAGAACCACCACACCCCTGGTTTCACCTTATCCCCTGCCTCTATTTCTCCTTGTATATACTTCAGAAGTACAAAAATTTATTTGTACTTCTAGTTTTGGGGGAGCAAGGCAGGTCTTGATAACGAACAACAAAATGATGGAACTGTCCTGTGTTCACGTAGAGGAGCTCAAAAGGCAGGAAACGCAGTGCCAGACAGTCTCTTCTGTCGCTCAGACTGGTGGCTTCCCCACTATTGTCCTTGGAGTCCCCCAGGGTCTCAACGAGCCCCCTCTGGGGGCCCGCGGCTGTGGGGACAGTGACGAGGGGCCTTGCACTCAGGGCTCTGGCCCCCAGGCTCCCTGAGCTGGAGCGTCTAGATCCTTCTGCTCTGTGGGTTGGGCTTCCACGTGGCCTGTTATGGATTAACGGTTCCGTGGCCACGATTGTTTGGAAAACCCGGCGGCCAAAGCAGCACCAGGAGGTGAGCCAGCAGCAGGAGGAGGCGTCTGTCCTCAGAGCCCAGAGTCCATTCTCTCTGCCTTCCTTCCTACAGTCGAAGGGTCGGGCAGTTGACAGCCGAGGGCCCTGAGAAAATCTCTTGGCCATTTGAGAATTGGGGAGACCAAGAGTATAATGGTCCATTTAGCAGTTGGACTTGTGTGTCCCCAGCCTTGCACTCATTCCGTCTCCGGTTTGGGAATCACAGGCAGACTGATGAACTGGGTCACCCAGCGCAGTATTGGTGCCAGGCCCTGGGGGTGTGAGAGCGGCTGCCTCGGCTGCTCAGCCAGCAGGGCTCCCGGCCACCTCTCCGTGCCCCGGCCCCCGGCCCACCCTGTCTCTTGCTCTATGTCACGGGCTGACCTGTGTCCCCGCCAAATTCAGGTGTGAGTCCTAGTCCCCAGCACCTCCGAATATGACTGTACTTGGAGACAGGGCCTTGAAAGAGGTGATTCAGGGAAAATGAGGTCACCTCGGGGGGCCCTGATCCAGTATAACTGGCGTCCTTACAAAAGAGGAGACCAGGACACAGACACAGAGGGACGACCATACGAGGGCACAGGGAGAAGCTGGCTGTCTACAGGGCGAGGCGAGGAGGCATCAACCCTCCCACACCCTGATCTCTGACCACCGGCCTCCAGAATGTTGGGAGGATAAACATCTGCTGTTGAGACCACCTCGTCCGTGGTGTTTCGTCACGGCAGCCCTAGCAAGCTAATACAGCCTGTGCCTGGAAATCTACCGAACACAGGCATCGATAGTAAACAAGAACATTTTTGTCTACATCTAGACCCTTTCAGAAGACCGTTAAAAATAATTTTCAAAGAAAGGTAAAATCCTGCTTCTCATACAGATGGGACTATGCATATGCATTAAAGATTTTATTTAACTCATGAATCAGGGAGCGAACCAGGCAGATGTTCTCACTGGTTCAAAAGAGAATCCAAAGAACAGATGCATTTTTCAGATCAGGAACATTGGAGGGGATGACGGGGAGGGAGGCTGGCTCATCGCGGCAGAGAGAGCAGCCCACTGAGGCCCGCGGGCGAGGACAGGGTCTGCATGTCCTCAGAAGAGAATTATTATTATTTTTAAAAGATGTTATTTATTTATTCATGAGACACACAGAGAGAGAGGCAGAGACTTAGGCAGAGGGAGAAGCAGGCTCCCTGCAGGGAGCCCAATGAGGGACTCGATCCCAGGACCCCGGGATCATGACCCAAGTCAAAGGCAGATGCTCAATCACTGAGCCACCGGTGGCCCAACAAGAATTATTTTGTACTCCCAGTGGCCCCAGGCTGAGTTGGGTTTATGCTTTTACACTACTTATGTTTAACCATAAGGGTGCTCTTTTGAAAATTAATAATTTTATTCTTTCGCTCCTGAGAACACGACCATCCTCCATGATAATCTGAAGCCTCCAACTGCCTTGGGTGGGGATAGGAGTGAGGTTAGGAATATTAGGGAAGGAGCGAAGACAAAGGCCAAGGGACTTAAGAGGATCCGTTCTAAGAGCCAGGGTTTTGTTAGAGAGACAGGGTTTTCAAAACTCCTTTCTCCCACTTGTCCGCCTGTTGCAGGCCTGGCCCCGCTGGTTTGGAGGGTCCTCAGGAGGTGGCGAGGCAAGCAGGAGGTTTTTGTCCCAGAGATATGGGGAGATTGGACATCCACGCACCCTGCAGGTGCCACTGCGGGGGAGCGGAGGCGAAGCCTGGCCCCTACTCCCCGATTTGCCCCAGGGTCTTTTCTTTTCAAAAGGATACCAGTTTGGGGATGGGCCCCCAGCCTTAAGATCTCATTTTAGTGGGGAGGGGGGACACACAATTCAGTCCACAGCAAGCACTTTCTTTTCATTCCAGAACTTCATCATCTCAAGTGGAAATCTCAAACTTGTGAGCAGCCACTTCCCATAACCCCGTCCCCCAGCTGCGGACATCTGCTCTTTTTTTTTTTTTTTTTTCTTTTCTTTTCTTCTCTTTCTTTTCTTTTCTTTCTTTTCTTTTTTCTTTCTGTCTTTCTTTCTTTCTTTCTTCTTTCTTTCTTTCCTTCCTTCTTTCTTTCTTTTCTTTCTTTCTTTCTTTCTTTTTTTCTTTCTTTCTTTCTTTCCTTCCTTCCTTCCTTCCTTCCTTCTTTCTTTCTTTCTTTCTTTCTTTCTTTCTTTCTTTCTTTCTTTCTTTCTTTCTTCTTTCTTTCTTCTTTCTCTTTCTTTCATTCTTTCCTTCTCTTCTTTCTTTCTCCATGGATTTGCCTATTCTAGACATTCCATGTAAATGGAATCGCCCCACACATGCCCTTTGGGTCTGGCTTCCTTCACTTAGCACCATGCTCGCAAGGGTTACCCACCAGGTAAAGCTATTTTTAAAGCTCAATTGTACAGAGACACAGAGAACCCAGGGAACCGAGTTCACGAGGCTGCTGAGTGGGGTCTCCTCTTAGAGCTGTGAGGGTGCCCCCTTCCCCCCCAACCCCGGGGGGCATCTGCGTGAATACTGGAGTCTGGGATACGGAAGGACACTCAGCAAGGACAAGAGACCCATGAGCCGGTGACTTCCCTTCATAGGACGCATCCCTCCAGACTGGGGAGAGAGGACGCTGCCTTGCCAGCAGCCGCTTGGGGGGCTCCAGGGGGCTCAGGAGGGTGAATGCACTTTGCCACCTGCCGGGTGCTGCAGGAATGCGCAGCAGCCCAGGCCCCTGGAGGGCTGAGGTCACCCCACCCGGGTCTCCGCTTTGTGGGGGGCTATAGCGCCATCTGGTGGCTGGAAGGAAACCCGACAGCAGCAGCCCAGGAGGGCCCACCGACTTGCTTGTACCTACGTTCAAGGGAACCGGGCTTGTCTAGGTCCCTGGGGCGTGCTTGGACCTTCGGGAACGTCCTCAAGCTCAGGGCAAGTGGGATGGGAATACAGGACACGGGTTCAGGGCGCTGACGGCAACGCACATTTTTGTGACAAGGGAAGAGGTTTGTGACCATTTGCGATGTGAAAAGGCAAGGGAGTGCACATGGTATGAGCCACTTAGAGAATGTGTAAGTAGCTAGATTTATTTGTATCTGAGCGCCAAGGGAGATGGCTGGAGGGAACAAGCCAAGGTGTCAACACAGAACGTTGAAGGGGCACTGAGCCAGGCCGCGCCTGAGAGAGATCTCAGCAGGTGTTAGCTGCTGTTGTCAGGGCAGGATCAGGTTCTTCATCCTCATCCTCATCCTCATCATCCCTGGCTGATGGAATTATTTTTCCCTTTTACTTGTACGTATTTTCTGAGTTTTCTCTGCTGCCCATGCTACTCAGAAAAAAAAGAAGAAATTAAAATAGAGGAAGGGTGCATAAGCTCCCACGGAGAGATGAACTCTGACTTTCATGAATATCATGGCAGCAAGCTGTGTTCTCTCCAAGCCCATCAATCACCTCGCAGGCGAGCCCTGCATGCCGGGCTGGGTCTGATCCTGGCTTTGGGCCCTGCCGCCCAGTCACCCTGGGACCCTGGGACCCGACCCCTCAGGGGGCTACTTTCCTCATCCGTAAGCGGAGGGATCACAGGACTGACCTCACAGGTTTTGTTATGGAGTTTGCACAAGCTGACTCCTGTAAAGCATGTACTGTCCTGCCTGGCGCGTGGTAAGCACAGTGCATCTTTGCTGCCATACCTGGGCGAACCACCTCCCATCTCAGTGCATCAATCCAGCGAGGGATCTGGACAAGATCAGGGTTTCTGTGAGTCTTGTCCTTCCAATACCTGCCTCAGAGCCATCTGGGAAACTTGCTGAAAGGCAGATTCCTAGGCCTTGCCTAAAAGTTCCAAATCTGCACGGTCAGTAGATGTCACAGGGGAAACCTTCCAAGCTGAGCTCACAGGAAGTTGAGACCCATAATTTCTTTTTTTTTTTTTTTGCAATTTTTTTTTTAATAATTTTTATTGGAAGACCCATAATTTTTAAGGTCCCTTCCAGCTCACACATTCTTATGATGCTGGGTTCCTCTGGAGAGCAGCCCAATCTCTTGACCTCTGCTCTGCAATTTTGTTATAGGAAAGGCAGTCCTCACCCCGGGCAGGCTGTTTTCAGAGAATCGTAAAGCACTAAAGCTGGAGCTACTCATGCTGTAGTAGTCAGGACACTGATGTCCAGAGAGGGGAGGACGCTTATTCTTGCTGTGGGTGGCCCAGGCTAGGTGCACCCCACAACATCAAGGCCTGTCCCTGTCAGATAATTTACTGTCCAAGCACACATTCACACACTTCCAAGCCTTTTCACCCCTTATACGTTTTTCTTTATTTCGGTTCAGGCTTTGGGGCAGAGTGATAAGGGGAGAAACGGAAGAGACAGGAACTATGGATTAAAAGAGCTTTGGAATTAATTTTTCCCTGGAGTTTTATTCTACAAGAACAAATTCCTGTCTTTGTCCAGCAGATTTATGCAAAGGGAGCTCCCTCAGCCACACCAGGTCTTATTCTGAGCCTCAGGCAAGCAAACCCAGTACCTAGCATACAGGAGGTGCTCCATTAATGTTTCTCGATGGACATGGGACAACTCTTAGGGTTTTTAGTCTGAGCAATGGGAATGAGCCTGCCATTTAATAAAGTCAGTAAGAGTAGGGGCAAGAATGCAGAGCTGAGTTTGGAAAGTTTTCAGTCTGAGTGGTCTGTTGGATATTCAGATGAGGATGATGGGCAGTCCTGGGGAGGCTCTGGAGGACAGGAGTTTGGGAGTCATGAACAAATAGCACCGAAGCACAACTCGGACCTGAGGAGGTGCCCTAGGGAGGCAGCAAGGACAGGGAGGGGTTGGGCCTGTGCTCCGAGCCACCCCAATTTCCAAGTGTGGACTGATGAGAGGGGAGAAGGGGTCTGAGATGGAGCAGCCAGTGAGTTGATGGGAATCTAGAGGGATCGACTCTCTGGGACATGTCCTGATTCTTGTCTCACGGAGGAAGGAGGCATCAATTCACTGCTGGACTGTCAGTACTGCCCAGGAGTCAACCAAGATGGGGACCCCTGGGTTAGCAATGGGGACCTGGACACCACTTGCCTTGGTGGAGTACTGGGAACAAGGGTTGTCTGATGGAACAGGGTTCTAGAGAGAAAAGAAAATCAGAGGATCAATCCAGGAGGTCCAATATTTGACTAAATGATATTTATTGATATTTCAAGAACTTTTTTTTTTTAAGATTTTATTTATTTATTCATGAGAATACACAGAGAGGATAGAGAGAGAGAGAGAGGCAGAGACACAGGCAGAGGGAGAAGCAGGCTCCATGCAGGGAGCCTGACGTGGGACTTGATCCCGGGTCTCCAGGATCACGCCCTGGGTTGAAGGCGGGGCTAAGCTGCTGAGCCACCCGGGCTGCCCAAGAACTTTCTTTTGACAAGTATCTGCTGAGCATCATCAAGTGCCAGGCCCTGTGCTGGGCTCAGGGGATAAAGGAGTGAACAAGAGACAAAAATCCAGGGAGTTCACATCCAGACACGATAACAAAAATCTATAGGTCAGGCAGTGGTTAAGTCCTGATGAGAAAAACAAAGCTGTCAAGTTGGGAATGGGGTGTGTGTGTGGAGGGCTGCAGCTTTACACGGGGGTGCAATCTACAGATGTGGACCAGAGAGGCTGGTAGGTGCAGGCGAGGTTCCTCACTATTTGCTTCTACTTTCTCAGACAAAAAGGGAGCCAGGTCACGAGCAGGACGAGGGGGCAAGGA
The DNA here is from genome assembly GCF_018345385.1 of Vulpes lagopus. Taxonomy (NCBI): domain Eukaryota; kingdom Metazoa; phylum Chordata; class Mammalia; order Carnivora; family Canidae; genus Vulpes; species Vulpes lagopus. Next base: position 130,074,764 of record NC_054827.1, on the reverse strand, counting down.
GGTGTGGAGGCTGGAGAGGACGATGAAGCGCACAAAGCAGAGTCGCCGAGGAAAGCGTGGGGTGGAAGGCAGCGAGGAAGGCCTTGCGGCGGCCTATGTCACAGGAACAAGCTGCAGTAGGAAGCAGACAACAGCTGTTTCTCACCAGCCGGGCTCAGCCACATGCAGGGAGCCAGGGCTGGAGGCCGACCACGTAGGTTTGACACAGAGGCTGGGGGCTGGATCCTGGTGTGACGGGCCATGGGCTTAGCCTGGAAGGAGGTGGACAGGGACATGAGTGGACAGATAATGAGTGGATCGCTGGATGGGGGGGATGAGGGCTGTTGGGCCCAGGAAACCAGAGGGAGGAGCGGGAAAGAGGCAGCGGGAGCTGTGGAGGGCAAGTGGGGGAAGGAGGGAGAACCTCACTTGTGTGTGACCACCGTGGCTCAGGCTGACGCCCAGGCACACCTGCGAGCCGGTTCTCAGCTGGACCACGGGGCTGTGCCCATGTGAACCTCGAGTTCTCCCATCTGTAAGACGGGGATACTATATGCTCGCTGCTCCAGAGCTGCAGGACCAGAGGGCCGGTCCTGGTGGGGAAAACCTGGAGGCGAACCTGAGTCTGACTTCAAAGTGCACATTTGAGTCTGCAACCACACTGCCTTCCCGAGCACCATCACCTGCCCGCTTCTCTCACTGCTGGTACTGTATTTTGGAGTTAAAACGGGCAGTGACGGCATCTGTACAGGGTCCTTTGTGCAGTTTCAAGGGTAAGAACTCGCGTTGTGCCACATGGGGACCTGCATTTCCACGTGCTTGAGCTCACTGATAGTCTAGGGACAGCCCCATGGACACACCTCGTGTCACAGAGGCCGGCAGGTCTGCTGGAAGGCAAGGAGGAAATACATGTTCAGGAAGCCCCGCCAAGCAACCGGGGATGACGAGGTCACTGCGCCCTGTATGGGTGCTGCAAGGCTTTTACCTCAGACTGTAGAAAAGAAAACCCAGAGAAGATTCTGAGAGGCTGAGGAGCTTGCCTGTGACCTAACCATAAGTGGCAGCCAGGACTGACGTCCTGTTCTCGTGGCTGAACTGAACTAGGACTCATCCCTGTAGGACGAGTCCTTATTGATACTTATTTTTATACCACTATGATCTTTAAATTAATAAAAATGCTGGAGGAAACACATTATATAGAAAGTCAATTTCATTTATTCAAATTAAATTATAGCATGAGTTTCATATACAAATAAAATTTTTGTGTAAATAAAAATACAAACTGTACAAATTTCAATGTAAAAAATGCAAAAATATTTATATTACTAGATATGTTTTTTTCCCTTTAGCGTGACTGAAATGGACAGCAGTTGACCTAATGTGTGCACTGTTGTGCCAGCCAAGGTCAGTGGGATGGTTTCTCGGGCTGTCCATTCCTCCCCTCCTGCACGAGTTGCTGCCAAGCCTCCGACCCAAATCCTGGGACTCTGCATGCTTCCAGTTCTGTTACCACCAGCACAGTGATGGTCCAACTCCTCTGGGGCTGGTCAGAAAGGGTTGCCATGGAAAAAATGCTCTCCCCCAAAGCGCAGATACTAGTCCACTGGGCTCAGAGAATGCCACCGCCAGACATCACTGGTCCAACTCGTTTTCATTCTGCAGCGTCTTCATGGCCAGCCCCCAGAGGGTCATGCTAGAGAAGAACTGCCCTTCAGAGTTCCTGTACGGTGTGGCAGGTCCGCGGCTGCCTGGCGCATCACCACAGTGATTGTCCAGGGCGGCCAGAGACGAGCGGCCCAGGGATAGGCTGTCGGCCTGCAGTGGCTGGTCGCCGGCCGCAGTGGCCACGTCTGGGTAAGCATATGCCTGATGTTGTGCTGGCTGTGGCGGGGGCTTGGCACGCCTGCCAGGATCCAGACTGACCTTCTCTGGCTCACCGCCTGCATGAGGCTGAACCATCGGCCGGAACTTGCAGTAGGAACTGGTGGCATGGCCGTCAAACTCTGTCACTGAGTCTTCCACGGTGTGAACGGGGAGCTTGACCGACACGGGCATCAAGGTCACGGACACATCTTGGGCAAAAGGATCTGAGCCTTGAGATTTCTCCAGGTCGGGGGTCTCAAGGGCCTGAGTGAGCTCATGCAGCGCGTCCCGGCCTGTGCTCACCCTGCAGTGCATCTTCTCATGGCGCCGGAGCACCGCCGAGCGCGTGAAGCACTTGCTGCAGATCTCACATGTGTACGGCTTCTCCCCGGTATGAGTGCGCACGTGCCTGCGGAGGTCACCAGATCCCCCAAAACATTTTCCTGCAAAATGAAAATGGGATCCATTTATTTATTTATTTATTTACTTACTTATTTTTTATTTATTTTCTTTATTTATTTTATTTTATTTTATTTTATTTTATTTTATTTTATTTTATTTTATTTTATCTTATCTTTATTTATTTATTCATGACAGAGAGAGAGGCAGAGACACAGGCAGAGGGAGAAGCAGGCTCCATGCAGGGAGCCCGATGTGGGACTCGATCCTGGGTCTCCAGGATCACACTCCAAGCTGAAGGCGGTGCTAAACCACTGAGCCACTGGGGCTGCCCAAAATGGGATCCTTTTAGAAGAGGACATTCTGGAAGGACATCCCTCTTCCTCCTGCCGTCACCTGCTCACTCTGGAAGACTCCTCTGTTCTTCTTGAGCTGCGTCTCTCTGACCTGGCTGTGGGTACCTCAGGGCGAGCCTTCAAGAGACCCTGTCTCCCTGCACAGGAGCACCTCTCTGGGAAGCCAAGGTGCCTGCCTCTACTGGCCAGGCTTGCTTAAGTTTTTGTAAACCTAACATGGCCAATCTAGAATTCAGAAACATCTTTTCACTCATAATGTAATTTTACCTACACTTCTCTCAGTTCGATTTCCTTTCTGTGTATATGACACAGGTAGGGAATCTACTTCCATGATTAAAGTAGGTAAGAAGGTCAGAAGAAAACAACCAATAAAGAACCTTACAGAAGACATCATGTATTCACAGAAGATAATACGTCACGCAGGTATGAGGACACGTACTTACAACTTCTCCCTTATGCGTGTGAACACTAGGCCATCCTGCCCTCATCAGCCAGCGGTGGGCCATTAAAAAAAAAAACACCTTTGAACAAACTAGGTGTCAACTTCCACAAGTTACATTTTGGCACTTCTTCCCCCCACAGAACACTGAGGCACACTGTGGTGAGTCTTCTTCATGTCTTCATTTTGTCTGCAAGTCAGGCTCAGTCTCCTTCACGTAACGTCACAGTAAAGGCATTTTCACCGTCTGCTGCACTGTCTATACAACATATGGTTGTATATAGGAGCTATTTCATAACCATTCCTCGATTTACTGCACGTTTGGGTGCCTTCCACCTGATTGCTACTTTACTTCACTTTCAATTAATATTTTTCTTTTCACTGTTTCCTTCAGAAAAATTCTCAGTAGTGGAAATTACTGGGCAAATGGGAATCATCTTTTCTGGGGTCCTTAAAGCATATGAATTTTAGCCACAGTGGAGGTCCCCCCAGGAGACAGTCAAGACAGGGGGGCCAGACTTCACAACCGTCCTCATGGCAAGGTAAGGTGTGGCACCTGCCTCCCGCATAGGAAATCCACCGCACTAGTGCAAACAGGATGGTGTCCCTCTGCATGGCCATGGCCTGCAGTCCCTGTAGTGTTTCCACAGACTGGACAAAGGTCATGCTTGCAAGTGAGCTGCCAGGATTCATCTTCAATCCAGCCTGAGAGGTCTGCACAGAGGGGCAGGGAGACCCCAACAAAGAAAGTCTCCTGGGAATAAGGAGCTAGGATCCAGGGCTGAGGAAAATAAACATCTGCACCTGAGAAAGTGCAGAGAAATGCGGGGAAAGGGAGAGGGGAAGGTAGGAGAGGAAATCTTTGGAACAAGAATGACATTGCGGGGGCGGGGGGGACGAGGGGGGCTGTGCGTGAGGAGGGGAGGGGAAACAGAGGAAGGGGAGCTCTATTCCCTGAAAAAGCCCAGAATGTGAAGCCACCTTAAAACTGAGCCCATCTTTTGAACTCAAGAAAATGAAAACACGCCCAAACTACATACACGTGTTCACAGCAGATTTTCTAAGTGAAAGAAGTCAGTAACAAAAGCCCACATGCTGTAGGATTCCATTTATGTAAATTGTCCAGAACAAGCAAATCCCGAGAGAAGGCAGATTAATGGTAGCCTAGGCTGGGGCGTAGGAGCAGGGAGTAACTGTTAACATGCAGGGAGCTTCTTTTTGGGGCGATGAAAATGTTCTAAAATAGACCATGGTGAGGGTTCTATGACTCCGTGAATAACATACCAAAACTATTGAATTGTTCACTTTAAATGAGTAAATTTTATGGTATGGGAATTTTACCTCAATGAAGCTGTTACAAAATTTTGAACCTGTCCTGTAAGAACGAACACTCTTGCTCTTTTTTTCTTCCCCTGGTTCCAGGATGACCTTGTCAGGGTCAGAAACCATGGTTAGTGAGGGAGGGGAATGGCTAGAAGCATAAGGTGTGGCAGCAGGGCCTCTACTTCCTCCTCTGCCCGGGTCCTAGGCCAGCAACAAGTTCTAGCGGAGGAGGGAAGAGAAAATTCAACCTTAAATCAAGTTGGCAACTGTAATATAATTTGGAACTGACATTTTAGTGACTTGAGATTGCATTTGTGATTTAAAGTAATCCTACTTTTATTTTACTTTATCTTATTTTATTTTAGAAAGAGTGTGAGCAGGGGGAGGGGAAACAGATTCCATGCTGAGCGCAGAGCCCAACACAAGGCTCGATCTCATGACCCTGATCTCAGGTCTCATGACCTGAGCTGAAATCAAAGTCAGATGCTCAACTGAGTGGGCCACCCAGGTGCCCCAACACAATTTTACTTTGATAAGGAGTAATGAGAATAGTCATGGAGTTGCCAGGAAATCTGTACACAATTTAAGTGGGAGATAAAAACAAAGACCTGTGGTTACATCCCAGAAGTCCTGCCCTGTTTAGAAAGAGCCGCTCTGTGTAGTGCTCGGCTCCAGCCTTCCCACTGTGGAGCCTGAACAGTTTCCCCTTTTGTTCTAACTGGGAAACCACAAACACAGTCACTCACTTGTTCCTCAGTGACTCAATTCACATTGCCAACCACCTGTCCCAGGCACGCGTGCACACACACACACACACATGCACACACACAGTTCTTCAGAGGCTCAAACACTGTGATCATAGGTCACAGGTGACTTGACTCAGAGTCCCCATTTCCTAACGTGAGCAATGACATCCCTCGACAGTGAGGTCGCCAGCTTTCCCCCGCCTCCCAAGACTTCACCGCTGCATCAAATGCCCGGAGAAGGGACCTTTGCTTCTGAACACAGCATCTCAAGAAGTCCTCCCTCTTGACCCCATCACATGTTCTCAATGTTCCTGCAGGATAGTCAACCTGCAGCCCCCACACCCGGCCCTTTGGTCTGCGTGATGCTGACGCCCACTGTTGCACACTGCGCTCTCCCACACTTTCTCAACTGTCTACGCCCCACCGACCTGAACCAGGAGCACGCACCTGGGACTCTCAGTAGCCTTAGTAGGCTGTCCCCAGCGCTCTGGACACCTCACAGACACTGTGTGAGGCAACTCACGGAGTAAATGTCTGATATGTGAACACAGGAACGAACCAGAGACCACGTTAGGCAGTAAACAGCGCCACCTTCATTTTATCTATAACAGGGATGATTTACGCATGACACCAAAACAGCCAACCACAGAGCGGGGAGAGACTGGGGTCTGCCCCCAGCGGGGATGGCTGGGTGACCGTCTGGTCCATGCCCTCCAGACACTTACCACAGGCAGAACAGCTGTAGGGCCGCTCCCCCGTGTGCCGAATTCGGTGCTTGACCAGCTTCCTCTGCATGTTGAAGGACTTGCCGCATTCGTCACAGGTGAAGACTTTATCGGCTGTGTGTGTCTTTTTGTGCTCCTTCAAATTACTGAAGTTACTGAACCCTGGAGAGACCATAACAGGTGTTCAGCGGAAGGACCGAGAACATTGCAATCGGTAGTCTTCAGGACAGAAAGGGAAAAACCCGCAGCAGTACCTCGGCCGCAGATGTCACACAAGTGTGGCTTCTCCCCCGAGTGGATGATGATGTGACGCTGGACATCACCAGAAGCTGCAAACCTGAAAGGTAATATGAAAATCCAATCAAGAACTTCTTTCTACATTGCTGCAAATCTTTGTAATTGCAAGTCACTGAGGGAGGAGGTGAACTGCTACCTTTGTTCCTTCAGAATGTAATCAGAAGTGGCCTGATTCATTTGAAATGTGCATTCTGTTTTGGCGTTATCACTATTTTTTCTACCTAGTTTCATCTTTCTGCAGAGATGGTTGACTACTTGGCTCAGGGAATAATTCCAAGCCAGGCTCTCCGACATAAATCTCTGCTTCCTTTCCACCATACCTGATTGTCTAGCTGGTTCCACTGGGGAGATGTTGCCTATAGACCTGATTTTAAATACATGCCTTACTTTTAAATGGAGTTCAGAAGGCTTCCATTTAAGACGTGTAAAACAAGGCCAACAGTGAAGCAACACAACCACCTGAAACAACCAGGGGTGCACACTACAGAGGTACTGGAAGTGAGCGGTATGCTGTACCCCAGCACTGAATGGGGTCATCAGTATTCAGGTGGCCACAGCAGAAAAGGGAGACACGTCAGGATTGGGCAGCTCATATTTTTTTGTTTTCTGCTACCTGCAGGGACAGTGGTTTTCCCAGACCCGAACCAGTGCTGCTTTTCCTGCTGGCATCCCCAGGCACATGCTGCATCAGAGGACTCTGACTTTAGTTGTCCCATGCCTGCCCACCACCTTGAGGATGACCTTATCTGAGGCAGAGCTTGTACTGTTTATTTCTATGTTCCCCTCATAGCACTCAGCACACAGTAGGTACCAAATAAATGTTGAAAGGTTATATAAATGAATGACTGAATCGCTGTCATGTCAATGACTGGTGGCTGCTGCCTGAATGCAACCACTCGAGAGCATGTGCACTCCCAACAAATGACCCAGTGAGGGGAGGAGGGTCCCTCTGGACCCTGCCCTGCCCCCACTTAGGCCCCTCCTCCGATGCTGAGCTCTCAAGGCCCTTCCCTGATTCAGCTAGGGCTACCTCCTCTGGTCCTCTCTCCTGACACCCAAGCTTTCAGTTGCAAGTCTCTTTTCCCCCATAAGACAGTCACCTCCATGGGGACGTTTATGCTAACATTCTTGGAATGAATGGAAATTTCAGTATAAAATAATTTTGTTTCATATAAAATCCCATTTTGTAAGACTCCTGTCCTAGATTTTCTTTCTTTTAATTAACATTTTTCATTCTTTTTGTTCTTCTCATCACGTATCCCATGGAAAGCCGGACGATTTACATGTGTTCCTCAGCGACAGAGTGAGCCCTAGTGGCTCAGAGAACACGGAGTTCAAAGACAGACTACGAGTTGTTCCTTACAAATGGAAGCATAAGCCCAGCACTGACCTCTTTCCACAGATTTCGCAGATATATGGTTTTTCACCAGAATGCCGACGTAGGTGAGTCTGCAAGTTACCTGCCTGCAAGAAAGCAGGGGAGAAAAAGCATACCGATAATGAAAAGTGTTCTTAAAGGTCATATAATTCAAAAGGAAAACTGACAGGCTGAGGCAGGTCCCGGTCCAACTTTCCAAGTGAAGATTACATATGCACAACTCAAAAGCAACCATGTGCAAGGAGATCTGGGACCAGCCCAATTCTAACTCCAGGAGTAGCTCCGCCCCAGCAATCTGCTGAACACAGATGCATCTCCATCCTGTGCTCTGAGCAAAAGCGCCTGCTCCACGTGCGCCCCTGGCTTGTCCCATTTCAGGCATGCACTGTGCTGCTTCTCTCTTAAATGGGCCCTGCACACCGTGGAGGCTGCTTTGGGGACTGCCAAGCTTGTATTTTAAATAGACCTTATGATGCTTTATTTGGAGTTTTTAACTTGGACCATGTATATCCAAGTGTCCCTTGAGGGGGAAAAAACGTAGTACCTATACTTCATTATTTTAGGATTTCTTCTTTTTTAAAAACATGCTTTTGGGGGATCCCTGGGTGGCACAGCGGTTTGGCGCCTGCCTTTGGCCCAGGGCGCGATCCTGGAGACCCGGGATTGAATCCCACATCGGGCTCCCGGTGCATGGAGCCTGCTTCTCCCTCTGCCTGTGTCTCTGCCTCTCTCTCTCTCTCTCTCTTTGACTATCATAAATAAATAAAAATAAAAAATAAAAATAAAAAAAAATAAAAACATGCTTTTGTTCATAAATAGGTATGACATGTGCAAACAGGACTTCCTCCGGCAGTGCTGCTGTTCTCCCTGACAGGGCTGTCATTTTTTTTTTACCGTTGTGCAAAAAATGCACATCAGGAACTTTATAGCAGCAGGTTCACTGCAGGGCCTCTTATGTTCCTAATTTCTGAAACTAGCAGGGCCTCACAAAGAATAACTTATTTAAATGCAGATCACAAAATAGATTTGATGTAATAATCAATAGGAAGTCAATAGGAAATTGCCTAAAGTACACTGAAATTAAAACTGCAATTGCCTCGTATTAAAAAAGCTCCTGGCTAATGTTTCAAATTAGGATTTGAAAATAAAATCCTCCATTGCTGGAATTTAACTTAATAGACTCAATCTTCCACATCCCCTACCTAATTTTTTTATAGTGTTCTATTACAAAAACACTGAAATGAATGAATATACCCAAGGGTAATAATGCACAGGCATTATGCACAATATAAGCCAAAAAGGGAGAACGAACAGTAACACCCAACTAACAAATCTGGCTTTGTAAATATGCAAACTGGATTTTAAATAAAATACACAGATAGTTCATGGCTGTGAGTTTGGGGATGGTCTGAGGTCCACTTCTGCGTGGAAACTTACAAGCAGAGAAAGGGCGACCTGTGAGTTTTAGATCACAGAACACAGAGATTCTCTGTGTCAGGCTCTGGGAAATCACTGAGTTATGTACTATCTTTCAGAATGTGATAAATGTGGCTCAGGAAAAAACCTAGGCTTATTTCAGATAACTAAAGGGAAAGATTTGGCAAAACAGTGGGAAATCCCCAGCTTTTATGAGAATGACTACTAACAATAATAAAACAACAAATGTCAACAGCAGCCTGCATTTGGCCTGCTAGCCCTTACATGCATCACCAAACCACTTAGTCACTGCTAGAGCCATCTCTCTTTTCCAGCTGAAAGACTCAGATTCAGATAAATGAAAGAGCTGCTCCTGTTACACGATTGGCCCAGAAATGAACACTGGTTTGTGTGAGTCTACACTCTCATAAGTTTCTGTGAATAAACTAGCTTGTGTTGACGATTCAGTAGTCACTTGGCCGTGGGGGAAACAGCTCACGGGAGGTAAGATAATGCACCACTGACTGTTTTAAGTCAGTCAATTCCAAATTCCAGAAAAAGCTCATCAATTATGTAACAATTTGAATAGCACCATCTGCTCATCTGTTAAATTAGGTCCTTCTTGTTTCAAGTTATTTTGTAAACGATGTGTCATGACTGAAATGTATTCTGAGTCAATTCTTAGCAGGGCTGCATCTTTTCCGGTTAAGTCAAGTGTAACAATTACTTGTTTCCAAAGCAAGTATCAAGGGTCTTTCACTTAAAAGAGTGCAATAAGCAACAGTAAAACAAACCCTTACAAATGTTTTTTTTTTTTTTTTTTTTTAGCTATTTAATATCAGAAATGTATAAAGAAAATCTCCTGCCAGATAAAGGAGGACATATTGATCTGACCAATGGTGTAAAAGTAGATTAGATACTGAAAGACTCGGGCAAAAAAGTCCAATGATGCTGATAACGATTTATGCCAAATTACATTGCAAACCGGAAGGCAGACGATTTGATCTTTAGTCAAGTAACTGTATTTTTGGTAAACTTTGAATTACTCTAGTACCAATTATGGGCTAAGTAACGAGTCCGCATCTTAGAGATTATTTGTAGCTGGATATGTGACAGCTCTAACAAGTGGTAACTATTGATTAGTAGGATATCGGTTACCAGGCAGCTGCAGACACTGTCCCCTCGTCAGCACAATTCCCTTACAAAGTCATAGTATCGCATTTTACAGAAAAGTAAACAGTCTGTAAACAGACGCTGATTACTAGGAAGTAATCAGCCTAGGCTCCTATAGCTGGGATCAAATATTCCCACCCAGGCCCCTCTGTGGACTCTAAGGTTGGGAGTGTGGCTGTGCTGTCTAGCTATGTTACAGTGTATTAGCAGTGAAGGAGGCTCTACTCCTTCTAAGCAAATATTTTAAATTAGGAGGAGCTGTCAGGATTTTGCACAGAAAAACTGCTTTAGAAAAGAACTAACATCTGATTTGTTGAGTAACTTAAAAAATAATTCCTTCTACTACATATGTGAACATTTAAATATGGACAAACCAAGCATATATTCCCTATCAGAGCATTCTTCTGAAGGCAGCTGATTATAGAAAAAAATAGCCAAAGAATCATACCACTTTAGATATAAAAGGGACCTCAGATCTTAAAAGTCTTCTAGTTTAGGAGTTTTGGGACTTTAGGATTTCACAAAATAATAAAATTAACAGGGGAAAAAAATCTGGAGATGAACATAAAGCTGTCACCTAAACAGCAGTGAGCACTATACTGCCAGCAGGGCCTTCAATGCTGGGAGTGTAGGGACTCTACCTTAGGGCCAGAAGTTTCATGACTCAGGAGAAGCTCACTGAAATACTCTTCTTCCTGCACATTCCCCGTGGGTGGGGTTTCATCCTGTCGCCCATAGCGCCAGGCCATGTCAGTGCCTGGGGGAGCACATCCATCTCCAGGTCCCCTACCCTGCGCCCTGGCCCTGGGGCACCCCTCTCTGGACAGCACTGCCAAAAGGCACTGCATCGTCTGCTCCAAGTTTCCATGTCTGCTCCTTTGAAGAGACCAAACAGCTCTACTCCTCTTTCAAAGCCAGCCCAGTTTCCTCCTCCCATTTCTCACATCACAGGTATGCAGACCTGCCCCTACCTTACCTCTCCTCTGGGTGCACCCACTGATCCAGGTTCTACCGCACTCGGGGACCGGGACCCTGGCACTATGGACAGAGTCTCACTCACACTCTCAAGTATGCAGGGCTCCTAAGGGCTGAGATCTGCACACAGACCGTGTCCAGAATGATGTTAAGAGACGGACAGTCTGTTGTCGCAATCTCGGATTACGGTAGCTCTCAAAGCTCATGTATCATACTGCTTACAGACTTATCATCAAAGTTGTGGTTAACTTTTATTTTTCCCCAAGATGGATTCTACTAAATATAAATTGAGTAACCAGCATAAAAGAGGAATTCTCACTGATAAATCTGTTTTCTTGCTTGCCAGTCTTCCAGAAGGGAAAATATTTACAAACTCACTTCTACCAAAGCAAACATGCCAGCAACAGCATGAGAGCATTCCAATCCAGTGTTACCACATTTACTCCAGTTCATTCTAAGAAATGTATGCTTGGCTTAAGGTGAAGGATAGTTAGTGGGTGCTACTTACCAAGTACCCCTACATAAACAACCTGACAGCTCTCTTGTCCTAGAACACCAGAGAATCCCAGGATTATCAAATGCCTGCTTGTCTTCGGGGCTTACCTAAACAATCTCTTAACACGTTTCAGGTCCTCACCCACCCCAAACACCACTTCTTCCAGGCAGGAATGACCACTCTCTTTTCTTTGCCCACACTGTTCCCTAGGTAGATTTCCCCGACATGTGGCAGAGGTCCTTGGACACTGGAGGCTTGCAGCAAACACTTGCTGAAGGAAGTTTTTTTCAAAGAAGTCCTTGTTCATAAAAAAATTCACAATTTCGCAATGAAATAAAACAGCAATATGCATCTGAAAACTGCAACTATACATAATCCTACATTCACAAAAATCTGACAAAAATACAGACACCAACACAGAGGCAGATTTCTCTAGTGCCTGTCAGCCAGGGCTACCCTTGACAGGATTCAAGAGGGCAAGTGTAGGACAAAGTGGTCCTCAACCCTAGCCACACTTCAAAATCACTGTAATACAATAATATGCCAGCGCTGGAGCCCCATTTCAACGCAACGGAATCAGAATCTCTGTGGGCAGGCCCTGGCATCGGTGTCGGGAGAGGAGGCTGAAAGTGGACTACACATGCTGGGATGTCTGGTTTTCTGTGATTAGCAATGAAGGGTCACAAAAGGATTTCAAGCAAGGAGGACAGAACCTACACTGTTACCACATTTTAAATGGATGAAGGGCTTTCATGGCCATCATTCCACTCACTCCTAATGCTCACATGAGGTAGTATGATCCCTATTTTTAAGAATTAGAAAAATGAAGCCCAGAGAAGTTATGGTTGTCATTAGCCCAGGCCTTTGGTTTTCCCCCACTCCAAAGCTGTAAGGTTAAGATGGTGGTGGAAGACTGGTCTGCAAGAACAGAAGGGCCAGCACCAGGATGGAAAAATGGTGATGTCCCTGAACACTAACTATGTTCCAGGCAGTTCTTACTCCTACTGATTCATGTACTCTCCACACACCTGCCATGTTCACCCATCTAATCCCCTTTGCTTTACAGACAAGGAAGCTAAAGTGCCAAAAGGTGAGGCTGCTTGCCTGAGGTCACTGAGGAGTAAGCCTGGGGCAGGATCCAAATGCGGACTGCCCGGCTCCACAAGCCCAGCTTGGAAGCTGCAGGCGAGCCTGCAATGAAGAAGCAAGGCCTCAAGTGCATGGCAGCTGGAGGGCTGATGACTCCCCTTGGTTCTGCAAAAACTTACTGAACATTTAGAGGGTGCCAGGTGTTTTCGTGGATGGCAAGTATGGACTAAAGATGCAAAAGGCAGAGGTTAGGACTTGGGGAATCTCAGCATTGCAGGGAGTTGCAGGCGTAAAAGTCACTGAGTGCAGAGGTTTGGATGTGCAGGAGGAAGGGGAGAGCTGGCTCCATGTGGAATACGTCAAAACATGGTGCTGCTGTTGAGTTTCTATGCGCTGGAGAGGACTTGCTGCCTAGCTCTTCTCGACCTAGAGGCTCTACTCTTGGATCAAGGCCCAGCCTGGAGTCCTCGTTCTGGGGAGCAGCACCCGTACAAGCCGCTACTACAGGATTCACTGCACCCACCACAGCCAGGTATAAAAACAGCAGTGCAGTGGCTGCTCTTGGGCAGCTCTGGAATGCCAGGGCCCGCCTGTGGCAGAGCAAGTTACCTCCTCCTACTTCAGAAGTAGGTTCCCACTGGTCTACAGTCAACATTTGCACTAAAACATTAATAAAACTCTGGGTTTCAAAAAAACAAAACAAAACAAAAATAAAACTCTAGGTTTCTTTATGTCCAGTGCCCAGGTCAGCACATGGCCCACAGGAGGGTACAGCAAATGCTGGCTGCCTGAGAGAATTAATATATGCCTAAATGAGCTCTAATCAGAGGTCAGCTAAAAGGCGTTTGGAGCAGGAACAAGAACTGCTTGCTCTGTTCTCCACCTTCTAACAACTTTAGTCCCAATAAGACTAAGATGACATGTGTTCTGGATCTGGCCCAGCATGGCATGCAGCCTCCAGGTGTGGGCTCACTGTGGTTTACCAAAAACTTCACTCATTTATTCATGAAAGAGAAGGAATATACTAGGACTGGACCTATTCTTAAAGGGAGGGGGTGAGAGTTCATACGCTTAGAAAAAATACTACTTTCCCCCCAATAAACTAAAAATTTGTTTTTCTTGAAAATTATTTTCTCCTGATTCCGTATGAAGTCAAAGTTACAGATATCATCAGAGGCTTCTCTCACAAGTCCAACGTATGTCTTATTTGTAATAATAATAAAAAAACACTGGGTTTCAGGTTTCCAATTATTAATAGTAAATAAGAGTATTCCCACCTGAGAGAAATGTTTCCCACAAATGTTACATTCAAAAGGTTTCTCACCTAAAACAAAACAAAACAAAATAACAACTTGTAAAATCAGCACTCATATTTGCACAATAACTTTGTTTAAAATGTTTAAACTATCTCCTATGTCCTTTCAAAAGGGAGCATCACCTCTTCATCAAAGTCTAGAAATGAGCAGTCTCTACACCCTTGTAATTCTCTCTGGCGCCCTTAGGTGGCAAGCAGAGATGATCTGGTCAACAGCAGCATCTTGTTCACCTGCCCTTTAGCCTGACCCCTTTATCACCAATTCCTGGCACAAGAGGGTGACTCGTTCTCACCAAACGAGGCGGACACACAGTGGAGCCCAAAACAGAGTGGTCCTCCTGCAAACGTGCCAGGAAAGAGACCCTCTCCACTGCCTTTCAGCCTTGGTTGACACACACTGATGGGAGAAACAGGATTTCAGCCCAGGAGATGGGCTTCCCTGCCCACTTCTCACCTCTGATTTAACTCTGAGTAATTGCATTCTGGTATGGAACAGATGCAGAGAGTGGACTCTGCTACAAAGAAACTGAGCATCTCTGAACACACTGACAGATAGACAATGTACTTGAAGGTATCACTTTCACCTGTGAAACCCTGGTAGGCCTTGAGGACTGAGAACCTTCCTTTCCTCCCCTTCCCCTCAAATCAAGTGGTTTCATTAAGATTCTTTTAAAAAATTAGCATTTCCCTTCTTACTGTGTTGCTAGGGTTTGCTGGTTTGCCAGCTTTCTGAGCTCCTGCCAGGATATATTTGTATTGATCTTTTCCTAAAATGGTTCAATGGCTTGCTCATGGCCAAGACAGAGGTTTTGACCCTGAGTAATTAGAATCACATAAATCTTGTATTCGGTGACTACACTTAGGTCTGAAATTATGGGGATGACAGATAATGTTAAGTGAAAGACCCCAGTGTAAGTTACAACAGTTTGAAAAATAGAGGCCACCATTCACTAGTGACCAAAGTCAGTAACCCTACTCTCCAGGACCCCTTCACACTCTTACTAAGTGAGGACCCTAAAGAGCTCTTGTTTGCATGGGCTATACCTATTGGTAAAGCCCACATCAAAAATGAAAACAGTAGTTTTTACAGCCTGTGGCCAGACATTTCACTGGCCACCAGAGTAGCTGCAGCCATTAGGTGACTCCACCACACACTTGTGGGAGACGGAAAAGAAGGCAAGTGACATCACAGAGTATGACAGAACCAGTTTTGGCCTCACAGACCCCCTAAAAGGGTTCTCCAGACCATAATCTGAGAAGTGCAGCTCCTCTTGGTTTAAGTCCTGGTAAACATCTGTGCCGTGACTGTATGACCACTGGCATCCAAAGATGTTCTTTCAGAAGAAACAAGGTAAGTTTTGTTTTCTTTAAGGCTAACTGGTTATGTTTGTCAAGTAAAACTTCTAATGATCATGAGGCTCTAGGAAATTCATGCAAATAGAAATGACCTAAATCAAGTTTCTCCAAGGGCAAAACTGAGTCACTGATAGCGTCCTCATAGAAAGTAATTCTAAACTACTACTACTTCTGACAGCACTTTATGTTCAAATACATGAACACTTCTGAAGGCTTCCATCTACAGTAAGTCTTTCAGTAGTACAAGGTAGCAAGCACTGAAGCAAATGGGAAATCCAAAGTGATAAGAGAATGTCAGATCAGTAACCACAATTACATAAGCACTTTAAAGTGGTCACACTATAACCATCCTTTAGCGTATTACTTCTCATGCTATAAATTGTCATTAATTTAGAACCTGTATTAGAGTCATCAAGTTTAACTACAGGAACAAAAGTAACATGTAAGTATTGTGAAACACAACATATATGTACTATGTAACACCTTCAAAAGAGCACCTGGAAAAAATAAACTTCTTGGAAAGAGGACGAAGTATGAATTAAGGTAATAAGACTTTGAAAATTCAATGTTCAAAGTGGAAGCATTTTCATTTGAAAATATCACATGGTTAAAGTTGATTCTTATAAAAAGTTTACCTCTTCCTACTAAACCACAATTAAAAAAAAATCTGATATGAAAATCACTTTGCAGGGCACTTTTACTATTATTCTAAATTACTTACATCTGAATGAACCTACAGCATCATGCTTTAAAAAATAAACTTACTCTAATTCTAAAAAGCAAATATAGCTTATCCATTTTAGAGTACATTTCAGTGCATCGGAATGATTTATTATGCTTTTAGAGTGATGGAAAGTTTATCATATAAAACCATAATTAAAAAAAAAATGTACCATCTTTTTAAGCTGGCTCTATAAAAGCGTCTACAGAACTTTAAGAACTTTGAGATTATTCTTTAAAAGTAATCACCCAAAGTATAATATAAAAAAGAAGCTAATGCTCCTTCGATTTGGGGGGGGGCAGATTATCAATGACGTCATCAAGCAACAGCAAAACTTCTTACAAAAGCAGGAGCAGGCAGTAGTGTCTGATCATCTGCATCAGGTCCTTCCCTTTTGCCTGTGGGCACTGAATCAGTGTACCTGTATGAGACCGTTTGTGAAGCTCCAGATTGCTGGGGTGTTTAAATGGTTTTCCACACAATTCGCACGTGTACTGTCTCTGTGACTGAAGCATCTGGGACTGCTCCTCCAGTGCGGCAGGCTCTTCGGGCCTCTCCATTTCGTTCATGCAGTTAAATTGCTCCGAACTCACCAGTTCCTCACCTTCTTTCTCTCCAGCACTGTGGCTGCTAGCTTTCTCTACAGTATCTGTGCTAGCACATTCTATCCTCTTTGTTGAATCGTCATCCGTCTTGGCTTCGGGTGTCTGCTCTGCACATTTCTGTGACTTGAGGAAATTCAACTTCTTAAGGTGAATGGCCTTTTTGAGCCTCATTTGTCTGGTTGGTAGTTGGCACGTGTTGTCCGACTCAGGATCTGGGGCAGATTCACTCAACGGCTGGGCCAAGAAGTGGGAAGGCAAGTGCTCTGAAGACTCCAGGACACATTCGGGATGACTGCCGGCACAGGGCTGGTTTTCCCCGGCACTGAGGTCTGTGGACGTGCTGAAAGTGAAGGGCTGCTCGCTGACTCTCTCGTGACTGGGACATGCAGGCTGTTTAGAGTACTGCTTACTGTAGAAGTTTCTGAGTTTGTAGTAGTAACTTGGCTGTCTGAAAGGCAGTTCTGCACAGTTGCCATCCAGTGTGTCGGGTGCTTGTTTGGATGCTTCACCTGCAGAGTGATGGAGATTAACGGACGATGGAGTATGAGTATGTGGTTCATCCACAACTTTACTCTGTGGAATATCCGCAGGACACTCTTGCTGCAGCAAATGAGGAGGGTAGTTTTCATTTATGACACAGTTAGCATCAGCAGTCAGAGCGCTCTGCAGGGAGAATGCATTATTACAAGACACACCAGGTGGTTGCTCCACAGTGGTTGATTTTAAAAACGTGTGACACAGATTGAGAACATTTTGAACTTGCAAACACTGTGCTATGTCCAGCATTACTTGTATATTGTCCTGGTTAAGATCTAGATGAGATGTGTACATGAAGTCCAAGATCTGACCAATGCCGCTTACATTTTTAATATCCAAGTGAAAAACATCACTTTTTTGGCCTGAAGAGTTCTGAAAGAGGCTCCTGATAAAAGAAAGGATATCTGTTTACAGTATGACAATTTTTCCTTATAAATAATGCTCATGTTAATATTAAAAAGTACTATCCTTCTCTAAGTTCCAAGATTTTAAAATTAAGTACATTTTAATCCTTTAAAAAGTTTTGGTAAGCCAATCAATAAAGCAACTCAGATGAATTCAATTAGTGTGCTGAATATTCAACCTTCCAAACAGATCTCAAAGTAAAATTCTGAAAAATACTGGTTGTTCTTTTAAAAATATAATCATCTATACGTATTATTAATTGTATACAGATAAAGTATAGTAAAGGAGACACAGTTTTCAGTATTTGATGTCTAGTCTGATAAATTATATTTCAGACCATAAAACATGTAACAAAAATACTTCCACATCTAAGTGCCTTAAAAATGTCTAAAAATAAAAATAGCTATAATACAACTACGTTTGATACATTTTTTATTTTAATTTTTAAATTGTGGCAAAATATACACATTTACCACTTGATCTTTTTTTCTTCTTCTTTTTTTAAGTGGAGCCCAATGTGGGGCTTGAACTCACAACCCTGAGATCAAGACCTGAGACACTTGACTGATTGAGCCACTCAGGCACCCCACATTTGATCCATTTTGAAGTGTTTAAAAACTTCATGCCTAAAAATATAGTCCCAACTGTAAATTCAGTGACATTAAGTACATGCACATTTATTATGCAACCCTGATGTCCAACCATTTTCAGAATCTTTCATCTTCCCAAACAGAAACTCTGGACCCACTAAACACTAACTCCCGTCTCCCCCTGCCCAGCTCTTCAGGCCCCTGCCACCACCACTCTACTTTCTATCTCTACAGATCTGACAACTCTCAGGACACAATATACACTCATTTTATAATCAGATGTGTTAGAGGTTTCTCAGTAACCCAATGGTCCATGAACCAGCAGGGAGAAAAAGTAAAGCTCTATGAGTTAAGGAGGGAAGAGAGGCACCTCTAAAGCCCAGGCACTCTACTCTGGGCACACGTCAAGTCCCAGGTGAATGAAATTGTACTATGTGTAAATTACCAAGCTTACTTAGGTGACTGGTCATGCAAGTTCACTGAAGACATGTCATCTAACCGTGTCTAACCAGATCACCTGCTTCCCCAAAACAATCTTCAGTTTTGTTCTTACCTAAAGGAAGTACAAACTAAAATGGGATAGGAAAAGCCCAATCTGGGTCCATGTTGCCTAAGGACAAAAAGTACTGCCTACCTCAGTGAGCTCACCCATTACAATACGTACTTGTAACATATATGAGAGCTGAGGTTTAATCTGATGACTCCAGATTACCAAGGAAAGATTGAATCACCTTCTGTATATTGTTTACTAGAACAGTAAAATGGTATGCATTTTAAGGGCGGGGGGGGGAGATATTAAAAAGATCTTTAGTGCTTAGAGAGATGAATCTCAGCTAATCAGGAAATGTATGCAAAATACTTAACTCTAATAATCTAAAAATAATTATGGGAATAAGTAAATTGAATCCAAACCTATTTTCTTAGAATATTCAAATGAAAAACAAATACTAAAATATTTCAATAAAAAAACAGTATGTGGGATGTTTCCCCTCCAATTATCACAAAAAAGTTCTTACCAGGAATTCTACTCCTCAATCTTTTTATACTAAAAGGATAGGAAATATATAGAGAAGACTGACATTAATTAGAACTATTAAAATCAAAGACAGAGTGCCAAAACACTCTCAATCAGCCCAAATATATTTTAATTAAAACTCTTCTGCTCTCAGGTTACTCTAAATACAAAAAGTAAAAAACTCACATATGTGCTACAAAAATAAGGACAGTGAAATCCAAGGAGAAAAAAAAAATTAGTCAAAATATACCATGCTAGAAGAGCTTTTCCTCTGTACAGAGTCTAAAATACGTACCTAAAATACTGACTGAACGCTGCTAGAACATTCTTATGTGCTTTAAAGCACACTCCTTTTACGACCAACATGCAGTCACAGAGCAGGCCTTGAATGCGCTGCTCCTGCAGCTGCTGGAGGAGATGGCAGCTGTGAGTGGCAACCGGGTCCATGCTCAACCAGCCAGGAGACCTAGGACAAAGAATGTGAATGAGACAGTGACTCAGTGATACAACTGAGACCTGATGGTCCCAAAACCCCTAGGTGACAGGCATGACATGATCATGATTCCTTGTCAGTCAAGTTCAAACCAATCAACAACAAAAAAAAAACATAAAAATTTTGTCTTAGGTATCAGACCCGTGCTGCTCAACAAAAACATCTGGAATGATGGAATACTCTGTATCTGCACTGTTCAGTCCAGTTGCCATTGGCCTCATGTGGCCACTGAGGGCTTGAAATGTGGTTAGAGTGACTGAGGAACTAAACCTTCAATTTATTTAAACAGCCACCATATTTGAGAGTGCTGATGTAGAATGTGACCGTGATAATGCTATGTGCACTTCTCTCGTTTCTCCTTAGGGAAAGTTCAATGAAACATATACATAGACACTTGTAAGTTAGAAAAAAGCCAACTGGATGACATCAATATGTATTGAGCACCCGTGTATGGGGCACTGAATCAGAAGGTAGGAAAATTAGGAGCTTATCTGGGGACATAAGGAAGAAGTTAAACTAGCACCACTGGATAATAATAAAAGAGGTATCACAAAGCAGCATGTCTACTCATTTGTTCCCTTTTTTCCCTAAGATTTTATTTATTTTAGAGAGAGAGCATGAAAGCATGAGCAGGGGGGAGGGGGAAAGGGAGAA
This sequence comes from Vulpes lagopus, assembly GCF_018345385.1. Classification (NCBI taxonomy): domain Eukaryota; kingdom Metazoa; phylum Chordata; class Mammalia; order Carnivora; family Canidae; genus Vulpes; species Vulpes lagopus. Next base: position 130,054,419 of record NC_054827.1, on the reverse strand, counting down.
AGAGAATCTCAAGCTGACTCCCTGCCAAGCCCAGAGACTGATGTGGGGCTCGATCTCACAACCCTGAGATCATGATCTGAGTTGAAACCAAGAGTTGAACACTTAACTGACTGAGCCACCCAAGTGCCCCAAATATATTTGTTCCTTCTTACCTCTCTGCTAGGACACTACTGTAGCAGAGATCTGTCTCGCAGGAACCTGGGGCAGAAATATTAGAAAGCGTAAGAGCCTGCTGAGCTTAATAGTGGTGAAGCCAAGTAAGTGGTAGGACATATGTGTGAGAGAGAGAGAGAGAGAGAGAAGATGAGAGGGTCAATATTAGAAGGTTTCACATATTCAACATCTATTACTGAGTGACTACTATGTGCCAGGTCCTAGGGCTCCAACAACAAAGAAAACATGCCAAATCCCCAAACTCCTGAAGGTTAAATTCTACTAAAGGAAACACACACACACACACACACACACACACACATACACGACACACAACTAAATAAATACAGTAGTTAGAGCTAGACACTTGAATACACAACACAGATGAGGAAGGCATAGGTACATGCCCAGGTGCACAATCCAGTGAGACATGATTATTAGAAGAAATGCAGTGGGGAGAAATGAAGGCAGACTGGGACAAGCCTATGGAGGTTAAAGTGGCAGTTTGGTACAGTAAAAACCTGACAAGCCAGTATCTGCTTTATTTGCTTTCATCCTCAGTACATAAGGATTATTGAAAAAGTCACTAGACCATGAAGCCAAAACCTAAGCTTTTTAACACGGCTCCTTCTTCTATCATCATTGTCATCACCATCATCACCACTACCTTCTTCTATTATCACCATCATCACCATCACCTTATCCCCCAGTGTGCCCACTATATGTCAGTCAAACAAACTACCTGTGATTCCCTAACAAGCTGTGTTGGGGACAGTTTAGAACCCTAGTCACTGCTTATTACCCATATGACTTTGGGCAAATGACTTCTCAATGTCCACTTTCGTCATCCTATCCCAAGGGTTACTGAGACAACTGTGAGAGCCTACGTGAACATCTAGAACAGCAACTGACATTAACTATTCAACAAATGTCATCTCTAAGGAACACCTGGAAAGTCTGATAAAAATGCAGATTCCTGGATACTATGCAGAGTTCTGCTCAGTCTAGTGTGGAGCGTAGATATCTACATTTACTGTAAGCCTCCAGGTGATTCTGAAGCAGGCAGATTATAGACCTCTGCCTTGCTTCTCTCCAAAAAGCTTTGGTTCTGATACTTCCTGTCCTGGGAATACTTTATTTACATTGGACTTTCCCACTACCCAGGTAAGGCCCACTCCCCTATCAGGGCTTAGCTGAGCTGTCACTAACTCCTAGAAGCCTTTCCTGCCATCCTGAAACTTGCTCCTTCTTCTCCACTGTTCCCTCCTCAAGTCCGACTCTGAGGTTCCTCTTCTGTGATCTTACGGCACCCCATACATACTACCGCAAGATAACTTGCTATGTTCCATCATTTGTGTTGCCAACTCGGCTATGAGCTCAGAGGGTACCATTTTACTCATCTTTGCCTGGCATAGAGCAGATAGATACTCTATCATTAAAATCCACACTAGCTAACCTCTATTACTAATTAGCAAGTTAATAATGTTTATTTTGATTCCCTCTATATTCCTACAATAGAGTTTGAGTCCTTTCTGTTCATATCTTTCCCACCACATATGTCTCCTTCATCTGTAAGTGACTGCAACCCTGACTTCACTAAGAAGGTTGAGCCCATGGATAGCTTGATATAATCTGAGTGCCTTTAAATTCTTTACTCAATTCCAAATTTCTTGCTCAATCCCTTCAGCTTCACAGAATGAAATGTGCCTTCTCTGCAAAGTCAGCTTCTCTTGTCCCCTTGACCCCATCCAGCTTTGCCTCCCCCAGGACTTGGCTTCATCCTCAGGCTCTTTTTTTTTTTTTTAAGATTTTATTTATTTATTCATGAGAGAGAGAGAGAGAGAGAGAGAGAGAGAGAGAGAGAGAGGCAGAGGGAGAAGCAGGCTCCATACAAGGGGCCTGATGTGGTACTCAATCCCAGATTCCAGGGTCACACCCTGAGCGAAAGGCAGATGCTCAACTGCTGAGCCACTCAGGAGTCCCATCCTCAGGCTCTTTCACTGCTTCACTCTGTCCCCTACCAGCTCACCAGCTCCTACAAACACACCAAGATCATCCCACATTGAAAAAAAGCAAAACAAAATCCTCCTGCTAGGTACATATATACATCACAGGCCTCTTTTATACCTCCCAAACAGCAACTACACATCCCACTTAGCTTTCTCATGACTCCTTTCCCCCCTTGCAGTCTTGCTGCCATTCTCTTTGTGCTGAAACAGACTTGCCCGCAGTGGCCTTTACTCAGCCCAATCTCCCCAGCTGTGCTGCAGCATGTAGAGTATGGCCTGCCCTCCTCCTTCTTGACATCCTGCCTCCCCAGAACCCTCCAGGTCCTCTTACTACGCCCCTGATCCATCTCTACGCTGTACTTCTTCCTTTGCAAGTACCACATGTTAATAATGTCCCTTAGGATTCAGCCCCTGAGAAATATCAGAGAGGGTGACAGAACCTGAGAGACACCTAACTCTGGGAAACGAACAAGGGGTAGTGGAAGGGGAGGTGGGCTGGGGGGGTGGGGTGACTGGATGACGGGCACTGAGGGGGGCACTTGATGGGATGAACACTGGGTGTTATGCTATATGTTGGCAAAGTAAACTCCAATAAAAAGAAATTAAAAAAAAAAAAAGATTCAGCCCCTGAGCCTTTCTTTCCCTAGACAATCACCTCTATTCTCGGCCTTCATCTATTCTAAGCAGACAACTCCTAAATGTGAAATTTTAGCTTTGATCACTGCTTCCAAACGTGTCTTTTTGCTAAATGTCTCCAACTGTATGACCCCTCAACTTTGAATCTCTAAAACCCACCCCCACCATCTCACCCCCAACTCTACACCTTATTCTGATTCCCCTATTTCTTTATGGAAAGCTTATTTTCTGATATGTAAAGTTTAGAGTATTGGCATGATCTCCTGGTTTGAGATAGGGTGAGATACAAGGAAAACTGGTGATATCCCTATAAAGAACAACACTGAAGCAGTGGGAGAGGATAATTATCACCCAAAACAAGAATACAGAAAGGGAAGCATTATGTCAGGTGGTCGGGTACCGTCCCCTGTTGAATCCTCAAGGGAGCCTAACAGTCAAATGATGGAGCAACCAGTTACCTACCTTACCCCGTCAGTTGCTTGAAAAGAAAAGGATTATTGGCTTATTCTCATTACCAATTATTTACTATGGGCCAGGAACCCTGCTATGCACATTCTATCCATTAACACAATGCTACCAGAATTCTATTTTCATCTTTTTATAAGTAAGGAAAGTAAGAAATGAGGAATTTAAGTAACTAATCCAAGATCATAAAACTGTTGTGTTCCGAAGCCAGGATTTATTTATTTAATTTTAAATTTTCTTTTTTTTTTTTTTTTTTAAGATTTTATTTATTTATTCATGAGACACACACATAGAGAGAGGCAGAGACACAGGCAGAGGCAGAAGCAGGCTCCATGTGAGGAACATGACGTGGGACTCGATCCCGGAACTCCAGGAACACGTCCTGGGCTGAAGGCAGGCACTAAACTGCTGAGCCACCCAGGCTGCCCCTGAAGCCAGGATTTAAAGACTGGTTCGTATCCGTGGAGCCCATGCTCTTAAGCTATGCTATATCCCATGAGAAAAAGGACATTAAATATACAACACAAAACCTTCTTCTATAGACTTAAATGCTAAAACTCAGCAAATATTCTGAACCTGCTTTAGACATTTTTCAGCTATATAGAAGTAACATGCACAGTTATAAGCTCTTCCACAATTTACCTTGACTGTAGAAATCATAACTCTTCTGTACCACCTAGTTTTCTAATGGCTTCATGATGTCAATCCTGTTACCTCCCTAACAAGGTTATAGAGAGCTCTGGAAAAACAATTTACATCTCATATTCCTTGTGTATCCTATGAATCACAACCATAAATATCATGTACCTAAGAACAGTAATACTAAATGGCACTTATTTATGAAATGGTTCTAACATGCCAGCCACTATGCTAAGCCCTTTACCCATACTCTTAGGTACATGTGACCGACAAAAGGCTTTCCTTAGATCAAATCAGTTGCCCTGTCAGTTGACCACCTATGTCAGATTGTCCAGGTAAGGACAGCATCTGTGAGGATGAATGTGTGTGATGCAGGTGTCATGATGTGACACAAAGAGCACAAACCTAGCTCCTCCACTTTTGCAGCTACTCTGTGTGACAAGTGACACAAATCTCCCAATGTAAAGACACAGATTCCATTTGTCTTCTCAATCAGTGTATCTCTGTACCTAGAAGAGTGCCCTGGACACAAGAGCTTCAATCCAGGAGCTATTCAATCCAGGAGCTTAATATAGTTTCTGGATGGGTGGAGACTCTGGGCCTCAGTTTTTGGACATGTAAAAATGGAGGGGTTCCCCACCAGGTTAAATAATCTCTCAAGCATCTTCCCGTTTTTTAAAAAAATGTATTTTATTTTTTAGAGAGGGAGAGTGAGTGAGCACATGTGTGAATGAGGTGTGGAGGAGCAGAGTGAGAGGTAGAGTGCGAATCTTAAGCAGGCTCCACACTTGGCACAAAACCTAACACGGAATTCAACCTCATGACCCTGAGATCATGACCTGAGCTGAAATCAAGAGTTGGATGCTCAACCAACAGAGTCAGCCAGGTGCCCCAGTATCTTCCTGTTTTAAATGCTACAAATCTATACCAAAAGTGTGATGGTGTAAAGATGGACTGAATGGTATCAAAAGGAATGAAAATATGGGAAAAGAGAGAAAAACACAGGGTGCCTGGGTAGCTCAGGTGGTTAAGCGTCTCATGGTTAAGACGTGAGTTTGTTAAGCTCAAGTCATGATCCCGGGATCTTGCTTGAGATTGAGCCCCATGCCAGACCCCCTGCTTGGTGGGGAACCTGCTTCTCCCTCTCCCTCCAACCCTACCCCCTGCTCCCTGTCTTTGTCTCAAATGAATAAAAAATCTTAAAAAAAAAAAAAAAAAAAAGGAGGGAGAGAAACATTAAGAAAAAGCATAAGTGTGAATGAAGAGGTGCTTCTAAAGGAAATAAGAACCAGAATAAAATTTTATCCCATAGAGAGGACTCCCAGAGCAAAGACCCTTCTGTTCTGTGGGAACCCTTTACTAACACTTGGTCAAACACCAAGAATCTGTAGAAGTTTATTCCCCGGGGCCATTAATGGATCACCTGTCCAAGGGGCCACAGCTCACACACTCAGCACCTGGCCTGCCTTACAGTGGACCTACCTTCATCTTTGGCCATCATGCTTTTCAAGTGGCTTATTCCTAATCTGCTCTCCCACCCCCCTAAAACCCCATGACAAAAGCAAGGGCTTTAGCAAGCAAGCCTGCTTCTGGTCTTAGCTCTACACGGACTGCGACGCTACAAGGCCGACTTGGTAGAGCTGATCTCGTGTGCCTAATGTGCGAGGCCTTGTTGCGAGGAGGAAATGCAGATGTACTGTGTGAGATCTGTTCCCTGCAGTCCGCAGACTGCCTCAGCTTTTCACCGCCTTCACCAAACTTTACAGTGTCCCTACACTCCAGACACTGAGGGTCCGAGGGGGAACCACTCACATGGCCGCCCATGCCTTCAAGAAGCGTCCATCTATGGGAGGGGAAGAACAATTCATCTCCTTCCATTCTGACTTCGTTCTGTACTTTCTAACTGTTAAGTTCTTCTCTCCAGCTCATCTCTTAACTCAGGCAGAAGACCCTGCGGGCAAAGCATCCCCTGATGGAAACCAAAACTATCCCCTCAAGCAGTAACGGCGGCCTGAGCCAGGAGGGCCTGGTGTGACTGACCCCAGGACAACAACCGCCGACCTTCACCGCCCACCTGCATGTAGCCGCCAACCTCTGTCCCATCTTTTCCTGAATTTAAACCTGGAAGCACTTCCTTGGCTCTGGAGACCGTGTTTGGGACGCCAATCCTCTGTCTTTCCGCGTTGGCCTCCCCGAGATGAATCCCTTTCTTGCTTCATCACCACCCTTCTCTCGGCCTTTGAGTTTTGTCAGCCTGTGTCTGGGGCCCCCAGGGCCACGTGCTCTGGCACCCTCGTGCCCGGGACTCCGGGAGACGAGAAGGCCGCTGTCCTGGAGATACCAAATGAGGGAACTCCAAATCAACTTGGAGGAGGAGGGTCAGGGAAGACTTCCTAAGGAAGAGACACGTGAGCCGAATGAAGGCTGAAAGCTTGGCCTACAGAGACAGGCTCCAGAGAGGCCCCCTCCTGGGGATTTCCCGGGGCAGCACCTGAAGTCAGACGCGCAGGGGACCAAGCGCCTCAAGCATCCTGCTCTTCGAACCTCCAGGCCATGCTGCCAGTCACTTCCGTTGGAACAGCGTTTTCTGCCCTGTCCGTTCCGGTGAATCCCTTCAGTGACGGCCTGAATCCTGCCCCTCCCCGCCCCCCGCCCCGGGGCCAGGCGGACGTCCCGGCAAGGAGGGCGGGTGCGGGCCCGGCGCGGCGCGGCGCGGCGCGGGGGATGCTCCAGCGCAAACCCCGCCGGAGGCCGCCGCCGGGCCCCCGCCTCCGCAGCCGCTGGAAAACCGCCGTCGGCGGGCCGGGCAGACGGACGCAGGGCCCTTCAGGCGCAGCCCCCCGCCGCCGCCCCGGGATCACCCTCCCCCGGCGCCGGCCCCGGCCCCGACCCCCACCGCGCGGCGTCCCCGCGGCCGCGGCACGCGCGCTCGGCTCACACGGGACCTGGGCCGCCGCGGGCCCGGGCGCTGCCCCCGACCGAGGCCGCCGCCCACGGAGGCCGAGGGCCCGCCCGAGGCGGGGCGGGGCGGGGGGAGCCCGGGACCGCCGCCGGCCGCCGCGCGACCCTCGAGCTGCCCGGGGCGGGAGCGGCGGCGGCCCCGGCCTAGGCCGGCTCCCCGCGCCGCGCCCTCGCCAGGCCGGCCTTCCCGCCAGACGGCACCTACCGGAGAGGCCGCTCCCCGCGCCGCCGCCGCCGCCTCTCCGCCGGCCGCCCTCAGCGCCGCTCGCCGGGCGCCGCCGGCCGCGGAACCCTCCCGACAACGCCCCCTCGGCCGGCCGGATCCGCCTCCGGCTTCCGGGGACGTCACTTCCGCCGGGACGGCGCAGGCGCGGGGGGCGCCCGGAGGGAGGCGGCTGCGGCGCGGGACGGGCGGCTGCGTCTCCACGTGCTCCTCGCGGCGGGTTGAAACCGTTGGCGGGCGCCGGCGGAGAGGTGAGGGGCGGCGCCCCGGGAGGCTGGGGCTGGGGGGGCGGTGGGCTGGCGCCGGCGTTTCCACCGCTACACCCCTCCTGGGGCTTTCCCCGCGGAAGGACGAGGCGGGCCGTTCCCGTGGCCTTCGTCCCGCGGGCAGCGAAGAGCCTGGTCGGAGGCGGGAGGTCCTCGCGCAGGGTCCCCGCGGGGCTGGGCTGCGGCCGCCTCGAGTCGGGCCAGCTCGCGCTCCCCGAGGCCTGGGGGGCTGCGTCCCTACGGGGGCGGCCTGGGGCCGGGTGCCTGGGGGTGCCGGGACCGACGGAGGGCGCCCCGGCCGCCGCCCGCGACTCCAGGCCTGCCTCTAGCTCCGTGTGTGACCTGCGAGTTAGTCCTCCTGCGCCGCCGTTTGTCGGTCTACGAAGGGGACGAACACAGAACCTGAGATCTGCTGCGAGGATTGCACGCGCGCAGACCTGTTGGCCACCCAGGACGGGGCTGCCCGCAGCACCTGCTTCCGGGGAGACTGGGGAACGGCGTGGGGGGTACTTGCACCGCTGACCTCCCTGGGAGGGCTCCTTGGGACTCACCCAGCACCCCCCAGGCCCCAGAGCCTAGCACAGCGCGTCTGACCCGCGCTAGACTTGCACGGATACCGATACACCCAAAGGGATGCTGGTGATGTAGTCCTGGGGAGGCGGGGGACATGGCTCCACGGCCCCACGGCCCCGCCTCGGTGCGCCCATCTGTTAGGTGGACATAGATGTACCTGCCTCACGGGGTGAGTGCACATGGGGAGCCCCGTCACCCCGCAGGCTGAGGCCACAAGGCAGACTGTGTACTCCTCTGTCCTTCCCTCGCGCCATACCCTTCGTGTCTTGGAATTTCACCCCTGGAAGGGGCTCCTGGCACCTCGCTTCACAGATGGGAGGACCCGAGGCTAAGACGGGACAGTGACTTGTCGGAGGTCGTGGGGCTCACTGGGAATTGCGCGGTGGTTGCCAGCCTGCCCCATAAGGTGGGCTGTTTGAGGTTTAGGTCTGCGCCTACATGCCTGTGCGAGAATGTTTAAAGAATAGGGAGTGTAGTGTTTGCAAAAATAAACAATATAAAAATGTAGAGGCAGGAAGGTTTAAAAAGAACTCTAGAACCCAGTTCTAGAACTAAATATGAGGCCCTTGTATCAGGTAACAGGGTGGTGGAGTAGGTCCCCATTGGGCAGGGAGCCAGAGGACATGAGTGAATTTATGAAGCCAGATGAGTGATTGAGGGTCATGTTTAAAGAGACATGGGATTAGGAGGGGACCAGGTGTACTGGCATTGTTGGGCAAATTAATAGGTCATAGGAAATACTTTCTACTGTTGGGTAAGGATGAATCTTTCCTATCTCTTATCTTCCACACAAAGCTCTTAAGATAAGATTTTGGACCCATTTTATAGAAGAACAGAATCTGGGAAGTTAGGATAGCTTGAGGTCATTTTTCATTGGTAGATGCCTGCTCCAGCTCAGATCTCTGGCCCTGAGTCAACAACATTCAACCGAACAGGGCCACCATCCTGGTAAGAGGACCCCTGAGGTGTCCCAAGTCCCTCATAAGTTCCCAGCCCCTTGTTATTGCTGCCTGCTCCCCTCAACTCAGACTCATTTTCTGACACCTGACCTCAGTTGTAACAAGGATGGTATCCCTGCTCAGTGTAAAATGGAAGGTCACTGTAGAGCCTTTGCTGTTTTTGCTTTTTTTTTTTTTTTTTTTTTTTTTTTAATTTTTCTTTTGGGATGGGGGCCTCCGGCTTGTGCTCACCGAGTAGTGGCCAAGCAAACGGCCAAAAACATGACAAGTCAAGAGAGAGGAGGCAGGGCAGGAGCTTGTCTCAGGCTACCTCTGCCACTCCCTATGTCTCCAGCCTAATCACTTAACCTCTCTGAGCCTCCACTATCTCTTACAGATGCTGGGGTGGTAATGTGATCATACCTGTTGTAGAGGTGTTGGGTGCAATTCTGATTGTTAGTATAAAGTACAGCTTTATGGAGAGCCTAGCGATCGTGTTCTGTAACTCATCATCTTTTTCTTGGCTTGTAGCATGTGCTGAGAAGCTCATAAGGTGAACGGACAGTCAGAAGCTCACACAGGGACTGGCCTCCTTTGGGGAAGGCACCCAGGTGCATATGGATCCCAGTGCACACTCGGCATTGACCAGAGGTCTGCCGAAATGAATCACAGTGACTTAACTGGAGTGAGAACTTGAGTATGCTTTCGACCAGTCCACGAACACTGCTTTCTCTTTTCATGGGTCCCCATCTCTAGAAGGAAGAGCACACAGAATCTCTGTGGCTGGGCAACCCCCGTGGCTCAGCGGTTTAGCGCCGCCTTCAGCCCAGTGTGTGATCCTGGAGTTCTGGGATCGAGTCCCGTGTCGGGCTCCCTGCATGGGAGCCTGCTTCTCCCTCAGCCTGTGTCTCTGCCCGTCTCTCTCTCTCTCTCTCTCTCTCTGCATCTCTCATGAATAAATAAAATCTTTTAAAAAATCTCTGTGGCTATCCTGAGCCAGGAAAGGAAAAGGGGATCTTTATTTAGCCCCATGAAGCATGCCATCATGTCTTTACATGGTGGGCTAAAAGTTGAAATATGTAATATCTGAGCCCTGTAGACAGGGTATTGTAACGTCTTGCTTTCCAAATTGCCAAAAGTATAAGTGTTACACATTTACCAAAAACATCCATTTGAAAGTTTAAGGTTCTTTCACATTTACTTAGTTTTGTGAGATTTGTGTAAATTTAAATTTTTAAGGCAGTGCTTGCCCTCTTCCATTAGAGGGACTGAATTTTCAGAAGGCGTCTTTTTGTAAGTTTGTAACATTTACACTTCTGCAGTCTTAAGCCTGCTAAGACTTGGGCCACCGTGTCCAATGTGCAGTTAGGTGGTTCGGAGCTTGCTGTTCTTTGCACTCCACCCCCCTTACAGACAGACACACAAGTGTTTACTGCACACAGGAAAGGTGTTCAGATAAGAGGTGTAATCAAGGTGACTCTTGGCTAGTGCCGGGATGTCTTTGGGGCTCTAAGTAAGGGAGGGGTAAGCTCCTTACAGACCTTATCTCATTAACAAGCAGGTGGCCACACTGTTACTGATTCAGATCAAGTGTAGAAATGCATCAGTGGCTCTAAGAACCTGAGGCTCTCAGAGACAGAGTTGTGACTTACTTCACAAGCTACCTATTCTGCTTAAAAAGAAAAAAAAACCCACTAGATTTCTAAATATGAACATTTGCCACAAAAGACCAAATGAAAATCGTTGAAGGGGTATTTTTCCAGTGGACATGTGACCAAATTCTAATCCTCTTCTGAATTGATGTTTACACCATGTAGGCTAATCCCCAGAGAGAGAACATGTTTTGCACAGATATTCCAAGCATCTTTTTTGTCAACATCACTGGCTTCTTTCAGTTGATACGTTTTGTTTCCAGCTGTCCTTCCCAGGCCTTTCATTCCTGACCTTCCTTGACAGACTGAATCTCCCAGTTGGATCTCAAAGCTTGCCGAAACCTCCCTTCCTCTCACCCCCTCGATCGAGAAACAGAATGGACCTCTGCAATGAAAGTCAAAAAGCTCTAGGCCATAGCTTAAGTTTGAGGGGGTATTTTTCCTGGTCAGATTTCATAACAAAAGTGCTTTTAAAATTTCCAGCAGATAATTTGTCTTAACACAGCTGCTTGTACCTTGTGGTTATGATGGCCATCCATTTCTTGGTGACTAAATGATTTGCTCTAGTTTGTACACAAAAGTGCTCCCACAGACTACTGAATAACACGTCAGTTCTTGTCTGACCTTTGTTCTCTCCTTGTGAGGCAGAGTGGCCGATGATATCATTGCCTGCCATTGATTGAGCATCCATCTGTGCAGAATGCCAAGCTTGGGGGGAGCTGAGTCATAGTCCACGTGATAGCAACTTCCCAGGACTCCTGACTAGTTGACACCAGATGTGATAACCTTTATGATAACCAGATGAGAGATGGTCACAGTTGCCTCACATCCCAGAAGAATCACGTTTGCTTCCCTCTAGATTGGGTGTTAGCAAGGCGGTAGCTGACCATATGCCCTCCCTTGCCAAGCTGATGGCAAGCTGCGGAGGGGAACACAGAGCCGTGGACCTGCTTTCGTATGTGGAATGTCAGGCAAGCTGACATCTGACAGTGCCCCACAGGGCAAGGGGCTTCCAAGAGCGATGGCTGGGCCTTTGTAAACCTGGGGTTGAGGCCAGGATGTACATTTCCATTCAAGGCTGAATGGAAGGGAACAGCCCTGAAAACTTCCTTATGTGTGACCTCTCTGGCAGTGACCCAGAATATGGGAGTGGAAGAGAGAGTGATTTCGTGCATGGAAACTCTCTTGTGAACCCAACTGCTCATACGTGCTGAAGGATTTCTGTATAAATCAAAGTGCACCAGTTTATTTGACCCTTACCTTCGCCTTTATAAGGACGGAGAAGATGGTGGGTCAAACAGTTGTCAGTATTTTTGCTCTGAAACTTATTTCTAATGTAAAATGACAGTAATCTTTAAGGATGTGATTAAAAAATTCTGTAGCCATGGAAAGTTACTGTGACTTCCATAACACTTTCAGATGAATTTGTTTTGTTGAGCACAGTAGGGTCTCCATGAAATCGGTAAATGGTAGTTATGTATTTGCAACATATACTAAATCTTGGGGCAGTGCTTGGGACACGTAGGTTTGTGAATGCCTTCCAGTAATTCAGCACCCAGCAGCTGGGACACCTTGATATATATAATTCCACTTCTTTATTGGAGAAGTGACATGAAGGAGGCCTCTCCCTCACCTCCTCCTTGTCCACTAAGACCAAAGAGCACATCCTTATATTTAACACCTGTGGCTATGTAGTCATGCCTATGTGAATGTTTTTGTGCTTTGAGAAACGTCTAGACCTCTTGATTTTCTAAACCTTCCTAAACTCCCCACGCTCCCCTTACTATGTTGTTCTTGTATTTGGGGATCTGAGGTAATTTGGCAGTTCACATCTAAGGGCAAGGGGGGGCAAAGCAAGCTTCACCTTATTAGAAAAGGTGGACATTTTGCTTAATGCCCCTAAAACTTCTCCCCTAGAGCCAGCCTGGCAAATTTAAATCCTGGTTTTGCTACTGTGTGACCTTGGGCAAGTAACTTAATCTCTCTGTGTTTCCATTTGTCTTGCAAATTGTACACAATAATAGACCTCCCCTCACAGGGTTGCTGTGAGGATTAAATTTAATACCTGTAAAGCTTTTAGAATAGGCCCTGCACAAGGTAAACATCTGCTTAACAGATGTCTGCTATTATTTCTGTTAATTATAACTTTACTTACATGCTGGTAGAGTTTTATATAGATTGCTAATCAACTTTGATTCTGTTCTTTGTAGCTATTTTCGTGTGAAATTCTGGTTGAAAAGTGAGCTGTATGATGGTTTATTGGGAATAGAAGTTTCAGATTACAATGATAATTATTTTTTCCTTTCTTTTAATTTTCTCTTAGGACAAGACTTCAAACCTATCTTGGATAGAGAATAGATACTTACCCATTTAGGTAAAAATGGTATTTTTTACATGCAATGCATGTGGTGAATCAGTGAAGAAAGTACAAGTGGAAAAGCATGTGGCTGTTTGCAGAAACTGTGAATGCCTGTCTTGCATTGACTGTGGTAAAGATTTCTGGTAAGTTCTACATAATTCATGTAGATCATATTAAAGGTCCAGACCAGTTTTAGAAGCCCTGGCCCCATGAAGGCTTTAAAAAAAAAAAAAAAAAAAAAAAATAGAGGCAAATTTGAGGAAAGAAATTAAGAAAAAAAAGTGCTTTACAGCCTATTTGCTTCCTAAGGACAATCCAAAGAGAAGACAAAGGGAAGGAGGATGGGGATGTCTGGAGCATGTGGCCTGTCAGTGGCACTCAGCGACACCTCCTTGCTGCCATTACCAGACCCTAAGAGGTGACCACCCAGAGTAAGGCTTTAGAGGAGTGTGGTGTGCTGGTCACACTGAAGAGCTGGATTTATAAACCAGAAAATGAGTTGACTTATTCACAGTAGCAGGGGAAAGGGGAGAGACTAGGTCCCCCTAGAAGTTCAGGGTGATGGTAAGAGTGAGCTCCTGGCCCCCAAGTGTGTCAGGTACTTCCACTGAGGGGTCTCTGGAAAGGTGAGGACTAAGGACTGGGGGTGAGACAGGTCTTTGACATGCTTATCAATTCTTTCCTAAGGTGGGTCATTATTTGCTGATGGCTCACCACAGTTTTAACACTCTGTCTCCTTCAGCACATGGGTTAAGTGCAAAGGCAGCTTTTGGTGCATTTGCTTCAGTGTCCTCTGTGGTGTTTGGATGACATTTGCTAACAGTCCATTTTAATTTCATTCTAGAGCAGTGATTTTTTTTAAAAGCAGTTTTGGCAACTGCTAAAGTCTTTGTTCAGACCTAATCCTGGGAGGAAACCTGATCCATAAAACAGGTGAAAGTTGGGTTGTTTCTTATTGGGGGACTTTGCCCCCAACCTAGTCCCAGACATTTCCCAAGGATCTTGCAGTTTCAAAATGATCATATGAGACAGAATTGAGTCTCCTTGTTTACCAAGACTCACAGATGTAGAACTTTTCAGTGATAAGATACCACCATTTTACTGCAGCTTTTAACTTACTCTACAACTAATTATTGATGGCCTACTATCTTACCAGAAAATCATACAGATATTGTTATTTAAGCTGAAGCCACTCCATTGCAGATAATTTTTTTTCTTTCTTACATACTATATATAGTCACTTAAAAAAATACTGCCTTTCAATTGAGTTTAAGACATTTGTACATTAAAAATGGGTGGAGGGCAGTCCAGGTGGCTCAGCGGTTTAGCACCTGCCTTTGGCCCAGGGTGTGATCCTGGAGTCCCGGGATCGAGTACCACATCGGCTCCCTGCATGGAGCCTGCTTCTCCCTCTGCCTCGCTCTCTTTCTGTCTCTCTGTCTTTCAAGAATAAATAAAATCTTTAAAAAAAAAAAAAAAAGGATGGAAAGTTTGATGGTGGTCTTTATATTGAATAATTTGGAAGAAGAAAAATGTGCCTGATGAGGTTATAAGCATAGTAAAATTGGAATGTAAAAGGTAGGGGCAGCCTGTGAGCATTGGATGGAGCCTCCAGTTGGAGAATCAGTCTGACGGTAGAACTTTCTTTCACTCTGAAGGGGTGATGACTACAAAAACCATGTGAAGTGCATCAGTGAAGAACAAAAGTATGGTGGCAAAGGTTATGAAGGTAAAACCCACAAAGGTGATGTTAAACAGCAGGCATGGATTCAGGTAAGGCCCTTCTGGTTCATCAGGTAGCTTCTTCTGATATCTTCTACTTTCTCTGGAAGCCTAAGAATATATGCATCATATGTGCAGATGAGATGCAGAAACATCATGTCTTGGAACAGACTGAAGTTAAACAACTAAATCATGACAGAGTTCTTTCTCTGTTTAATACAGTTGCAGTGTATTTTGTCTTTAATCCATAGGCTTTGCAGACTTGCAGAAACAATTTAGAATTCTCACGGTCTTTCCCTTGGCTACAAAACTGAATGGAAGCTTTCTAATACTTACCTGCTTTAAGTATAAGGAATTTTCTACTTAAATAAAGTGGAAACATGCACAGTAAAAATGGCAAAAGCAGCAAAATCCCTAATTGACAGGTATACCTTCCAGAATGGTACTTACCACTTACTGAACGGATAGCAGAAGGAAGGATCAAAATAAAAGGTAGGAGATAAAAAGGACAAATGCCGTCTTTGTGGAAATTCTCTATTCTAGAAACCAAATAAATAATAGTTAACTCCCTTTGATGATAGGGGTTGAAAGTGAGTTTTCTGGTATTCACTAGCTTACGGAGTCAGCAAGCTCCTGGGAGGGAAAGTCCTTCATCCACAAAGGACTAATCTGCCCAGTGCAGATTGAGAAGCTAGTGAAACTTCTCCTAACTAAGATACATAGGCTAGTGGCATAAGCCTCACTATTGGGCTCATGCTATATGTTAATCCCCCTTGAGAAACAGATAATGTTCTATAGGCCTCAAGCTTGAGGAACTTGGGTGTATGAGTTCTGTCCTATGTTGAATGAAATTCTCTACAGGCAGGGTCAGCAAACCACGGTCCACCACAGCCATGCCCATTTGTTTACGTATCATCCAATGTTACTTAGAGCTGCAAGGGTGATGAGTAGTTGGGGCAGAAGGTTTGCTACCCTCTGCTGTAAACTGTCAGGCCTTAGTAGCAGCGTCTCTGTATTATAGACAAGAGTTCTCCTTCAGGTTCTGTCCTGGTCCCCCGGTCCACTAGCCAGCTGATTCCTCCCTAAACCCCTAGTTGACAAGTTACAGATGGAACAGACTAAATGTGATACACTGGGAGAATAAATCCAGCCTGCTGTGAACTCTCTGATGGAAGTGGATTCAGGGGTTTTGTGTTTTCTTTAAATTCTTAAACTCTATAGTTTTAGAGACAAAATTTTGGAATCTTGTCAGTATTAATGAGTATCCTTCTAGATGTCTCTCTGCTTACCCACAGATGGATATTACGGTCAGGGAGAGATCGCCTGCTTGCTTGGGTCACAGTGTTTTCCTTCAAACTTTGTCATTAATGCTCTGTTCTCTTCTGACACCGTTTGCCACTCTGGCAAGTGCCCAGCCCACTTGGCATCTTCCTTATGGATGTTTGTGTCACTATCTACATTTGTTCTGCCTGAGTGCCTAGAAAATCTTTGTTTCATCCTCCTCTTAGTATCCTGGACCCATTTTTTCCTGGTCTGTTTATATATAGCTTTCATTCTTTCCTAACACAGGGACATTGTCTGTTTGTTGTTACTTGTCCTTTTGTTGGCTTGTGAGTGACCATCTTTCTTACGTACTGTTCTTTCCAAACTATAATAATTGTCTTTTTCCTCTGCCTTCACTGAGATTGCCATCAGCATTTTCTCTAGGTCACTAATTTAATTTTCATCTTTGTTCTGTTCTTGCTATTTATTTATTAGATTTATTTATTAGATCTTAATGCTGCCTGTCACCTTGGTCCTCAAGTAATTTCCTTGTCTGTAATATCATTTTTGTCTGATTCTTTTCATCACTTTTGGGTTATTTTCTTTATTTTCCCAAGTTTTTTTTTTTAATTGTGGCAAATTATATATGACATAGAGTTTATCATTTTAACCATTTTTAAGTACACAATTATGTACCTGCACATTGTGCAGCCATCACCACCATCCCATCTCCAGAACTTTTTCATCTTCCCAGACTGAAACTCTGTCCTGTCAAACACTACGTCTTCACATCTCCTCCTCCCCCATCCCCTGGCACCCACCATTGTGCTGTCTCTAGGACTTTGACTATTCTAGGGATTTCATATAAGTGGACTCACATAGTATTTGTTCTTTTTGTGACTAGCTTATTTCACTGAGCATGATGCCTTCCAGTTTCGTCCATGCTGCAGCGTGTGTCAGAATGTCCTTTCTTTTCAAAGTTGAGCAATATTCCATTGTATGGATGGACAATATTTTGTTTATATACCATATGCTGACAGTTACCTCAGTTGCTTCAGCCTTTGCCTATTGTGGATTATACTGCTGTGAACATGGGTCTACAAATATGTTTGAGTTCTTGCTTTCAGTTCTCTTTGGCATGTATCCAGAAGTGGAATAGCTGGATTTTTAAGTTTTTTGGGGAACCACCATACTGTTTTCCATAGTGGCTGCACTGTTTCATACTCCCACTAGCAGTGCACAAGGGTTCCTATTCCTCCACATACTCCCCAACACTTATTTTTCAGCTTTTTTGATAAAATAGGCATCCTAAGGGGGTATAACAGAGTATTTTGCTGTGGTTTTGATTTGCATTTCCCTAATGATGATGATGAGTAGCTTCTCATGTGTTATTGGCTATTTGTAACATCTTCTTTGGAGAAATGTTTATTCCAGCCCTTTGCCCATATTTTAATTGGGTTGTTTTTTGTTTCTGAGTTTTAGGAGTTCTTTATATATATTTGGGATATGAATGCCTTATCAGATAAATCATTTGCAAATGTTTTCTCCTATTCCCTGAACTGCCTCTTCACTCTGTTGACAGTGTCTTTGATGTACAAAAAATTATAAAATTTTTATGTAGTCCAACTTAATTTTTGTTGTCTTTGTGTTTTTTTGGGGATCACATACAAGAGATCATTGCCAAATCCATTGTCATGGCACTTTCTCCCTGTTTTCTCCTAAGTGTTCTATTGTTTTTAGCTTTTAAGTTTGGGTCTTTGATCCATTTTAAGTTAATTTTTGTATACAGTTAGAGTTCAGCTTTATTCCTTTCCATGTAGATACCCATTTTTTCCAGTACTGTTTGTGGAAAGACTGGTCTTCCCCCACTGAATGGTCTTGTCACTCTTTTTGAAAATCCTTTGCCCATATAGGCGAGGTTTATTTCTGGGTCCCCCATTGTACTGGTTGGTATGTCCATCGTTATGCCAGTGCCATGCTTTTTTGATTACTCTAACTTTGCAGTGAGCTTTGAAATCAGAAAGCATGAGACTTCCTACTTAATTCTTCAAGATTGTTATAGTTATTGTCCCTTCAGATTCCATGTGAATTTTAGAATAGAGTTTTCTATTTCTGCAAAAAACCACAAATGTCAATTGGATTTTCATAGGGATTACATTTGAATCTGTACATCACTTTGGTTAGTATTGCCATCTTGTTATTAAGTCTTCCAACCCACAAACATGGATGTCTTTCCATTTATTTGTGTCTTTAAATTATTTCCAATAATGTTTACAGTTTTCTGTGTACAAGTCTTTCCCCTCCTTAACAAGTATGTTTATTTTTAAGTATTTCATTCTTTTTGATGCTATTATAAATAGAATTGTTTTCTTAATTTCCTTCTTAGATTGTTAGTGTATAGAAATCTAGAACTTAATTTTCAAGTGTGGATTTGCATCCTATGACTGCTGAATTTATCGGTTCTAATAGCGTTTTTTTGTGGAATCTTTAGGGTGTTGTACGTGTTAAGACAAAATCATTTATGAACAGAGATGATTTTACTTCTATTTTGGATGCCTTTATTTCCTTTTCTTGCCTAATTGCTCTGGCAAAGACTCCTAGTACACTGGTGAATTTGTAAGCATAGATGTTAATATAAAATCTAGCCTTGAGGGGCAGCCTGCATGGCACAGCGGTTTAGCACTGCCTTCGGCCCAGAGCCTGATCCTGCAGACCTGGGATCGAGCCCCACGTCGGGCTCCCTGCATGGAGCCTGCTTCTCCCTCTGCCTGTGTCTCTGTCTCTCGCTCTCTCTCTTTCTGTGTGTCTCATGAATAAATAAAATCTTTAAAAATAAATAGATAAATAAATAAATAAATAAAATCTAGCCTTGAAATGAGAAACTTCTAGCCATGGGAAGGATGCTTAATTTGTCTTTCATGAAGCTCCTGTGCCACTTGTTTATTATTTTTGTTTCATCTTCCTTTTTTGTAGAAAATTAATGAATTAATAAAAAGACCCAATGTCAGCCCCAAAGTGAGGGAACTTTTAGAGCAAATTAGTGGTTTTGACAACGTTCCCAGGAAAAGGGCAAAATTTCAGGTATGTATTTGCTCTGCCTTCCCTGACTGGAGGGGATGTGTGGCCCCTTGGTGACTGAGCTCGCATTTACCTGTACCTGTCAAAATGGAACAAGTGGGGTTTGTTTTTCTTTTTGTGCCTTATAGAACTGGATGAAGAACAGTTTAAAAGTCCATAATGAATCTGTTCTGGAGCAGGTGTGGAATATCTTTTCTGAAGCTTCCAGCAACGTAAGTCGGATCTAATTTTAGATTTGTAGTGTGGCAAAAGTGATTAGTAATAATGAAATGGGAATGTCTTATTTTTGGAGGTCAAGACAGCCTTCTTTTGCAGAGAGCCTCTTTGTGCCTTCATTTATGGGGAAGAATAAACTGAATGTACTGCAGAGAAGATTTCCTTATTGTGCAGAGAAAGGTATTTAATCCCAATGTTTGATAACAGTACCAGCTAACATGAGACAACTTGGGTTAGAAATCAGGTAGTGGGATATAATGGAAAGAACAGGGGCTCTGGGTGTCTGACAGACCTGGTTTGAATCCCTGCTGTGCTGTTGGCCAAATGTTTGATCTTGGGCACTTTATTTTACCTCTCTGAGCCTCAGTTTCCTTGTCTTAAAGAAAAGCGGGTAGTCCCATTCATGCATTTATTCAGTACTTGGTGAGCACCTAATCTGTGCCATGCCCTAAACAAAAAATGTAAAATATCACAGGTGGCAACGGTGCCATGAAGAGAAATAAACAGTTGAGGACATGGGAGTGATGAGGTGTTCTTTTAGGTGAGGGGCCCACAGAAGGCCCCGTATATGATAAGGCATTAAAGCAGCTGAAGCTATTAAAGCACCTCTTTCTGTGGGTGTTTTGTATAGTGGGTACCTGCTGAGCATCTGTCTCCTTCCCTCTGGGGAGTGAGAACCCCACTGACGTGATTCAGTCTGTCACCTATCAGGTTCGATCTGAGAGACCCCTGGATGTGGATTACATGCAGAGAGTCTCGGTTTGATATCCTATGGCCACCTTATTGGTGATGCTGTTAATTTAAAATTTTTTCCCCATGTATTCCACCTGCACCTTGCTTATATCCCATTTGGAGACTTATATCATTAGTAGTTTTAAAAACGACAGTGGGATTTTCTGACTGTATTTTATTCTACTCATATTGCCAGGAGTTGACTAACATACACAGAATAGTTTGGGCAGCACATTGGGACAACCGTGACACTGTCCTGGCATCTGTCTCTTCCAGAACATACAGGTTGGGTCTTTGGCATCTTAGAACTAGTCACGTTGGTGCCACCCTTGCATGGGGCTGTGCTAATCTTCTCTGCATTATTCTAGTTGTAGTACGTGTGGTGCTGAAGTGAACGCTGTAACCAGTCATTTAATTAGCATTTCTGTGGCACCTGCTTTTTAAAGGTTACTTCCATTATTTTAAGTGAGAATCAAAGATTTGGAATTACTTAGTACACTGCAGAGTTTTGTTTTTTTTTTTTAAGTTTTTTTCTGATTTCCCTTTTGAAACTGAACATATTAAGAAGTAAATGAATAACCAGTATGTAGCTTATGATAAACTGAACTCTATAACTCTAAAACATGGCTTATTGCTGTTTTGCCTCTGTCCTATGGACTTCACAGCACATCTCTGTGTGTGGCAAAAGCAAACGGCCCTGTGGCCCCATTCGTTCATGCCTCTTGGTGTTTATCCAGCCAGCTAGAGGCCTTTTGTCCTCTTCTACTGGGCTGCTTTGTCTGCTCCAGCACAGAGCGTGCCTGGTCCCTATGCAGGCAGCTGTCCTCAGGCCAAAGTCCTGCCATTGCAGAGCTACGTTCCAGTGTGGGACAGGCGACCACATGTGGGTCTGGGCCAGAACAGCAGGACAGGGCGTGGGAAGCACAAGGAAGAGATAGAAGGCAGAAGGAGGGATGGGAGGTGGGAGGGGCTCTGTTAGGAAAGAGGGTCAGCGGAGGCGTCACTGAAGAGAGAGTCTGTATTGAAGTAGAAAAAAGGTGGGAAAGGAGTTCGTCCCCCTGTTACAGAGTGGCTGCCAGATGGGGCAACTGTCTTCTGGGTGCAGAGGGGAGGCACCAGCTAGCGACATGGTCGGGATTGGGTGGAAGGCAGGCTGAGGTCTGTGGCTCTCAGTGGGCATAACTGTGCCTGACTCTAAAATAGGAATGAAATTGCAGGCCAGGAATGAGGCGACTTTGTCTCTTCTTTCCTCCTGAGTCTGGTTTCTGAGCTCATTCTCTGCCTGCCCCCATGTACCTGGCCTGACTGACTTCTCTGAGCTGCTGGGAACATGGCAGCCAGTTAGTTTTGCAGTCCCTCTCCTAGGGGCTGCACTCGCGGCCAGGGCTGAGCACTGAATGAGGCCAGAATCAAAGCCAGTCCTTTCTTCGGCTCAGTTGGGGGGGTTGGAGTAGGAGCTCCCTCCTTGTGACCCAGTCTCCCAAAGGAAGACTGGAGGTGACTCGCTTGTCCCCTGGCTGGTAACCAATGAAGATGGGACTGGGGCACAGGTCTTAGGTGCAGAAGTCCAGCGGTTGCCGCCGCCTCAGTCTACTCCTTACTGAGCATCACAAGCTGCTAATAAGCACATGACATTACTTTCCATTTTATTGGTGAGGAAATCGGTTTGGAGCAGATAAATAACTTGCCCTGAGTCACCCGGCTAGTAATTCACAGAGTTGGTGCTTGAACCCAGGTCTGCAGATGCACAAATCCTGTGGTTTCTGCCACACCTGAGTACTCATCTTCTATCAGGAAGAAAGGCGAAGAGTGAGCCAGAATTGAAGGTCTAGCTTAAGTGACATAAGGATTCTTTACTTTTCCAGTAGAATGAAAATGTCTGTTAAACGCAGGGTGGAGTGTGGGCTGGGGGAAGTTTATTTTGCATTTGATATACTTACTGCTATGTTTTAGCTCTTGGCAGGGGGCTGGGGGTGGTCAGAGTTATAAAATGGTAAGTAGTAGACCTTTTTCTTGAACAGTTTGCTCAGTTGACACATGCAGTGATGTGAACAACAGTCTGGAGTATTTACGTGTCTCTCGGTTTTGCTTTGTAATAAGGAAGCAGTCAGTAAGGGTCAAGCCCAGCAGCCACTCACCCAGGTGGCCAGCCCGCCCCGCGCAGAGCTCTCTGCCAAGGTTCTAGCCGTTGGAACAAATGACCCCACAGAAAAGCAAGCAGAGGTAAAGAAGAATAAAAGAGAAAGGAAGGAAGAAAGGCAGAAGAATAGAAAGAAAGAGAAGAAAGAACTAAAATTAGAAAACCACCAAGAGAATTCGAAAGGTCAGAAGCCTAAGAAGCGCAAAACAGGCCAGGAGGCTGGAGAGGAGGCCCCTGCCTCTGCAGGGAAGAAGAGCCAGAGCAAGGCGGGTGAGGCCAAGGGAGCCGCTGACAGAGCTGAGGAGGGAGATGCCGAGGAGTCCAGGAAAGCCCGGCCCGGGAAGAGAAAGCAGAAGCACTCGGAAGGTGTGTGTGGCTAGCGTATGCTCTGGGCTTTGTCAAGTATGTTGTGAACCAGTGAGTTGGGGCCATGTAAAATCTGTTAGACCTCACGTTTGGACCATAAGGCAGACAGCTTTGGGCTCAGGCTAGGCAAGTGCACTCCCCTCTCCTCACCATGTGCTCCTATGACGCGGAGGAGGAGCCCATGGGGTGGGGTTGCTTGGGCAGTGGGCAAGATGACACGGGTGTTCAGGTCCTGGCCACGCATGCCTTTCATTGAATGGTAGCTGCTACCAGAAATGCTCATCTTTTTTTTTTTTTTTTTTTTAATCTTTTTACTTACCTAGATGACATAGAATCTAAGAAGAAAAAGATAAAGTTCTCAGGACCCTCAGAGGGTGGAGAACCAGAGGACCACGAATCTCCTGCAAAAGGTATCACTGCCATTATTTGGAGAGGTCTGCCCTCTTGGGGTAGAGGGGAGATGACCCAGGGCCTACCTGCAGATCGGCCCCTCCAGATGAAGGGAAGACTGAAGGCAGACTCAGGGTGCAGCTCCCGAGGAACCAGGGAGCGCTCTGTGGGCCACCCTCCAACCTCTCTCTAGCTTTATGGGTGAAACTGTCTGGACTGGAAATACATGATCTTTGGAGCAGAAGATAAACCCTGTATGGCTTTCTGAGACTGTTCCCTTTCCCTTCTCCCTGCTTTCCTGCCTCTGCTCCTCTCACTCTCCTCTAAGTGCCTGCCACACTGAGCTGTTCCCTCCCACCACTGGCTCTTCCCTGCGTCTCCTTGCTTGGAACTCTGTGGCCACCGGCTCCCTGAGCCAGGCCGTGTGCTTGTCAGAATCCAATCCTTGGCCTTCATGGTTCTGCTAAATGCTGCCTCCTCCAGAGCTGCTCCCTGGGGTCCTGCTGATCAAGAAGAGACTGCAGGATTCAAATGGGAATCAGGGCTTTATTAATGCAGGGTCAGTAACTGCCTAAGCTGGGTTAGATATCTTAGCTTGGAACCCACCCACTCCTGACTTGGAACATGCGAGGCTTTTTAAAATTCATTTGTTTTAAAGCAATGGTAGATTCACGAGCAGTTGGAAGAAATACTAGAGACCTAGCTATCCATATATTCTCTTCCTGGTTTCCTCCAGGAGTCATACCCCATACAGCTAGGAATCTCCACCAGGGTGCCGACACTGATACTGGTCATGGACGACGTTTCTACTGCCACGGGGAGCCCCGCTGTGGGTCCTTGTGGAGCCATGCCCAGTTCTCCCCTGGCAATCACTAGTCTGTCACCATTTCTGTCATTTCATACTTGCAGAACGTTACCCAAGTGGCATCATTTAGTATGTGAATTTTTGAGATTAACTCTTTTCACTCAGCCTTATTCTCTGAAGATACATCCAGGTTGCTGTAGGAATTGGTAATCCAGTCTTAATGTTCATTAAGGAACACCACATGGCATGGATGGGCCAGTTTGTTTGACCATTCATCTCTAGAAGGACACTTGTGGGTGGTTTCCAGTCTCTGGTTGCTATGAATAAAGCTGTGTCAGCATTTATGTACATGTTTTTGTGTGGAACACCCATCACTTTTTCTGGAAGAAACATCCAGGAGCACGTTGCTGTGTGGTGTGGTGACTGCACTGAGTTTTTAAAGAAACTGCTGGCATTTTCCTGGATGGCTGTAGTGTTCTGTATTGCCCCAGCAGCATGAGATGCACTCGGTTGGTTTTCCCACGTCCTGGTCAGGCTTTGGTGGTGGTTGTTTTTTTCTTTGTTGTTTTGTTTGTTTGTTTTTTCCCATTCTGCTAAGTGTGTAGTAGTAGCTTGGGGTGACTTTATCTGTAATGATGATGAACATCTTTTCATGTACTTACTTGCCATCTGTGTATCTCTTTATTGAAACATCTGTTCCTGTCTTCTGCCCATTTTCAAATTGGGTTTTCTTTCTTACTGTTAAGATCTGAGAGTTCTTTACATATCCAGTCCTAAATACTAATCCTTTGTGGGATACATGATTTGTAAGTTTTTTTTTTTTTCCTTCAGTTTGTATTTTGTTTTTTTATTCTCTTAGCAATTTTTGAAATTTTTTTTTTCCGAGAGAGAGAGAAAACACACGAGTGGGGGAGGGGAGGGACAGAAGGAGAGAGACCTCCAAGCAGGCTGCACGCTCCCTGTAGAGCCTGACAAGGGGCTCGACCTCAAAACCCTGAGCCAAAATCAAGAATCAGACACTCAACCAACTGAGCCACCCAGGCACCCCATTAACAGAATCTTTTATGGAGCAAAGTTTTTAGTTTTGATGAAGCCTGATTTGTAATTTTCCCTTTAACAGGTCACACTTTTAGTGCCAAATCTGAGAACTCTTGGCTTTAGCCCTAGATCCGAAAGAGTTTTTTTCCAATGATTTTTCTCCATGTTTTACAGTTTTGTATTTTACTCTTAAGTCCGTGATCCATTTTGAGTAGATTTTTATGTAAAGTACGAGATTTAGTACAGGGTTCGCTTTTTTGCCCAACAGTGTATGATTGTGCCAACATCATTTGTTGGGAAGGCTTTTATCTCCTTGAATTGATTTGTACCTTTGTCAAAAATGAGCTTGGCATATTTGTGTGGTGCTATTCCAGGTTCTTAATTTTGTGTTATTGACCTGTGCATCTGTCCCTACTACAGTCTTGATCAGAAGTCTTGGAATTGAGTAACTTATTCTTCCTACTTTATTATCATAGTGGTGATGGTACTTAGGATGCCTGCCTGATCCACTCCCTCCAAGAGCAAGTTCCTGGAAGGGGAGTCAGGCTTGCGATCTGACAGGTCAGGCACCTGCTACTCGGTAGTGTCAGGGCTGGTTCATTTCCTGGGTAGCAAAATAAATGTCACACAGAGGGTTTCCTTATCCCTCTGGTAGTGACACTAAAACCAAATGTTTTACATGTTATTCTTTATATTGTAGGTAAATTCAACTGGAAGGGAACTATTAAAGCAGTTCTGAAACAGGCCCCAGACAATGAACTAGCAATCAAAAAGCTGAGGAAAAAGGTATGGTGCACAAACCCTGGTATAGAAGCTGGAGAGAGTCCTTTCTTTATTGTAAGATGTATAGTTTTTGGTTTTTTTCTTTAATTTCTTATCTATTGCACATTTGTATCCTGGTGATTTTCAAGCTGCTCACTAGCCCCTCAGGGCTGATGGGAGGGAATTGGGCGGGATCCCATCATAGTTCCTTAGCCAGAACAGTATTCTGTTACATTGAAAATTACTGTTCTCGATGTTTTGCTCTTTTGCTTATTCCAGAGCAATGGTTTCTTCTGATTTTGCTTTTAATTTTGTGTCACTGTGTGACACACATGCAGCAGGTGTTCCTGTATGTACAGCTGCCTGGATTTCCATAAGCAGAACACACCTGTGTGATCAACACCTGGGCTTCTTTCATTTTTTTACTGTTGGCCTACTTCTGGGTACTTCTAGGTAGATTTTCAGGAAAAATCACCCATTTGATTTTTGTTTTTCTTTGTGAAGGTCTTGGCGCAGTATTACGCAGTCACGAATGAACATCACAGATCGGAAGAGGAGCTCCTGACCATCTTTAACAAGAAAATCAGCAAGAACCCCACCTTTAAGTTACTAAAGGACAAAGTCAAGCTTTTGAAATGAGCATTTTTATATTTGAAAATTTAATCCATCCTGTTGATTTCTTTCACTACTGTTTATAAAATATGTAATGACGTGTAACAACTCCCAATTTTGCTTTCCAAAGCTGTATTTTTAAGTTAAAGAAAAAGTCTATTTTTGGTAGAACTTTTAAGAGAAAATATATTCTTATCCAAAATTCTAAATCTGTGGTGGTGAAAATTATTGTACTTTAAAGAATACTTTTATTATGGAAAACTTTTAAAAATGTGAGGAGTCAAAAAAAAATGCCTCCTTTGCTCAGACTAAAAAGTATTTAAGTGCATCACTTCTACACAGTTTCAATGAGAGGTTTTTGTGGGTTTGTTGTGTCATTCAAATATGTGAGTTATGGTCAGGACAGTCCTGTTTTTAACGATCGGTGCCTCTCCGGAAGGCCCACTCTTGAGAGATTTCTCCGTAAGGGTCTGGCCCATCCTCAACCATGGCCCTGCCCCTCTTCAGCCTGAGACACTGGGAGCGTGGCCCGTAACCACGTTTGGGAAATCACCCAGGTGAGACGGAGCCTGTGACTTAGCTGTGTTGCTGTCACAGAATTCTGACTGGACCGAAATGCTCTCAGAAATAGTATTCTGAGTCCTAGTTTGATGTGCTGGAGGAGAGCTGTGTTGTACCACTTGTTGATGTTTGAGTAGGCTTTGCCCACAAGAGCCCTTAAGAGCTGGTAACATTTGTTATTAATCCCTCGTTACAGGTGAGAGCAAGTGTGAGAGGGGGATTAACAGGAGTGGGGGCAAAAAGGCAGACAGAGCCCGAGGAGCCAGCTTGTCTTCCAGACTCAAGCCCCTGAGCTCAACAGGGGATGTGCCGCTGTGATGATGGGATTCAGGGGCACTGTGTTGGGATGAAGGCTTTGGAATTGGTCCTGGAGTCTGGTCCTGGCTTGGTCCTTTAATAGTGAAAGAACCTCACTTTTTTCATCTGGACAAGGGGGCACTGCAGGTTCCTCTTGGTCTGTGAGTGAATGAACTGATGCATGTAGAGTGCACAGCATGGTGCCTCAAACCCAGCTGTCACTACTGTACATTTATCAGTAGCAATTTTTGAGCCATGAGAAGCTTTAGACATTCTGAAAAGCAAAGGGTAAAGTGAGGCTTGACCCGGACCACATACCTCGTTAGGGACAGAGCAGAGCCCAGCTGCAACTCCTCTGAGTGCAGTACAGGATGCTTTTCCTGCTTCCCTGTCCTCCCTGGGCATGGTCAGGGGTGTAAACCTACTCCCCCCAGTCACACGTTCAAGTGCAAGCTCCATAGCATTTTGTGGTTGAGAGCTGTGCTGGGTTTTATTTTCTGAAAAGATTTATTTAATTTTTTATAGCATGTGAGCACGGGGTGGAAAAGGAGGATGGGGGAGGGGCAGAGGGAGGGAGAGAATCTGCAGTAGACTCTCCACTGAGGAAGGAGACTCTCCACTGAGCGGCTGCATCTCATGATTCTGAGATCATGACCCCAGCCAAAACCGAAAGTCGGACGCTTAACTGAGCCACCCAGGCACCCCTTTACTGGGATGCATTTAAGGCAAATTTGGGCAAATGTAGCAAAATGGACTACAACATAGACTTCTACCATGACAGAGTCCTTGTTTCTGTCATCCTGTTAACCAGGTTCTCAGGTTAGAACTCGCTGGCAGCATAGGGCAGAAGCGGGGCTGACTGCTGCTCAGGAATGCTAGCAGAGTGCCGGGGGCTGGGGCTGAGGGATGGAGGGGGTGGCCCCTCCTTCCCCTCAAGCTCCATGGGGGTGAGGAAGCAGGGCCAGCTCTGCTGGTTCTGATGGTCCGTGTCAGAGAGGGGTCTTCACCGGTGCAGTTGGCGGTGTTAAGGCCTCCCCCGGCGTGCAGTCGCGCCCATGGGTCTGCCTGTGAGCGTGATCCACAGACCATCCCCAGTCCCTGCACAGAGACCACCCTTTGGTTCTGGCGGTCGCCTGCCTGACTTGGACTCCAGCACAACACTGGAGCCCTGGGGAATTTAGTGACCCTCTAATGATTTGTATCTGGCTTTACAGCTTCACTGTGTCCATGTCGAGTGTAAGACCGAACTCTACCATATTCTGCCTATTTCCATGCTGGTCTGCTGGGTGTGGCCCTTGGGCGTCCCTAAACCCACCAGGGATGCATTCTGACACTGCGGTTTTCATATGGGACACCTTTCTGGCACTGCCTGGCACTTGTCAGCTGTGTGCACTGCCGTTTCCCAATGTCTTGTGTGCATTCATTTTTGTTTTTCTCACAAACATGTTTGAACCTGAATCCTCCAGGAGCCCCGGGGCTCTTGTCATTGAAACCGAGAGAAGCCATAAGGACTAAGGAGGTAATTCTAGAGTTCCCACCCTGGGCCAGGCTCCACACCGTCTTTAGGGAAGGGGAGGCAAACAGCCTTGAGGCAAGCTCAGGAGCATGTCATGGAGGTGTATTGGTTGTACTGGTCTACTGGATGTGGGCCTGGGGTAGAGGTAGAGGGTGTTGGGTCATTAAGAGCCCCCTGAATTGATTATTGAAAGGTGCTTCTCACCTACTTTCTATATTATGTCATCTTTCTCCTCCTCCTGCCACTGCACCCACTGTCACCTCCAGACCTCCACCCCCACCCAATATTGGAGACAGCACAAGGTGATATGCTCTCAGTGGGGCTCTGCGTGCCAGAGTGGAACCAACGATGAATCCAACTTTGTGTCCTACTAGCTGAGGGCCCCTCCTGGGCTGGTTATGTAGCCTTCCCGAATCTTGGGGGTTTTGTCTGCCCTGACTCCTGGGGTAGACAGAATGGAATTAAAATGCTGCACACAGGTGTCTGGGTATATAGCAGACGTCTGCAAATATTTCCCCTTCAAGCACACGAAGTATGCCCAGGTGGCAGGTTCACCCCTGCTTGTCTGAGGCTCTGGCTTCGGCCAGAGTCCCCACCCTCCAGGCACCTGGCTTTGCCAGTACACAGTGTTCTCCAAGTGACTGGCCCACAGCAGGAAGAGCCCAGGTGGCCGGTACCAGGCAGTGTGGCACTGGTAAAATGACGAGATCCAGGTCGATTCTGAAGTAGCACTCTAGTTTATAATTCATGTGTCAACATTCTCCAGGACATGGATGCAACTGTTAAATTGCCCGACAAACCTAGATAAGTTACATTTTTAATGTAAACTTTCTACTGAAGCATCCATACAGAAAGGTAGAAAAACCTAAATGGACAGCTCAATGAGGTTCACAAAGCGCACACACCTGTGCCACGACCACCCAAGCCAACAAAGCAGACTCTGTAGCCCAAGGGCAGCCATATGCTCACTTCTGTTGGCATGCATTGGCTAGGCCAGGTTTTGAACCTCAGGTAAGCGGAATTCTATGGCAGTACCTGGCCTCTTTCACTCAACATTCGTGAGATTCACCACGTTGCTTCATAGCAGGAGTTTACACTGTCTTTATGGATGCCCAGCACTGATCCGTTCATCTGTTGATGACACGCTTGGCTTTCCCCAGGGGGGCTGGATTACTGACGAAATCGGCGTCCTCTACAAGCCTTCTGGTACAGGTAGGATACTTTTCCCTTTCTGCTGAGTTTGCCAATGAGAGGGACCACTGAGTCACTGACTACATTTCAACTTTAAGACATGCAGCCCATCGATTTTCTTGCGTGCTCTTACTAGTGAACATAGCCAACTTCCGCGCGTGAGGGTAGATGAGTTTGTTTTGCCCAAAGGTACACTGAAATGTAGTGTTTCTCAAATTTCCATCTCTGTATCTTCTCAGAACAGCTCTGTTAATTCAGTGCTGTCAAATCATGGGGCAGGGGGTGGGGTGGGAGTGGTTACAGCTAGATTACCAAGTTGTTGAAAATGGTATCTCCCAAATTTTCACAGCAGATTTGTCTTGAGTGAGGTTCAGTCAGTACAGCAATCCCCCCTCTTAAACAATGACATCTTCTTACTCTACTATTGCCCTTTTAGCATTTAAAGAAAATCAAGATCTTGTTCAGCTCACTTACTAGATTTTTGAACTTGTGTGATTTGGGGTCAGCCCTCCCTTCTAACTATCCGTCTTGGGTACCAAGCAGTTGTATGTGCTGGTAAAAGAGAAGTTTCCTTGTTTGTGAGTGTGAAGACTCATCTAGCTTTTTTGTGATGGGATCCATGGAAGCTTTAATTTATTCCCTTTGATATAAATGATGAAACTGCCCCTTTGGTAGTTTAAACTGTTATTGCTGAGTAAACTCATATGTCAGAGTTGAAAGGTCAGACATGGCTCAGAGGTCAGGCTTTTGTTTGGCCACAGAGAAGGTATTGTGAGCTGCTGAAACCCTACCTTTGCTGCTCTGCCTTCCCAGTGACCTCAGGCCGACTTGTGTTGGAGGCCCTCGGTAGTCCATAGATTAGATTTCCCTACTGTAGATCAAAGGTGGGTAAAGCCTCAGCTCTACTGGGGAGTCTCCAGCAGCACTGCTCCTGGGACCTGGCATCAAGTTTGCATCGGGATTCTAATGGTAACGTTATAGGGCAGCTCTGCTCCGACCAATTTTATGCTGAACAGAGAGCTATTTTACAGCTAAAATTGAAATGACAATCCCTCTTCTAGGCTTCAGAAAAAAAGTTAAGGCAACAGAACTTTCTCAATGTTAAGGTGTCCGCCCCTAAAAAATTGTCAGCCTCTTGGCATTTGTCACCATGCACGCAATTCTAGCTCAGGTGCTATGAGAGTGGGCATAAACTTTTATAGCACTTGGGTTATTTTTCACTTAATTTTTCCATATTTCATGATACTCCACAAACATACCTGGTATTCCATGATCTGGGAGTAGTTTTTGATGCTGTTCAGTAGTTGAAGAGTTGGGTAGTATTCGAACAAGTTTAAGAATCATGGGTTAAGGGTGCTGGTTGTTCCAAATCATTGTCATGACGTCAGGCACTGATCTCGAGGGCTCTCTGTGCCAGGCTGTGTCCGTCCCTGGAACCAGGTCTCATTCCATCCTTATCAGAGCCCTGGTGCAGTGATTTGTGATGTGGCCTCGCAAGTGGGGGCTCTGCTCTCCACCACCAATCTCAGAAGGCTGGGATTTTCTCACCGTGTTTTGTTTTTATAACGTGAGGTTTCCCCGGAAGTTGTGGCCATGGTATTGGGGTGATGCCCGAGGGGTACAGAATCCAACTCAGTCTTGGCGAATGAGGAGTCCCCAACCAATACAACCTTGGAATGCCTTCATTTTCCTGAGGTTGGCAGGAGGATTTCTCTATTGCTCTGTTCAAAGTGTGTGTGTTCATAGATTTGCTTTTGTGACTTTCACGACATCAGTACTCGTGTTGACTCCCTTAAAGGAATGACAGGCTGATTCTTACCAGCATAAAAGCAATGCCCAGTTTGCACTTCTGTACTACTGTCTGGCATGCCTAAGACTTCATGCTAGCTATAGCAACTAGATTTTGTCTGGTCTATTAATGCTGGTCAATTGATGGTAATTTTCTGGTATTCTTCAGGATTTGGAGGCCCTCCCCAAAGGAATGGTAAGAAATGCTATGAATGATTAGCAATGTCTGCCACGGGTCTGGGTGGGAAAAGGGCAATCAGGTCACCACATACTCCCTTCCTGGTATCTAGCTGAATGAATGAAGTGGTCCAGCACTGTGGTTCCAGCAAGAATGAGCCCTGGGTACCAATTTTTCTAGAGTGTATGTCCTGAGACACGCTGAGTCATCAGAGCTGGTTTATCACGGCAGCTCAGAGCTCAGGCTCTGAAGCCAAACCTGCCTGGATTCACGTCCACACTCCATTTCCCAAGCTGTGAGGCAGCAAAGACCCAAGCGATGAGGGGCCTTTTGGTTCTGACAAAATAAGGTATTTACTCAGCAATTACAATAAATCTACCAAATGGATAATTTAATCCTTATATCAAGAGACTAAATTAAAGCTTCCTCGGATTCCAGAATAACAAAGTTGCGTACCTCAGTATCCCCATGTATGGAACAAGTCATGCTAGTGACTGGTTGCTGTGAGGATTAGTCACTCCACGTAAGGTGCTGGTCAAAAATGGCCACTGTTTCCATCAGCATCCATCCTCTTGCTGCTCCACAGCCTGACCTCTTCTTACAGGAAGGCCACAGCCTCACCCCTTCAAGGCTGCACTGCTAGGACCTGCTGCTGCTCCACTGGTACTTACCATGGTACTGACCACGGTACTGACCACAGCCATTCCCTGGCTGCCTTGCCCTACTCTCTAGACTCCACTTCCCCGATGACCGTGGGTCCCTTTATATGGAGTCTTCCCATATATTGGGCACAGTGCTAAGCCCTTTATATCTGTATCTGTACATCCCCCAAATCTTTCAACTAATCTAGAAGGGCGATGTCACTGTACCCATCTCATGGATGACAACATGCAGAGAGCTAAAGTGACTTGCCTCAAGTCATATGAGTAGTTAGCAGAATCAGGATGTGAACTCTGGTGTCTCCTTGATATCATAGGTTTTTCTCCTGGTCAAACTTTCCTTTGGTCAGGAAC
The DNA here is from genome assembly GCF_018345385.1 of Vulpes lagopus. Lineage (NCBI taxonomy): Eukaryota > Metazoa > Chordata > Mammalia > Carnivora > Canidae > Vulpes > Vulpes lagopus. Next base: position 130,021,877 of record NC_054827.1, on the reverse strand, counting down.
CCACTCCTTGTTTCCACCTGCCTTAGCACTGGTGATTTAGATCATCATTATAAAGACATTTCCACGTAAAGCTTTTTTTTTTTTAGATTTTATTTTTTCATTCACGAGCAACACAGAGAGAAAGGCAGAGACACAGGCAGAGGGAGAGACAGGCTCTCTGCAAGAAGCCCAATGCGGGACCTGATCCTGGACCTCAGGATCACGCCCTGAGCCGAAGGCAGATGTTCAACCGCTGAGCTATCCTGGTGTCCCCCATGTAAAGTTTTTTAAACAAACTTCCAGGCCAAGGATTTCACACCGCCATCCTCTATACACACAGTGTCCTCAAAGCCGAGTCTTGTGTGTGCTCCTGGAGCTATCCTCACTGAGACCTGACTGAAATCCTAGTTTTGCTTTCAGTTTTGTAAAATACTTTAGAGGAATTCCACTAAGCTTCTTAAAAAACAAACAAACAAAAAAAAACTGCTCATGTATTTTATGATTATAATAGTTATTGTTATGGTTGTCATTACTGTCATTATTATTTTGCTTAGGCTGTCTAGGGTTGGTTTTAGCTGTGGTTAACTAAGTAACTTCTCCCGGTATAGCTAGTTGCCTAACAAACAGGCAGGGTAGGACTACGTCCATCTGAAGAGGATCCAAGTAGAGTTGTCACGTGGTATGTCCTCAAAGTGGCTGAGCACTTCCCACCTGCCAGGATTTCCCTTCTATACTCCCCCAGGCAGGCTCATCCCAACTTTGCCTTCATCATAAGCTATGGCAAGTGAAGAAACACAAAACTAAATGAAACATAGGCATGAACATGATCAAATCTAAAAGGCAAACAGTAAAGTGACAAAAGCAAAAGTACCACAGATCTGATATTCAAAGGCTTCTCTGACTCACAAAAACAAGAATGAAAATCCTCAAAGGAAAATGATGTACAAACAGATGATGTGTGAAAAAAAAGCTATTAATAAAGAAAATAAAATTAAAACAGGGAAACAGGATGGTTGGGTGGCTCAGTGGGTTAAGTGTCCAATTCTTGATTTTGGCTCAGGTCACTACCTCAGGGTCATGAGATCCAGGCCTATGTCAGGCTCAATGCTCAGTAGGGAATCTACTTGAGATTCTATCTCCCTCTGCCCCTCCCCCTCACCCCCGCATGCTCTCTAAAATAAACAAATCTTTAAAATAACTAACTAAATAAATAAAATGACAGCAACACCCCCTTTCCATTATCATTTAGGACAAATTTACCAAAATGATAAAGCAGTTGTTGCAAATGTTGAAGACAGCTTCTGCTGCCCACTGTTGGTGGGAGCGTGAAGTTGTGCAGTCTGCCCACTTTTTCAAAGCACAGACCAAAAGCCTTCAAAAATTTGTTCATCATCTTTTTACATAGTGATCCCCATTCTGTAGCTTTCATCAGGGAAACGGACTTGTGCAGAGAGACCCGTATTTCATTGCATTGTTTATATAATTAAGACTTTTTTTTTTTTTAAACTGGCTTTCTTTCTGAAAGGGCAGTATCCCAAGTGACACAAGTTAACATTTATTGAGTACTTCCCATAGGCCAGACGCTTTTCATAGAGCCCTGCATGTCTTAATTCATTCCTGGAGATGCTCACTGTCTAGCTGAGCTGAGGAGCAACTATGTGCCACAGCGCGAAAACAGAGTTGCACTGGTCTGGACTCAGGGTTGCAGGTAACACAAAACCAATTACATGGCATTAGTTTTTATTTTATTTATTTTTAATATTTCACTTATTTATTTGTGAGAGACACACAGAAAGAGGCAGAGAGAGAAGCAGGCTCCTCGCAGAGAGCCCAATGTGGGACTCGTTCCCAGGACTGGGATCATGCCCTGAGCCAAAGGCATAAGCTCAACCGCTGAGCCACCCAGGCATCCCAATGGCATTAGTTTATAAAAAAATGATATTTGGGGGGTTTTTTGGCTCAAAAATCAGGGGCATCTCAGCAATGTATTATTAACAGCAGGTAAGACTTATTGAGGGCTTTCACTGGGTCACATACTGTTCTAAGTGCTTTACGGGTATTAATACTTTTGATCTTTACCTAATCCTGTGAGGTAGATGCTATTTTGAACCCATTTTGCAAGTGAGATAACTAAGGCAGAAGAGCAGTCAAGTGGCTTGCCCAATGTCGAAATAGCCAGTAATTGCAGAATCAGTAATGCCAGTCAACCAGGCAGCTGGCTCCAGAGCTCACGTTCTTAACTAGGTTAACCAGGGCTTGGCTAGAGTCAGGAATCGAAATGATGCTACCAACAAATGTGACCTCTTGGCTTGGCTTGCATCTCAGAGCTTCCTTCCTAGGTAGGCTTCCTCCATTGAGTGTGCATGGTTGCAGCCCCAAGACCATGCTGACCTTACAGCCCCAAGACCACACTGACCATACCAACAAAGGAGGTCTTCTTCCCCAAGAGCCCCAGCCCGAGTCCCCAGGACTGCCAGGTCGGTTTGGGGCCAGTGTCTTCCCCTAGGACAGGGTCGCCCTCATGAGAACTCTGCAGAACTACCAGAGAGCAGACAATGCGGACACTGTGTGTCCACAGTGACCCAGTTAATGATGGTCAAGGGTCAAGGTGAAAACCGGGTAATGGAATTCCTGCTATGTGCCAGGTGTTTGCAAGGCATTGGGGAGCTACTAAGATATGGTTGTTACCCACAATCAGGTAGGAGAGCACAAGCAAAGGGAAATCATAAGAATCTTTTCTGGAGCCCAAGCAGAAGGGAATAAATAACTGATCAGGTGAGCAGGATCTGGAAAAAGCTAAGTAGTAGTGAATAGTAACTACCTGTTTGAATGCATAGGACATGCCAGGCACTAGGCTAAGTGATTGGTATATATTCATCTTCACTCTGGTACCTCCTGTCTAATAGATAAGGAAACTGATACTTAGAACAATGAAATAACATGCCCAAGGACCCAACACAAAGGAGCCAGGATTCAAAAATCTATAAACACCTTTGACATAACCCTGTTGCTAAGAAGAGCCAGCAAAGGTCATAGTCAATTTCACCCCCCCCCCCCAAGTAATTGACATTGAAAATGAAATTCCTTGGTTGGTAGCAATCTGATATCAGGTTATCTATTAAGGTACACAGAACACACAGTTAAGAACTTATTTAATTGGCCCCAGCAATTGAAGATGTGTTCATTAAATTCTGGACTTTTCCCAACCTGCTTTTAAGTATCATCAATATGGTGTGCGAGTGGTGCCATTAAAAATATCAGGGGAAAAAAGGCTCAAAGGATTTCAGATCCAAATACAAAAGCCCTGAAACCATCAAAGGGGAAACCGGATCTGACCTGAACATGCTACATATGGAAACCTTGGAATCCCTGCAATGCTCTGGGGAATATTCAGTTACAAGGGAGACCCAGCACTGACCTTTTTGCAGGGAGACAATCAACAGAACACTGTATTTGGTAGGAGGAATTCACTTCCTGTTGACAAGGCTTCTAACTCTGTACGAGAGAAGAGGGGAGGGCTGAGACCTCAGTTGGCTTTGAATTGATGAACCCCGGTTATGGCGGAGTCTGAAAAGAAAAAGAAAAAAAAAACAAAAACAAACAAAAAAGGAGGTATTGTGTAGAAAGGCCATACGATCTGCCCAGCTGTTAAATCCTTTGCTCCTACGGGTCTGCTAGAAAGGCTGAAGAAATGAAAGAACCAGCAGAAACTGGAGGTTCTCTTGAATATTTATGACATTTCTTATGCAAATACTCATGACCTCTAGAAGATACCAGAGTGCCTACCAGTTCAAATTTTACTGGGTGGAGGCTTTCTGGGCTATCCACCCCTGTATTAAATCCACCTCACACTGCTCTCCCTGCCGCCCACACCCGCAGCACTGCACATTGTCCTTTATTTGGTGACCCCATCACCCCAATACAGTATTTCTATTATGGCCTTGTACTGAAATGGACTCCTGCACTAGATTCTAACTCACCTCTGTCCTCAGCACTTTAACAGATAAAGCTGCTTAGAAAATGGTGACTGAATTAATAGCACACGACTCTAAATTTATAAACACTGCCTACATTTATAAACACTGCACTATGCTGTAGCAGGTCTCTGCGGTTATCTTCTGTCCAGGAGCTCCTCAAGGGCAACACCATGTCGTCTTCATCTTTATCTCCATTGTTGAGCGCGGCGTTAACAGTTTCCAGCAAATAGTAGGTGCTCAGTAAACGTTTCGGTGGTTCGGCACATTTCTCTACACGCGATGCGCAGGGCGGGTGGGGTAGGAGAGCAATTAGCAGGACTACTGATGGAGAAAAGCTTGTAAATTAGTGACAGTCTTTTTCAGTTGCTGAGCCGTGAGTGATGGGGATCACCAGTCCTCTGGCCAAGTGCAACTTTGGCTCCCACGTCCCCAGCGGGGGCAATTTGTCACGAGTCAGAGGGAGGGGGGCTGACCTGGAACACACACGGGTGCTGCCCCCGTAAATCCCACAACAGATCCAAGGTGCAGCAGGTATCCCCCCGCCCCCCCAGGTGCCGAAGACGACATCGGCCCAGCGAGGTTTATCTCCTGCCCGAGCCCCTCCAGGTCGAAGGGGCCAAGCCTGAGACTCAGCTGGCTGCAGGCACCTGGGCCCGGCCGGCGGGGCTTTCCTCCTCCTGGGGCTGCCTGCGGGCCTTTCCAGTCTGGCCGGGCGTCTCCTGCAGAGGAGGAGGACCAGGGGCGAGGCCGGGGCCCAGATGCTTTGGGCACAGGGGAGTCCGAGGAGGCCGGCGACCCCGGGGTCGCGGAGCCGCGCATCCCTGCCCGGCACACGTTAGGGGGCATCCGTAAGCTTGGTCCTTCTGAGCTTCCGTAGGTCGGAATCGACTCGGCGTGCGCACGCCCGGGCAGGATTAGTATCTTGAAACTCAAATCATGTCTGCGTACTCGAACCGCGGCGCAGGTGGCTAAGCCAGCCTTACCCTACAGTCTCCCCAACACGAAGACGGCAGAACCCCCACCCTCTCGCCGTAGCCGACACCGACCATCTGGGAATCCGAGGGCGGAAGTGACGGTGGAGTTCCGGTGCTCGCGTCACTTCCGCCGCGCTTCTGGGCGGCGCCAAGATGGACGCTCCACGGGCCCGGGAGCAGCTCCGGCGGCGGTACCTGTTCCCGCCGGACACCGAGGCCCCGCCGGACCGCGAGGGCCACGCCAGGCCGGGTGAGGCGCTCCGCCGGGCGCGGCCCGAGGGGGGCCGGAGTCGAGGCGCCCGGAAATGGCCGGCCCCGCGGGCCTCCCGCAGCCCTGCCCTGGCTGGAGGGACCGGGGTTGGTTTTCCAAGGCTTGCCAAGTAGTTTTGCAAGTCGGGTGTTTAGCTCCCTGAAAGATCCCTGGTGATCTCTTAGCCCTGCGCATCTTCATCTCAGCTGCGCTCCGGGAATCCCAGGACAGCTGGTTTAACACCTGTTTGGTAATAGCCGTTGAAATTAAAAACAAAAACAAAAAAACAGCCGTCTCATTGCATTTATAAGAATCTACCAAAGAATCCTACTCTTACCAAAACCTGAGGACATGTGTGCAACGTGTTTAACCTCAGCGTTGCTTGTAATGGCGAACGACTGAAAATATCTCGTTGCCCGGCAGCAGAGGGCTGGCTGGTACGTTGGGATGATTCACACGCGGCAGGGCAGGCGGACTTCTTTGTACCACCGTGGGTGGTTTTCAGAGGGAGGCGCAGAACCAAGGATGGTATGCCACCCCGTGGGTACGAGCCCAGGGACGTGTGAGGTCTGTTCAGCTGTAAATGCGGAGAATATGGAAGGAGTCGTAGAAGCTGATGGGTCATTGCTTTTGGGTTGAGAAACGAGGGTTAGGGATAGAAAGAGATTTCATTTTAGATCTTTCTGTTCTGTATGTTGTAAGTTATGTGCATTTATTACCCTTTTATTTTTTTAAAAGATGTTTTTATTTATTTATAAGAGACATAGAAAGAGGCAGGGACACAGGCAGAGGGAGAAGCAGGCTCCATGCAGGGAGCCCGACATGGACCTGACCCTGGGACTCCAGGATCAGGCCCTCCAGGATCAGGGCCCTGGCTGAAGGCAGGCGCCAAACCTGCTGAGCCACCCAGGGATCCCAATTACCCTTATTTTTTTTTTTTAAATTATTTACTTATTTATTCATGATAGACACAGAGGCAGAGACACAGGCAGAGGGAGAAGCAGGCTCCATGCAGGGAGCCGGACACGGGACTCGATCCTGGGTCTCCAGGATCACACCCTGGGCTGAAGGCAGCGCTAAACCGCTGAGCCACCCATGGATCCCTATTACCCTTTTAAAAATAAACAGAAAGCATCATGGTCAGGCATGCTTGTTTATACATTTCAGGCTGTGTCCCAGAATTTGCATTATAAACAGGTCTCCTGGGGACTCTGATAGTTTGCTAAAGGCTGGGGACCTCAGATGTATCCCAGTGGTTCTCACAAGAACTGAGAGAGCGGGCATGGGCATGTCACTCATCTGGGGAACTTCTTAGAAATGATGCATTAGACAAAACCCCAGCCACCTTATCTCTCAGATTAGGTCTCATATGGAAGAAATTTGATTTGTCCATTACCTGTCTAGACAGTACTGTGCTGAGACTAGACCTCCACTGTGCCCTTGCCACTTTTGAGCTGCCGCAAAAGGTTGTGTTTGTTTGCAATAATTGAACTACATAGCTAAAAGTAGTATTTTGGGGGGAATTACAAGTCCATCTTGTGCTGTAATGTCTGCTGTCCACATTTTTCTTAATTAACAAGACTAATTGCTCTCCTAGGCGATATATGAAACATAAAAACTAAAATTCCTACACTGGCAGATGGTATCATTCTTCCCAAAAGATGATAATAATTATGAATTTGATTTTAAAATATGTTTAGGGGGAAGAAGTTGCCTATATTGAACATGTTTTATAGCAGGTTCCTATTAATTATTTCTGCATTTATAAACCTGTTTCGGTGGTTGTACGGAAGAAATTGGTACTCTAATTGGAAAGAATCTGGTTTTTGGAGAGATCCAGGAAATTAATTTATCTGGCTGAAAATAATGTTCTTTTTCCTCATAAATCTATGGTGACTTGATAAGTTGAAATCTCTCTTATTTGCAGAAGCCTCTACAGCTGTTGAGCAAAAGGAGAAACCTCTTCCAAGACTTAATATCCATTCTGGATTCTGGATTTTGGCATCCATCGTTGTGACCTACTATGTTGACTTCTTTAAAACCATTAAAGAAAACTTCCACACTAGTAGGTGAGAAAACTTTATTGCTTAGCTTTGTAAAATTAAGCATCACCATCTTATTTTTCATGTTCTGTTTTGTCAGTTGAATTCTTCAAATGCCTAGAAAGCTCTTACTTCCTGCCAGGTGCCATGTTGGATGTGCTAGTGATACAAAGGTTGAAGAAGAGAGTGTGTGCTTTGGACATGGACAGCAGAACAGATGAGCCTGGAAAGTATTTCAGCATGCCTTTCAGCACATGCATGTTGTAAGATGGCAGACGTAGTGAATTTAAGAAGAATCTAATCCATTTGTAAAAGGTGGAAGAAGAAAGATTCTGCCGAGGTCTCTCTGAAGATAAAGTGCAGGAGCACTGGGAGGACGGCGTGAGGAACGGGGTGGGTGAGAACCAGGTCAGAGGTTGTTTTCAGAGAGCAGTTACAGCTAAAAAGGTAACTACAGGGAGTGGTTGAATTAGAGTTGACCTCACTTGAGGGAGGAGTTGGGAGCTGAGGCTGGATGTCACATCGTCTCATTCAAGAGGATAGGGATCTCTTGATATAATCTCAGGAGCTGACATGGGAGACAAGGTTGTGAATCAGACCTGAGTTCTCACTGAACATTGGAGAGTGTTCTGGAGCCCCTGCCCCATAACAGAAGAAAAAAGAAGAGAGGTTGGTGAGCAGTGGAGCAGGCATAGGGAGGGGTGGTGGTCTGCATAGGGTATGAACACAGTTGTTTGCAAAGAGCAGCCGGGCTAGAAAGGTGTACCTAGAACTCTCTGATTCCGTGTTATCTTCTCTTCAGAAGCCTTCAGGAAGAGCAGTGACCACTGGCGAGAGTCGGGAGGTGCACAAAGCATGCAGTTAGGAGAAAGGAAGCATATGGGACTTTATTTAAACTGTTGGAGGGAAAAAGCTTGGGCCTCTCTTTCCTCATTCCCATGAGCTGGAGCTTTCCTCAAACACTCCTATTATCCTGCCCTTTGCCCTCCTTGCTCCTTCCCTGACCGAGTCCAGGATGAAGAAACAGGCGCATGTCGCTCAGCTCCTTCTTTGTCTTGGGAGCCAGTTGCCCATTGGAAGCACAGATTCCAGTCTGCTCTTCTCTGCTATCATTTATGGGAGCAGCCCCCAGATGAGAGGGTCTCTAGGTTTTCCTGACAACTTGGAGCCTGGCGAGTATGTCTGGTCACCAGAGCTACCTTCTCGTGCTCCCATCTGTGAAAAAAGCTGACAGTTGACCTCATTAGCCTAATTCCTTCTTGTCCCTCAGTTGGTTTAGAACCTGGGCTGGGAAAAGAGAGAGTGGTTACTTTGCACACTACCAGGGGCAGCTGTCTCTTTGTTATTCAGATATGTCATGAGAGTCTGAGATGTGTTTGGCTGTGGTGACAGTAATGAATGAGGCACATTTCTAGTCTCTCACTGTCTCTTCTAGTTCAAGACAGATAAATCAGTCATGTGGCGTGTGCTGTGTAAGTTTATGCACAGGATTTACCTCTTTGTCTCCTTATATTAAGTATTCTCACTAGTTTAAGGAAATGGTGAGCTGAGGGATAATTTGTTACAATAAAAGATGTTGGGGGCAGCTGCAGTAGTAAGTGGAGTGCCCAGGGGCACACGCTGTCATGCAGCAGAGCCAGGACTCAGAATCTGGACGGAGGGCTGTGGAGCAAGAGAAGGAAGTGGAAGTCACAGGCCTGGCCTGAAAAAAAATGTCCTCTTAGAGAAAAGCATGAGCAGACACTCAAAGGCTGAGGATTTTGAGTAGCACTGTATTCTTCCCGAGGGCCTCAGTAAGCAGTGAGGAGTTTGAGCAGTCCTGGGATGAGAGCAGTACCCAAGAGGGAGTACAGGCCACGATCTGCTCTCTGCAAACGGTTTATTTCTCCAATACCTGAGGTGATTTCTTATTACTTGTCCTGCTGTTAGCCCAAGTTCAGAAGCTCGAGGCTTTAGGGTTTTTAAATCTATGCAAGGGATCCCTGGGTGGCGCAGCGGTTTGGCGCCTGCCTTTGGCCCAGGGCGCGATCCTGGAGACCCGGGATCGAATCCCACATCGGGCTTCCGGTCCATGGAGCCTGCTTCTCCCTCTGCCTGTGTCTCTGTCTCTCTCTTTCTCTCTCTGTGTGACTATCATAAATAAATGAATAAATAAATAATTAAAAAAATTAAAAAAAAAAATAAATCTATGCAAGCTTAGGGGCACCTGGACGACTCAGTCAGTGGAGTTTTGATTTTGGTTCGGGTCATGATCTCAGGGTCGTAAGATCGAGTCCCACATCAGGCTATGTGCTGAGCATGGAGCTCGCTTAAGATTCTCTCTGCTCCCCTTCCCCCTACTTAAAAAAAAAAAAAAGATTAAATCTATGCAAGGTTGTAAGACTGTGTGTTCAAAGACAGGAGAGACAGGTCAACATTAAAGCGGATCATCACCATGCTTTGGAAATCTCCATTTTTAGGAAATTGCTGGTTGTGTGTAGGGACTTGAGAGCTGATTAAACTACAACAAAAATTACCATTGCAGATGCCCAGGCAACTTCCTCAGAGCCACCACGCCACAATTTGGGAAACCAGGGCAAGTTAGCTTCCTTTGGGACTGTTGCAGTGACTCATACACAGCCAGGGTTGAGGGCCACTGACTTGCAGTATTGTTTTGGTTTAGGCAGGTTCTTCAGCTGTGTCTGTCTGCTACCAAATCTGGACTCTGTGGCCACACTAGGATTCTGTGTGACGTTAAATACGGATGAACAGAAGGATTCTGACCAAGCAAGGAGGTCACTGTAACTCTGGCACAGTGTTCCTTAGCCTTTGTTAGCACGTCCTAAGGAGGCTTTGCAAGCCATGTTATTCCTAATCACTCCCTTATCTACTGTGTGAATATCTGTGCTTTGTACACGCAGAAGGAGTAAGATTATGTCTTCACTCTGGGGGCAATATCACCCCTGTTGAGAATGTACACTGTGGCAGAAGAGAGGTCTTTGAAGGCCTCTTTGAAGAAGATCATGAAAAAAAATTTTTTTTCATGGATCACCCCAGTGGAATGACACTGATTGCTACTGGGCATTAACTGTGTGGGAAGCGCTTCTCTGAGCAACTGTGTGATTCTCACAGTGATTCTGTAAGTGTTGGTGACATTTCCAAAGGACTGTGAGGGTAAGGAATTGTCCCAGAGTCACAAGGCTAGTCATACTGAAGCTAAGATCCAAAGCCAGACCGGCACATGTGAAAGGCCCTGCTTTAACTGCCATGCTCTCCTCTCTCTCATAATTAATCCCAGAACTTGGCATCCTTCAATGTCTTCAAGGAATCTGGAATCTTGCATTGGTTGGACGTGTACTCAGCGGCTGTGTGACTTGACTGTTCCAGCCCCCCTGTGACCCGTCTTGTCCACATGGAACACTGGCCTTCTCCCAAAAGAGAAGGGAAAGATAATGGGGGCTGGGGATGTTGGTGGATAGAGAGGGCTTTGTTCCCCAAATCTGGCCTTGACAGCAGGGGCCCAGGAGGCCACCTTCACATGCAGAGTCTCGGGTCTTGGGTAGAATTAGAAGTGAGAAAAAAGACACTGCCCCTCAAGAGGAGGATTGGAGCCCTTTCTCAAAATGGGTGTGTCTCCCTCAGCAGTCTGTTCTGAGAGGCAGTTTGAAGAAACCATCTTCCACATCGATTGTCAGTACTCCCAGAAACCCTCCTTGACTTGGAGGTGTTCGCAGTACCTGTTTCTTACTCTCACACTCAGATCTTCAGAAAGAGACCAAGCTGCGGCGTGTCCCATATCATTAAGGAAGACACTTAGCCTTGAACACACCTGTGCTCTGGGTGGTGGTTTTGGCGTGTGTGCAGCACACGTGTGTTGAAGGCCCTGCTTTCTTCTGCTGCGTCTGCTGGCCTCCTCTTGTCTCACTCCACCTCCCTTTAGACAGAGGCCTTCTGAAAGCTGGGGTTGAGGAGCTGTGGAAATTGATTTTTAGGCTCTCAGTGAAAACGTTTAAGACACTTGCTGACTTGCTCAGTGCTGTCAACCCTCCTGTCGCTTTTGTCTCTGCAGTTGGTTTGTCGTGGGTGGTGCCCTGCTGCTTATCAGTCTGTCGATCGCATGTTACTGCATCCTCTACCTGGAGTGGTGTTGTGGAATTGAAGATTATGATGTCAAGTATCCCACCTTGATACCCGTTACAACTGCTACTTTCATTGCGGCTGGAATTTGGTAAGTTAACTTTGAAATGACTAATAGGAATGAAACGTTTTTTGATTGGGTACTGATGTATATGGTACAAAACTCAATGAAAAGGAATAATGAGAAAATGGCCTCCCATCATTGCTGGTCTTGGAGTTCCTTTCCAGTAGGTTCTTTATGTATTTATCTATTTAAAACACAAATGGTGACACGCTGTGTGTATTTCGTATATTTTGCTTTTTCAGTCATTTTCAGTGTGAAATATAATACATACAGAAAGTGGAAAAGCCTAAGTTGTGGAGCTGAACAAGTTAAGAGGAACATTGGCAAGAGCCCACCCAGGTCAAGGAGAACGGTGCCAGCGCCAGAATCCCTTTTTGTCCCCCTCTCTCCGTCACCTCTCCAGGCACCGTCCTTCCTGCCCAGGGACAGACACTGCTCTGACCTGTGTGGGATTTGCTTTCTTTTGCATCTCTCTCTCTCTCTCTTTTTTTTTTTTTTTTTTTTAAGATTTTATTTATTTATTCATGAGAGACAGAGAGAGAGAGGCAGAGACACAGGCAGAGGGAGAAGCAGGCTCCCTGCAGGAAAGCCCGATGTGGGACTTGATCCCAGGACCCCAGGATCACAACCTGAGCCAAAGACGGATGCTCAACCACTAAGCCACCAAGGTGCCCCTTTTTTGCATCTCTTAAATACTGTTTTTGTTTTGTCAATTTTTTTGAGCTTTATAGAAATGGATTCATGTATTATGTATTCATTTACATTTGGCTGTTTACACCTTATCTGTGCTGTTTATTATTCTCATGTTCAAAACTTTAGAAACAAGTGGAAAGCTGCTGTCTTTCCTGTATCGTGAAAGAAAAACCCATCCATTGCCATGAGTGGAGCTGCAGTTGGGACCATGCTTCATAGAGTGTGTGCAGAGCCTCACCTTTGTTCTTGCTGCTGCCTTAATCTCATCCTATCTCACCCCATTCTTCGTTAGATCTGCTTTGTGTATCACTGCTGCTCATTGCTGGTTAGCATCTCGGCCTATCACCGAATCCCGGTTTCCAGTTTGGTGGTGTTTTTAATGATGCTTTTAACATTCTGGAATATGAGTCTGGTGCGCATGTGCACACGTGTCTCCTGGGTGTTTATTCAATGAAAAATACTGATTTGTTTTAATATGTATAAAAGTATACTTGTTCTCTGAAGAAAAATCTATTACAGAAAAACACAAAGGAAATAAATCAGCATGATTCTGCCAGCCAGAGAGAAAAACTACTCTATGTGTTGTGTATATTCCTATAGCTTTTTTCCTTTTTCTATGCTAATTGAATTTTGATTTTGGAAAAACCATATGCTTTTGTACATACTCAGTTTAAATGCATGTTTTTTATGATGAATTTTCTGTAGTTGAAGTTTAAGGGTAATTGACATGTATTACCTTGTGATGTGGATGTTACTAACCCTTCAGTGGCGTGGGTGGCCAGGTGTTCTGTTTTACATTGTAAGAGCAAGATCACCCCAAATATGTTAGTTTTTAGAATAGTAGGATTATAGCTGTTTAAAGTCCTGCTTATCAAACTGTTACATAATAAAACCTTGATTTAATTGACTATAGTTTTTTCTAATTAACTTCTGCTCTTAGAAATTCAGTCCATAAAAAAATCATTTGCACTTAGAAGCTATCTTATTTTTACCTAGGTGACCGGAATAGTGTTTTTCTCAATAGGAAATTTAATAGCAACTTATAAGTGATTACTTTTTTTCGTTCTGTTTTTCTTTTTTTTTTTTTTAAGATTTTATTTATTTATTTGAGAGAGAGGGTGAGCCGAGAGAGAGAGAGCAAACATGAATGGGGGGGAAAGGGCAGAGGGAGAGGGGAAAGCAGACTCTCCATTGAGGTGGGAGCCCGATGTGGGGGCTCGATCCTGGGACTCTGAGATCATGACCTGAACCAAAGGCAGATGCTTTATTTTTCTAATAAAAAAATATTTGAAACTGTCTTGACCATGATCGTTTGATGGCATGTGGATCGTAAAAGCAGGCTGTAGCCATTGTAATTCCTGCTCCATCAGATGCTGACTTTTAGACACTTGGGTTCCTCTTGGGCCCACTCTCATGGGAGGACCTCTACCGATACCAGCTCCCAGTGCTTTTGGAGGAGTTTGTGATATTTCCAGTGTCGGCTAAATCACATCTCTGAGAAACGTGTCATACGTATAAAGTTGCTGGTTAAGTGAACTTCCCCAAACCGAGTCAACAGTGGGTTCTCTAAATCTAGACTCCACAGCAGGATATGTGTATAGATTGCATCTGGAGTTGCCTACCATGTGTGCTTTGTCCTTTTCAGCTTCAACGTTGCTTTGTGGCACGTGTGGTCCTTCCTCACACCGTTGCTGTTGTTCACGCAATTCATGGGGGTTGTGATGCTCATCTCACTCCTTGGATGATTTCTAAAGGTAGGAGCCCTGGAATGGCATGTCTCATATTGAACGCATCGGAACAGCGTCTTCTAAGACAATTTTCAGGTGCAGGCCAACTTGTCGACTATTCATTCACTGAACTCAGACAAAAAGGACTGTGACCCCTTCCCTTTTGCATAAATTCTTTCTCTATGCCTGCTTCTTAGGCAAGGCATCCGCCATTCAGAGACGTCATTGAGACAGGGTTCGCACCTTCCAGAACAGAGAAGTTCACACAGTAGATCATTTTCTCCTGAAGTCAGCCTCCCTCACCTAATACATACATGGTGACAGGCTAGATTGCTCTGATGGAATGGGAACGTAGAGGGAACGGGCACTCTAACCTGCTCTGGCTGCCTCATAACAGATGACACATCAACCTTTTCCTTTTGTGTTACTTACAGAATTTCTTCTTCCCCGCAGACAATTGCCCCCCTGGGTCCCTGCCTTTCACAGTAGGGTCTGTTTCCTGAGTGTCACATGACTCATTTGTCACATAAATACATGTTGAGAGCTCTCCCTCTAGGTGCTGGGGACATGGCAAAAAGGACCAAGACAGCCACTACTTTCATGTCACTTACTTCAGGGCTAGGAGGAAATCTATTTCATACTTAGTTTACAGGCCTGAAAACAGGCCCAAAGAAGTAGACGCTAATATACTTGGGATGCTAGAAAATAAATAGTTGGGGTGCTAGAAAACCGACTTTAGCTTGTTAGCTGTTAGCATGTGCTCCCTCTGGAGTTTTAAAGGAGAGTCACTGTGCCCACATAGAGGAGAAACAGACATAAACTCATTGCTGCCAGGCTGCAGGGGGTCACTGGCATGTCCCTGACCGCACTGTGAGGAGAGTCCCCTGCACACACTGTGGTATGTCTGGGGCCCTCGGCGTCGCACTAGCCCTTTCTCCCAGTTCAAGTCTGTTGTCACAAGAAGTCACCTATTCTGACCACGTGTCCTGCCTCTCCCCTTTCTCCTGAGGTCATCACATTTTTGGTCGTTCAGTTTTGACTTCTTACACATGTTCATGAGCTTTTGATGTATTGCTGATGTGAATTTACATCTGGTAATGGACAGCCAGAGGTGTTGTAGGCCTGTGGGCTAAACTGTGCTTTTAACAATAAATCCAGCAGCAGAAGGTAGAATGTCTCACTTAGGATGTCACTGTTGATTTTCTTTCAGGTTTAGACCTTCAGGCTGCTGGAAGCATCACAGACTTAATGGAAACGCTACAGTGTGTCTTTCTATCTAGGAAGTGAGTGGTTTCCTTGGAAAAAGTAAACTTTGCAGTATGGTTGAAATCAGAATAAATTCAAGTTCATTTGCCTTTTCTTAAACTCAAGTAATTGAATCAAATTCAAATTCTGTTTAAAACAGAAGTAATTAGTTTGCATTGTTGATCAGTTTGAATCGTTGGAGCAAGCAGTAATGTAAACATTTTGGCTGAGTTTCGTTATAGATACATGATGTCCTCCCCAAATTGCAGATAAAGTGTTCACTCTTTGGTTGTATACGATCACTGGGTGTATATAAAGGAATGATCATGTCCTGTGCCTTTAACCCAGCTTCAGCAATTACTATAGATCTCATTTTTATAATAGTTTTGTTAGGTGAGAGGACCAATTGAAAGCATTTTGTGTATTCCTGTCACTTTAGATTTTATCACATGTAAATTATTGGGTTTCTAGCATTTGTTTAACATAAGCACTTTTAATCATTTTTAAGTATGTGTAATTTTTTCCTTGACATTTAAATAAAGTATTTTTATAACTCTTGTGGGTTTTGTTACTACAGATTTTGGAAAGTTTGTTTTCAGCTATTAACACTTCGAGTTAACTAGAGGAATAGGGCTCCTTCTTAGAGAAGTCTGCTCTGCTCTTCAAAGACCTCAGGAAGACAGTATTTGCACCTACAAATGCAAATACGTTCATATGAAACCCAAATATCACAGGCCTGGTGTTGATCTTCACCCCACCCCCTCAGAAGGGGCTTCAGCTGATGATGGTGGTATTCAGTCACCACTTGGCTCTGGCTTGGATCCCACCCTGCACCTGCCGTTACCAGACCTTGAGTAGTAATCTTTCTCCAGCTGTGAAGTGGGAACGCTATCTGTTCTGTAGGGTTGTGGATAATAGGAATAATGCTTACAAAACACCTGTTACAGTGCCTGGGACACAGTAGGCACTCATTCCATTCATGGTAATTGAAAAGGAATGAAAGACCAAGTAGATTCAGGATCAGGAATGGGAAAAGGCGGGCATGATCAATGAGCAGAATCGAGCCCACTCTGGGCACACACACGTGAGAGTTTCATGACAAGTCAGGAACAAGATCAGACAGGTCAGAGGCAGGTAGTCATGTCAGTCAGTGACATGGGGGGGTCCCGTGCAGAGTTGAGGTTGCAAACCCTAGAAGTTAGGATGAGAGTAAGGGACCGGCAGGGCTAGGTAGTGGAAGATAGGTAGGGGGCTAAGTGATCCAGCTCCCCCAAAATCCCCAGAAATGTCTGAGGTAAGGAAACCAGAGATAAGGAGACAGAAACAGACCACCTCGTTTGTCTTAAGCCTCAGAGATGAGATATTCAAAGACGTAATCATGGTGCTATCAGTGGTCATGTCAAGAAGATGTAAGTTCTCTGGTCAGTTTTCTATAAAACCCTGACCAGGGATCCCTGGGTGGTGCAGTGGTTTGGTGCCTGCCTTTGGCCCAGGGTGCAATCCTGGAGACCCGGGATCGAGTCCCACGTCAGGCTCCTGGTGCATGGAGCCTGCTTCTCCCTCTGCCTGTGTCTCTGCCTCTCTCTCTCTCTCTCTCTCTCTGTGACTATCATAAATACATAAATACATACATACATACATTCATACCCACCCCTGACCATAAAAGCCCTCAGTGGCAACCCACTCGGGACCCTTCTCTCTAGAGGGCTTTTTCTTTCTGTTCTCACCTCCACTAAATAAACTTTCACTTTACTTCACCCTTTTTGTGTCCATGAGAGTCATTCTTTGACTCAGTGAGACAAGAACCCGGTAACAAGAGCATTGGTTCTGACCCACTGGAGGGACCTGGGACAGAGCCCACAAACTTGATATCTGGCTAGAGTCTGCAAGAAAACACCTATCCTCCCTCCAACCCCCAGCCCCACCCCAAACCCCATCTTTTATTGCAGAGTGTAGATCTACTGTTTGGATAAAAATCTAAGGCTGGGATTTTCTGTATGTAGTTTGTTAAAACCCAGTCAGCAAAATGCTGGTGGTGTGGCCCACTAAGATGGTAAGATGGCCCTGTTAGTTGCAAAGACAGTTTAATAATTTTAAAACTGGATCATGCCTGGTCCCTGTTTCTGTTAAATAACTGCCATGTTATGTTATCTGTGGGTCTTTGCCTGTTAGTATAACTACTAAATAAATAAAAATGCTATCAGGCCATCCTGACAGTGCTTCTAAACAAGCCTGTGGGAGAGCACTGCTCTGCAGGGTAAAGAGTAAATCAACACTTGCAAGTCTCTACCATGAAGGCCAGGGATATGATAGAAGCATGTGTGTGCTCTTAAAAATATCCCTGACTGGGGCGCCTGAGTGGCTCGGTTGAGCTTCTGACTCTTGGTTTCACGGGCCTCTTGCTTTGGGCTCAGGTCCTGATCTCAGGGTCATGAGATAGAGCCCCGTGTCCAGCTCTGCACAGAGTCTGTTTATTGCCCCTCACCCCCAATAAATACGATCTTTCAAAAACTTTTTTGAAAAAATGTCCCTGACTGACCATCCCAAGTGTCAAGTCCAAGTTTTCTCCCGGCCTGCACGCAGTTGCCCAGGCCTGCTGCTCAAGGGTTGTGGTTCTATGTGAAGGGTCCTGCGGGTCATCCTAATGTCAGGCCTGGGTCAGGAGTTCTCCTGGTCCAGTGAGTTTGGGGAGAGACCTCTCAGCACAAGCAGGGAATGTAGAGATAATAGAATCTAACTGTTCACTAGGATAGAAACCAGACTGAGACTCCTCCCCGGCCCCTCCTCAATGCCACAATCTATGTCTGGGACCCAGCTTGGGGGATCGAAGCCTTGCTAGGAGACTAGCAGGATTTAAGACCCTGGCTCTGTCGGGGCCCTTGGGTTTTATGCACCATAAAAAAGGTTTCTTTAGCCAGAGAGGCAATGGAAGGGACTGGGGAGTGCTGAACAGCCATGTCTCTGCAGGGGGGCTCCTAGCCTAGGGGGAGCGGCTGGGGCTGGGTGACGAGTGATTCGGTGCTGTCCACAGCTGCCCCAGTCGGGATAAATGCCGTCCACATAAAGAGGGTTTTTTTTTTCCGTTTGTTTAAAGATTTTATCCATCTATTAGAATGCAGCCATGTGCACAAGTCGGCAGGGGGAAGGGCAGAGAGAGAGAGAGAGAGGCAGACTCCCCGCTGAGCAGGGAGCCCTACGTGGGGCTTGATCCCAGGACTCTGAGATCCTGACCTGAGCCGAAGGCAGATGCATCACCTACTGAGCCACCCAGGCGCCCCAAATGCCCTCTACTTAAAAACAGTTTTTTTGAAAGACTGATTCCGTTTCATATTCCTTGAGGTGGGAAAGAGTTTGGTGGATTCTAGGAACATGGAATTCCTAAAAATAACTCCGTGAAACAGCGGCAGGAGTATTTTGCACACTGAAGTCTGATTCCAAAGGTGGAGCGTTGCAGGTTCTGGGCCGAGCATGGTGGGGAGTTGAGAGCAGAGCTGGCCAGGGACTGGTGCTAAGCCGACTGCGAAGCCCTCCTCCCCTGAGTCTCAGACTCCGCTCCCCACATGGAGGACCACGATTTCCCTCATTCAGGTGGAAGGGGGCCTCCGTGGCTGCTCCGTCAAGCAGCGTGAGCAACTAGCTTTTCGTGTTAGCTGCAGCCTTTGCAAACCTTCTAATAAACCTCACTTGGGGCATATCCATGGTGCCTTGAGATGCATCATTCCCATGTGCACACAGATCTGTTGTCCCATTTCCCTTCTTTGAATGCACACCCCGAGTCAGGTTCCCTCATGCTCCTCCAATTATGGACCATTTTCTTTGGTCTCCCTCGCAGCACAACGCCATCGAAGCGCTCCCTGTGCTCACAATCTCCAGCTGTGCTTCTTCTTTTAAAAAGTATGTTATGAGATATGTTTGTAAAGGAGGATATTTAATGTTCCCTTGTGTTTACAAAGAGTCTAAAAGGACCTCAGGGTCTGGGTCCCACCTGGCCCACGTGCCCCCAGTGGCAGGAGTGACCCACAGTCCAGCCACTGCTCCCCCGCTGCCCCCTCCCTCACCTGAGCACCATGTCTCTCCCAAGGCCATCCAGACTCTTCTCATAACCCCTTTGTCCTTGTCACAGTGGCCAGTACTAAAGGCCTGCGACTCCTGGGGCACATCTCATCTCCACACACGTCTGTATGTTCTGGTTGTCTACACCTGCGTGACGAACCACACTACACGGGCTTAAAACCACTACCACCGCTGTTATTTTGCTCATGAGTCTGAAGTTCGAACAGGAATTTGCAGGAACAGCTTGTTTCCACTCCACATGGGGCAACTCGACTGGCTGGCTGGACGGTCCCCGTCCAAGAGGATTCCCTCGGGGCTGGTGAGGGCGCTGGCTGCGATTTCTCTCCGCATGGGCCCCCCCCCCCCCATGGGGCAGCAGGACCTTCCCCCCTGCAGAGGCTCTCTGATCCAAAGGGGAGCTTCGGTATTAATTTTCAGTTGCTGCTCTAACAGATTCCCACAAACAGCAGCTAAAAACAACAGAAATTGATTGTCGTACAGTTCCGTAGTTTGAGGTCTGGTATGGGTCTCACGGGGCTAAAATCGAGGTGTGGGCAGGGCCGTGGTCCTTCCCAGAGGTTCCAGGGGGAGAATCTATTTCCTGTACTTTCAGGTCGTTAGCAGAGCCTAATTCCTTGCAGTCCCAGGACTGAGCTCCCCATTCTGAGCTGGCTGTCAGTGAGGCCGGTCCCAGCTTCTAGAGGCACCTGCATTTCTTGCTTCATGGTGCTCTTCCTCCATCTGAAAGCTTCACATCCCTCCATCGTCCTGACCTTCTCTTCCACCTTCCCCTTCTGCTGAGGGGCCGCTGTGATTACACCAGGCTCACCTGGGCAACCCCAGATACACTTCCTATTTTAAAACCCTTAACTCATCTTTAGCGTTCCTCTGGCCATATCATGCAACATTTTTGGTAGCTTCCAGGAAGCAGGGTGTGGACCTCTTTGGGAGCATCCCTCTGCTCACCACTGTGTCCCAGAGACAGGAGATGGAAGCTTCCACTTAAAGCTTGGGCTCAGAAACTGCAAGTAGTCGCAGACTCCAAGTCCAAGGGGACATAGTTTCCCCCATCCTAAAGGAGGAGGGTCAAGGAAGGTGGGGGCCGTGTTTTAAAATTACGAGTCTTGGGGACACCTGGGTGGCTCAGCAGTTGAGCACCTGCCTTCAGCCCAGGGCTTGATCCTGGAGACCTGGGATCGAGTCCCACATCGGGCTCCCTGCATGGAGCCTGCTTCTCCCTCTGCCTGTGTCTCTGCCTCTCTCTGTGTGTCTCTCATAAATAAATAAATAGAATCTTAAAAAGAAAAAACTTTAAAATTACCAATCTTGGGACACCTGGGTGGCTCAGTGGCTGAATGTCTGCATTTGGCTCAGGTCATGATCCTGGGGTCCTGGAATTGAGTCCCACATCAGAGTCCCTGCAGGGGGCCTGCTTCTCCCTCTACTTGTGTCTCTACTTCTCTCTCTGTGTGTGTCTCTCATGAATAAATAAAATCTTAAAAAAATAAAATTGCCAGTCTCTGGCTACAAATTCTCTGCATTCCTCCCCCACGCAAAAGCCATCCATCCTGGGAAGCCGCATCTCATGACAGCACCAGGCACAGGCTTGGGCTCCAGGATCACATCGTCTAAATCAATACAGGTGCGTGCAGGTGTGATGATCTGTGAGTGACCGGCAAGTGACCGGCCAGTTACACACGGGACATACAGTGGTGAGGCAGGCATAGGACACCCACTAGGACGTTCCCATTCAAAAAGCGGCGAGCAAGGCACACAGTCGCTGGTCCACAGAAATCTGAAATCCAGCTGGGCGCATATCACCTTCTTATGATTAGGAGCCAGTGCTGCTTCCTGGGACTGTGTCAAAGCTTCAGGCTCTACCCTCTGGGCTCTCTTCCACCCCCACCCCAGTGTCACCTTTTTCTGTAAGAAAACAGTTTGGAATTCAGCAATTTTTCTCTGCCTGTCTCCTGCCCAGAAGAAGTGTGGGATCTGCGTACTCTTCATTTTGCACTGGCTGTCCCTTTTGGTCTGAGCTTGAGGTGCTTCCCCTAGAACCATTTGCAAATAACAAGAGGCAGGGGGTCTTCTCAGGAGCGTTTAAAGAAATCTTTACCTCCTGGAGCTACAGGACCAGGCTCAGGACTTCGTCCTGGGCAGAGTATCTGGGCTGAGGGCTGACTCCTCAGTCTGGAAAGCTCACCCACCAGAGTCAGGCCCTGAAGGGGAAGGACCAGCTCTTGAGAAATGGACACCTACCTACCTATGGCAGGAACCGGATGTCATCTGATCACCAAACTCAGGGTTGGGCACGCACAGCAGTACTATATTACGGAGTAGAAAAAGAGCATATGTGACTTGAACTTGGCCTGGGCTGGAAACAGGTGGTCCAGGGGCCTTTGAGATCAATTCCGGCTGCGTTGTCTCCTCTCCTTAAAGCACACTTGTGGTCCCATGGGGGCCTTTCTCAGGATGGAGGGAAGCGGCTCAGGCTTAGTCTACAGGTGATTCTGCATGATGTGATGGCACCAACCCGCTGCGTAGACAGCTGTAGCATCACAGCCCCACCCAGAGGCGACCCCGACGGGAGGGTGCTGAAGGAAAGTCCTCCCAGCAGACTGAATGCTGAGTGGTACATGTTGTTGGGCGCTTCATCTGGATTGAGAGATGTCCAGAGTGCAAATCTCCATGACCTCAGGGCTACCAGTTTGGCTGACTGGTCAGTGACTTGGAATGAAGAACTGGTAACTTAGTGGCAAGGAGGTTTGGGGAGTAATACGTGGAGGGGTCTCTCAGCGTGGATCCAGAGTGAAGCATGAGTCACACGAATGTTCACCCACGGCGTCCCCTACAGAAGAGGGGGTGAAACAGCATGTTCTGTGCGTGTCTGTCAGCCGCTGCCTAGCCACCCAGTGTTTGCTGCACAGGCCGGGTACAAGGGGCATGTTGGGGGTGGGGGAGAGGAGGGGCAAGCGCTTGGCTACGCAGAATCCTCTCCCCACAGCTGACCCGGTTGACCCTGGTGCTGAGTGCAGACTCTGCTGTGATGATCTGAAGAGCATTCTGGAACTTTTGTCATTTCTCCCTTCCCCTGAATCTGGACGTACCTATGACTGCCATCACCAATAGAGTGTGCCAGAAATGACACCCTGTGGCCGCTAAGGCTAGGTCATGAAGGCCATTCAGCTGCTGCTGGTTGTCTTGGAATGCATGTTGTCCCGGTGTCCCCTCCTAGGATGCTTCCGCTCAGAGCCCAGCGGCAAGGCTGTGGGAGGTTCAAGCCACATAAAGAGGACACTCGTGGGAACCCAGCTGAGCCCAGCCTTTGGGTTCATTTGGGCACCAGAATGTGAATTAAACATTTGGGGATTCCAGCCCTGGGCATCAAGTCACTCCCAGCTGTTCTCGTCTTCCCTGCTAAGGCTCTGGACACCGTAGAGCAGAGGAAAGAGCAACCCACACTGTGTCCCCTGCAAATGCTGACCCACGGATCCATGTGCACAACAAAAGGGTTGCTATGTTGGGCAGTTGATTAGGTTGTGATAGAACTTGCTGCCAACAGCGGAGGCCGCCACTGAGCTGCCTGGTGGACGTTTGATTATATCAGATCCCTTCCATCATGAAGGGAGTGGAGATTTGTTCTCCCTGGATAAGACACATACTCTGAAGATGAGTTTGCTTTTCCTTCCCATGATGCTTCTGCTGGCATTTATATGGTCATGGTCCTCTACGACACACTGCTTCTGATTCACGACCATGGACTTCACCCAATGCCCAAGACTTAACATTCATTCAGAGCACATTCTAGTGTTTCCCAAAGGATCCACATAGAAAAAAATGACATCAGTGGGCAAAGTAGTTCAATTCAAATAAAGACTGTAGTTTGGCTAATACTTTTGTATCAACGTTAATTTCTTAGTTTTGACAAAGGTCCCATGGTGTATGAGCTATTAGGAGGAGGTGAGGGGAGCTGAGTGGAGGGTGAACCAAAACATCTCTACTATCTTCGCCACTCTTCTGTAAATCCAACATTTTTCAAAAGGAAAAGTTAAGAAAATAGATGCGGTAGTGACCTCTCCTCAGGGATGGTCACCATGCCATAATGCTGTGGGTCCTTCTGGGGAAGGCTCAGAGGAAGATTCACAGGATGTTTGTGGCAATGCTGCAGGGCCTTTCTCAAGGAGATCCAGGCAGCCCCTTCTTCATCTGGAGACTCCAGGTCTGCTCAGATTTGGGACACCGAGTGAGAGTTTTTGATGATCTCTTGTACTGATTCAAGATAGATCTCAGTTTACCCTACCTAGAGATTTTCCAGTTATTTAGATCAAATAACGCTTTAATAGGCTGCCTCTCATGGGTTGCATTGTGCCCCCCGCCCCCACAGATGTGCTGAAGTCCTAACCACTGGTACCTGTGAAAGTAACCTTATTTGCAGATGTAATAACAATGTAAGTTAAGATGAGGTCATAGTAGAGTAGGGTTGGCCCTTAATCCAATATGACTGGTGTTCATACAAAGAGGAGAGAGACAGACCCAGAGGGAAGTTGGCCGTGTGACAATGACAGCCACAGAGATTCGGTCATGCAGCTGGAAGCTAAGTGGCACCCAGGATGAGGAACAGCCACCAGAAACTAGAAGAGACAAGGGAGGATCCTCCCCTAGGTCCCTCAGGGGGAATGTGTCTCTGGTGACACCTTGATTTCCAACCTCCAGGCTGCAGAGCTATGAGATAATACATTTCTGTTGTTTTAAGCCATCGAATTGGTGGTCCTTCATTGTAGCCACCCTAGAAAACTAATTAACACTGCTCACCTCTTTTATTCTTAGAAACTCTGGGATTATATAGCCACCACCGAAGGTAACTGGGAGCAAAATCTTCCACTTGGCCCTGGGTCCTGTTGCTCGTGTTGTTTGTGGCAGCTAACTAAGCATTCCCAGCTGGGCTCTGCCCCTCTGGGTAGTCCATGTCTCACCAGCATCCAAGTGGCACTGACGTCCCTAGGCGGCAGTTGCCTGGTCCTTCACTGAGATGACACGTGATCAATGGACTGTGGGTGGGAGTAACATGCTCTGAAGGAGGCCAAAGCTGGGGGCCCGGAGGCCATCCGGGCTCACCGTTTCTCATGCCCCATGTCTGTCCACCCCCTGAGCTGGGGCAGCCGTAAGAAACAGGGTCGTGTATGGCTCTGACCTCTGAACAACTTACATCAGCGGAAGGCAGAAAGATGAGTAAATCTCTCAATCTTGAGGATTGTCTTGAGTAGAGAGGAAAGGGGACAGACTTCGGGCTCTCTCTTATGTGTCCAGAAACTTACATTTTGTTGCTTCTCAAAAGAAATCGATGTAGCACAGAAAAGGGAGCCCCACTTGACTTTCAGATGGGGGGTGCGTGTTATTTTTCTCTGTGTTCTAAAGGAGTTAAGGCAGTGCTGGCTGCAGCGACAGCTGAGCTGTGTAATTATGGGGGCTGAGCACAAGAGAAGTTCACTTCTCACAGGGAGGCCTGGCTTCTGCAGGGAGCGTCCACTTCACCACCTCACCACTGGGGGGCTCAGGCTGACAGATTCTGCCATCTGTTTGGTTTATGTTTTACAGATTTTATTTATTTATTTGACAGAAAGAGAGAAGGGGAGGGAGGGAGCCAGAGACTGAGCAGGGGGTTGGCAGGCAGAGGGAGAGGGAGAAGCAGAGTCCACGCTGAGCAGGAGCCCAATGTGGGGCTTGATCTCAGGACCCGGGGATCAAGACCTAAGCTGAAGGCAGACGGTTAACCTACTGAGCCCCGCAGGCGCCCCCAGACTCTGCCATCTTTAGCATCAAGTTCCCAACGGTGCTCTGGGAGTTGGTGTCATCACTTCTGCCTGTAATCCACCGACCAGAACTTAGTCCCCTGGCTCCGTCTAGATGCAGGGACACTGGGAATCAGAGTCCCTAGCTGGACAGCCACTTCCCAGGGACAGTTCCACACCTTGGAAGGGGAGCACATGTTTGATGGCCAGCCAGGCACCTCTCCACTCAGTCTCAGCTCCACGTCCTGCATCTCGTAGGTGCTCAGTAAATAACAACGTGTCTTAGGTGCATTGTATTCGGCAGGCACCTTCCAAGGTACTGCCCGTGTATCAGCCTGTACTGTCCTCATAGAACTCTGAAGAATGGTGACTATGAAGAGCTCCACTTTACAGATGAGGAAATTGAGGCCCAGTGAGGTTTAGTAACTGGTCCAGGGTCACAAGCAGGAAATAATGGATTCAGGGATCAAACCTCGCAGCCTGGTTTAGAACTCACTACCTACCTACTCTTTGATAGTGCCTTTCCCTACAAATCCATGTTGACACTAACTGATTTATGACAAAGAGATCATGAAGTGATGTGCATTGTAAAATTGAAATACAAGCAAAAGTGGATTTTATGGGAGCCTGGGGCATTCATGGAGTCCTTGCCATCTGCCAGGCACTAAGCTCTCCCTCTCTCTTTCTCTGTTTCTTCCTCCCAGAGTCCCGTGGCATTTGGCATGAACTATGGGCTTCACCTTATTGTCCCCAGGCCTGGCCTCATACCTGGGAGGCACCCACTACACGTTTTTCAACGTATGATAAAAAAAACATCATATGATAAAAAAAACAGATGCTAGAAGGCAGAATGGATCAGACATGGTTCTTGCCTGTAGGAAGCTCAGCATTGGAAAGGCAGTTAATAATAATCTAAAGCAGGGGGGATAGAGGGATGCAGAGCTGGACAAGCCCACGGGGGACCCCAGAAGGAAGAAGTCAGGTGTCTTAGCTTCCTGGGGCTGCCATAACAAACACCACCAACTGGATGGCTTGAACAACACAGACGTATTGTCTCAAAATCCTTGAGACGGGCTGCCCCAGTGGTGCAGCGGTTTAGCGCTGCCTGCAGCCCAGGGCGTGATCCTGGAGACGCTGGATCGAGTCCCACGTCAGGCTCTCTGCATGGTACCTGCTTCTCCCTCTGCCTGTGTCTTTGCCTCTCTCCCTCTCTTTGTATCTCTATGAATAAATAAAAAAATTTTTTAAAAATCCTTGAGCTTGAGGTTTAAGATCAAGATGTCTGTTCCAGGCCTCTCTCCTAGCTTCTGGTGGCCTCTGCTGTTCCTCGGCTTGTAGATGGCACCCTTTCTGAGTCTTCACGTCATCTCCCTTCTATTTTGTGTCTGTCTTCAATTTCCCCTTTTTGTAAGGACACGGTTGTATGGGATTAGGGCCCACCCTAATGACCTCAACTCGATCATTTCCAAATAAGTTCACGTTCACAGGTATTGGGGGCTAGGACTTTGACATATTTTGAGGGGACACATTCAACACATATTTAATGAGCACTCATGATGTGCTGGTCACCACTGTTCTATGTGCTGGAGCTAGAGCCGTGGACAAGACAGGCAATGTCCTTCCCATAGAGCTTCCGTTAGAGCGGGAGAGACAGGCCACAGATGTATACATATTCCAGGGAATGAACAACATGATCTAAGGGGGAATCTGAAGCAAAGGAATGGGACAGAGCACAGTGGGGTGGATGCAGCGCTGACTGCACACCCTGCTGATCTGGCGAGACCCACAGCCGGCTTGCTTCTTCACGCAGCGTCCATCCATATGCACTTTCATTAACTCTGTGGTTTATTTACTGAGCATCCACCTGGCTTGGGTCTGGGGAAACCCAGCTGAAAGACACTCTTAAGTTTCATAACAATGAACAGGTTCCCTGCCTTTCACACTCATTTCTGTGCACATGTTCCACCCTCTCTCTGGACCAGCCGCCCTCCGCTGCCCTGCCCTTGGTCTCCCGGCCAGTTCCAACTGCTAGGTATAAAGACTGTGCAGGTGCTGCCACCCCTGGGAACCTATCACCCTTCTGGCAAAATCCAGGCTCATCCACCCCTCCCCTCCAGACAGTCCTGCTCCCAGGGGCTGCTCGCTCCAGTCACCCCGATGGGCCATGTTTCCTAGAAGGCAGAGTCGAGTCTCATATTTGATGCTCTCTAGCTTCCCAGGGCGCTCTCGGTAAACACTTGTCTATTCAGCACGTCTCCGTCAGAACGCTGGCTCCTTGAGGGCAGTCTTTCATAGCTGAACCCCAGCACCCAGAACAGAGCGGGCAAATGATCCAGTGTTGGATAAATAAGTGTTGACTTCCTTAAGTTAATGAATGGATTGCAAAAAAAAAAAAAAAAAAAAAAATGAATGGAGGCAACACAGGTCCCCCAGGTTGACTCCCTCCTGGCCCAGGGTTCCCCTCTCCACACCCCACCCCCCGACTGCAGGCAGGACCCTCTGGCAGTCAGAACCAGTATGTAACTTATTAGATCCACTGCAACATGAAAACGTGAGTCTCGTCATCCAAAAATTAATTTCAGGACAGCAAGGGCAGAGCGTTAAACCAAGAGGGAGAGGCGGTGTCTCCTGGGTGAGGAGACCTCTGTTACTGCACAGGGGGCTCACCCAAGAGGCCCGCCTGAGCTTCTTCCAGGCTGCAGTCCCCCAAGAGGCTCCCCCTACCAATTTCCTGGCTCCTTCCCCTGGTCTCAGCCAAGTGCACCCTCAGGATTGTTCCTTTGCAGAAACCTCTGGGGGAGGGAATCTCCTCTTCAGCTGCATCTGAATGGGACACGCTGGCAGACTCGCTCAGCTTCAGATAGGCTGGGGGTAGGGGTGGGTGCAGAGGGAGGCGCTCTGGCCTCCACGTTCCAGGGGCGCCTGGCAGCCCCCACTCCCAGCACTGCTCAGTGCAGAAGCAGCTCCTGGTTCTCTCAGAAGAGGGAGGGGCGATCTGTTTTATTGGGAAGTGGCTCCTGTCTTGTCCCCATCTGGGCATCTCCTGGCAGACACACGGGTACACTAGACGGACAGACACAGACACAATCACCAAGACACCCCCTCCTCCTTTTCACGGATGCAGGGACGAGCGCTGTGACACCTTCCCCTCCCTGCCCTAAGCAGACACACCCCGAAGCCAGCCAGCCAGACCCAGAGAGACCCGCACAGATGAAACACACCGCGGCGATGCGCAGGGTGGAGGCCGGCCGGCAGGACTCCCTCGCGGGCGCTCTCAGGCTCCCCTAGACCTCGGGGTGCGCGACGCAGCGCCCTGGGGCAGCTTGAGCAGGGCTCGCACTGCGGACCCCGGGCGCCCCGCTGGACCGCGGCTCAGGGTGACCCCTCGCCCTCACCCCGCCCCGGGAGCCGCCTGCCAGAGTCCCGCCAAGCCAGGGCCGGGCAGGGCCGGGCGGGGCAGGGCTGGGCGGGCGCCGCGGACCCGGGGGGCCCGGAGTGGGAGCAGAGGCCGTGGTCGGGGGGCGGGGCGCTGGCCTGGGTCCCGGGCGCGGGGGAAGTGCGCGGGGCGCATCCTGGAGCTCGGGGAGGAAGCGGGGGGCAGCCCGGGTACCGGGGCCGGGGGCGCACCTGGACGGAGGGCGGAGGGGCAGAAGCGGGGAGCGCAGGTGTCGCAGGGGAGGGGATCGGGGCGGGGGCGGGGGGCGGGGGCTGGGGGCCGGGGCCGGGCAGCCGCTCGCGGACCCAGACCCCGCGCGGGTCACTCCACGATGCCCGAGGGCCAGGGGGCGCCGCCCTCTCCCCGGGCGGCCCGGAGCGCCCCGGCCAGGGTGTCTGCGGGGCCCGCGACCCGCCCATCGCCCCGGCTCCCGGCCCGGGGGTCCGCGGGGCGCCCGGAGTCCCCGGAGCCCCCGGAGCCCCCGGAGCCCCCGGAGCCCCCGCGCGGGCGGCGGGGCGCGGTCCGGGCCGGCGTCCCGCAGAAGCTGGCCGAGGCGCTGAGCAGCCAGTACGGGCTCATCGTGTTCGTGGCGGGGCTGCTGCTCCTGCTGGCCTGGGCGGTGCACGCCTCGGGCGTGGGCAAGAGCCACCTGCTGTGCCTGCTCACGGCGCTCATGCTGCTGCAGCTGCTCTGGATGCTGTGGTACGTGCACCGCAGCGCCGCGCACCGCCGCCTCATCCGCCCCAAGGACACGCACGCCGGCGCGCGCTGGCTCCGCGGTGAGTGTCCCCGCGTCCCCGCGTCCCCGCGTCCCCGACGCCTTTCTGGCTCGCCCCTCCTCCCTTCCTTCTCCCTTTCTTTGTTAAGCCTGGTTTGCTGCAGCAGCCTCCTCCCGTCGCGCATTTCATCCTGGGAGCCACACAACTGCACCTGTTCGCCTCTCTCCTTGGCTGAACTTCCTGCCGAGGTTCCACCGACCCCTGGGGGGGGGGGGCTCCCTATCCTGGCGTTCCCGGCCCTCGAGGATCAGTCCCCAGAGGGCCTCCAGTTTTATCCTTCCCTTGCCCTCATCCTGTGCTCCAGTCTGAAAGGTTCTAGTTCCCACGCAAGTTTTCCCATCTCCATAGCTTTGCATACTCTGTTCCCTCCTCCCCGCAGTGCTTTCCCCCTTGCCTTGCTTTCCAAGGCAGGGCTCAGGCCTCACGGGGTCCCCCCACCCAACCCCAGTGATGCTTTTCTGATTCCCCCTGCTGTTTGTGCTTCTGACCACACTCCTCCACCCCTCAGCACCCTGGGGGGTGCTCTGTGATGCCCCTCTCTCAATCCTAGAGCCACGGCAGGGTCTGGGGTAGAGTAGATGCTAAGAGCACGCAAGAGCATGCAGTCTGGTCCGACAGAGTCATGGATAAGTGATAAATATTGGGGTGCAGGGTGGAAGCACTTGCTATGGACTCCTAGCAGACTGAAACATTGTCAAGATAGGAAGGTTGCCCCTCCCCAAGGAGCTTCTGCTCTTAAGAGGGAGGCAGACAGTGCTGGAGTCAAGGGGAGGAGGGTGAAGGGTGGAGGGTGAAGGGAGGAGGGAGGAAGTGGAGGGGGGAGAGAGTGTGCCTGGAGAAAACCCCTGTCTGGGAGAGGAGGGGTACATCTCCCTCCGTGTGGACCAGACACATCTCCCGTCTCTACCTGAATGGTCTACGGGTCTGAATTTCGATCTCCCGTAGAGTGCGGCTTTCCTGGTCTTTGTGTGACCTTGGGCAGTGACTTAATCCGGCCACTCTGAGTTTCACCAGGTGGAGAATGGGAATCCCACACTTGTAGGACCAGTGACTGCTGCCCGGGTGCAGGCTGGGCGCCCGGCACACATGCGTTCCTCGCCACCCACATCCCTTCAAAGGTGTGACCGCAGTGCCATCTTCTCCACCCCACCCGGCAGGAACCACTCCTCCCCTCCGCCCTGGGTACCACACCTCTCCGCAGAGAGAGTTTTGCTTCTTGCCAACTTCCACCTTGTGTTATGACTAGTTGGATGTGAGCCTTGTCACCTGGATGAGATTTGAAATTTGAGGCTTCTTAGGGTCAGGGACTGTGTCTAGCTCATCTTGCCTTTGGAAAAAGTAGACACAGCTCCAGGCTGTCCCAGATTCCTGTTCTGAAAATGATTGTTTTAGGAAGACTCATGGTTTTGTGACTGAATGGTGGGGAATTCAGCGCCATATCACATAAACAAATAAGCTTGAAATGTTGTTTTGAAAATATTGATTTACACAGACTGAAGAATACATACACAGGCTTTTGACCTATGCTTTCCTCTAGTGGGGGGATCCTTTCTCTGTCCCTCGCTCCCTTCCTTCCTCCTCCATCCTTCTTCCCTTCCTCCTTCCTCCCTCTTCCTCCTTTTGTTCCTTTCTCCTTCACTCCTCCCCTTCCCTCCTCCCTCTGTCCTTGCCCTTTCCCTCCTCCACCCTTCCCTTCCCTGCTCTTCCCTTGTCTCTCCCTCTCTCCTGGAAGACTTCAAGCATTGGCATCCGAGTCAGTGGGTGAATGCTGATGCCATTTTCCAAGGTTAAGAAGACAGAGGGATGAGTGGGGGTGGGGATGCAGAATCAAGTTTCTGCTCTGGGCATGTTACTTTTGAGAGGTCTATAGGACACCAAGAAGTGATAGAATAAATGTGGCAATAGAGAGAGAGAGCACGTAGTAGGTGTTCAGTACATGATGGCTCTTTAGATAATCCTGATAACCATTCAAATGAGGTATGTGGAAAATGGAAATAGTGCTGGCCTGGAAGGCTTGGCTCCATGTTCCAGCTCTAGGACCTTCACCTTCTTAGTTCCCTGCTTCCTCATCAGTAAAATGAGACTCCCAGTTGCTTTTCAGGAAAGGGTTGGAAGAGCTGCATCAAGTGAATGCAGTTTGCAAGGCACTATGATCCCTGTAAATGAGCTGAGAGTTAATCAAAGAAGCCAGAGGCTAATTGTCCTGAAAGGAAAGAATTTTGGGGTGCCAACGGAAGTGCCTCGACCCCAGCCAGGAGTGAGGTTTTCCTTGGAATCATAGCTGGAAAGACAGGTTTGACTTAGCTCTGCCCTGGCTTCTGCGGCAGCTTTGGAAGTCTGGGGTGCCGAGAAAGAGCCAGGCTGTGGGATTCAGGACATTCACATTTTCCGGAGAAAGTTTTTGGGTCTTGGTAAGGGCTGTGAGGGATTTGTTTGAGCAGAAAACTTTCAAAAAAAAAAAAAAAAAAAAAAAGGGGGAACCCTGGGTGGCGCAGCGGTTTGGTGCCTGCCTTTGGCCCAGGGCGCGATCCTGGAGACCCGGGATCGAATCCCATATCAGGCTCCCGGTGCATGGAGCCTGCTTCTCCCTCCGCCTTTGTCTCTGCCTCTCTCTCTCTCTCTGTGACTATCATAAATAAATAAAAATTAAAAAAAAAAAAAAAAAAAAAAAAAAAAAAGAAAACTTTCTGGTCCGCATACTGGGTGTGAGAAAGTGAACACTTCCTTTGGAATAAAAAATATGGACCTATTGAAATATTTAGTAGAAATGATGGATTATTCATCCAGCTCCTCTGTTTGCTAAGGAAAGAGACTGATTTTTTTTTTCTGCAAGGAATGACAGCAGCCTGGATCTCATGCCAGCCCAGTGTGAGCAGTGACGTGCAAGCCCAGCAAATAGCTGGTTCATCCGGTGAATTTCCAGGGTCCTGTTTCTCTTCTGTTTCTAGTCCCTTTAAAAGACTACAGTGGCTTCCCTACCGGTGTAGGATCTTGTTATTGTTACTGTTCTTTCTCAAGTCCAGAGAAGTGTTAGTAACACGAAATTATGGGAATAACGCCAATAGGAATAATAGCTGTGTTTATTGAGTGAGTTCGGAATGCAGGTATGTCAGAAGCATTGTCTCAATTATTTGTCACAGCGATTCTTTTTTAAGTGCTTGTGATTAATCATTCCCAAATGTATTCCTTTTATTAGATCAGATTTTTGCATAATACCTTTTTCTTAGAATGAGACGCACCCATGTATATGATACATCTTTGTCTAGCCTGCCACCCCTGGGTATGGGCTGCTCATTGTTCCTTAAGGGACGGGAAGTAAAGGCACAGAGGTGAGCTGTTACGTAAGGCCAGCCTCAGGGTGGTGGCTGTACAGGCTGTCGACATAAAGGTCGGGAACATGAGCATGGTTTGGGAAACAGCCTGTCCCCACCTGTGAGTAAGTGAAAGTCAATAAAAGAGATTGGTGTGCGTGTGAAGAGGGGGAGGGTACCATGGGGGATGGTGGCAGAGAGCAACAAAAGGGGATGAGAGGAGGGGCAGAGGCTACAGGACGTAAAGATGGTAAAGATGCGACAGTCTGGGCACCCAGGGGTCCCACGGTCTGAAAGTGCAGCCAGAACTCCCGAGAAACCACCAGGGATGATACCAGGATCCCAGAATCCTGGATGCTGTCACGGGGTAGCACCTGGTCAGAGGAGGGGCTGTCGGGTGGGTCCCATTGGATCCCAGCCCACCCTGTTGACTTTGGGGCAGGTGCAAGCTCGTGAGCCCTGGTCTGGGCTTCACCTGGCTCTCCCTCCTCTGGAGGCCTGTTCACCTGAATTTCACAGCCTTATTCTCCTGCAGCCAGAGCCTCTTGCACACACTTTTTGTTTCTTGGGGCTTTTGCCTCTGCCACAGGGATTGCAAGAGTGTGTCCCAGAGATTTCTTTCACTTTATTGAGTTAAGGTCCACATGCTCTGCAGTTCCCTCACTTGAAGTGCAGGAGTCAGTGGTTTGTAGTATATCCACAGGTAGGTGCAGCCACCCCCCCGTAGTCAATTGGAGAACACTTTTACCATCTCGAAAAGGGTACGGTACCACCCTGTACCCTTTAGCTGTCATCCCCTATACCTCTAAGTCTACCCTGGCCCTAGGCGATCACGGGTCCACTTCCTGTCTGTAGGTTTGCCCAGTCCAGACATTTCTTCTGGATGGAATCATGCGATCTGTCATCTCTGTGACGAGCTTTAATACCACATGTTTCCAACTTCACAGTGACTCTTGAGGTGGGTGCCATGAGCCCCATTTACCAGCCCAGGAAGCTGGGTTTCAGGAGGAGGGCTGAGCTCCCCATCACTGGAAATGTTCAAACAGTGAGAAAGAGAAGAGGGATGAGCTCCTTGCTTCAGGGCGGATGGCATGATCGCAACAGGTGTCAGAGAAGGAAAAAGTCTACTTCTTTTTTGCTTTCTTCATTGAGCGGAAGGATCTTGGGAACGTGCAGAGAGCAACAGAGAAAGGAGCCAAGTGCACAGCATGGACACTTTGGTGGTGGTTGGGCCGAAATGTCGATCCGGTTTTGCCTGACAGCCTGGACTGAGCTCCCAGTACTGGCGGGGCTCTGGGGACGGCAGGACAATCAGGCATGGCCCTGCACGGAGGGGTGCGGGGGAGGGCGAGGATGATGCAGACAGTGACGGCCGCAGAGCATGATGGCTAAGAGCATGCCCCCACCCCGAGCACGAGGCTCTACTTCTGCCTCAGTTTTCTTGTCTGTAAAATGGGGCTGATGATACCACCTATCACATAGGGTTGTTAAGAGACTCTGTTGAGTTATATATATAAAATGCTTAGAAGCCTCTGGCTCATAGTCAGAGAAATGTCTTATTGTGAGATAAATGATTCAGCATTCTGATGTGCAAGTGCAGGGGATGGGTTGGGGCAGAAGAGTAGCCTGGGGGTACAGGCTTGGGGACTTAGGGGAGGGTCCTCAGAGGACTTTTGTTTTTTCTGGGGTCCAGAAAAAAAACCCTTGAAAATCATTAAAAAATGAAAAAAGAATATACTGAGTACATGAATTGAGCATGACAGTGACACCCAGTGAAGTTCTGGAACATATCAACATTCAGGGTTTTTGAGCACTTCCCTCAGGAAAGAGAGTAGCGATCCCCAAGACCCCACCTGGGGTCACTATGAGGGACTCTTCCTAACAGCATGCATTTTCTTACAGATATATTTTCTTGATGAGATTTTTTTTTTTTTTTTGTCTAATAGAAAATAGAAACATAATGTCAGGATTTCAGCATCAGTAAGATAATAGGGCTGCCCCAAAAGCTGAGGCTGGTTTGGCATTGTTTGGAAAGGAAGTCAGACTACACATGGGTGCCTTGGCCCCTTTTGAGCATCGCATGGGCACCCGCAGAAGGGTGACCCCAGGAGGAAGCAAAGGCTATTGAGTCAAGAGGAGAGGGGAGTAGCAGGGTAGAAAATGAGGCAGCTTCGCTCCTGTGAGCCCCAGACCATCCTTTGGTTTCCAGAAAACAGAGCCACTTCTTTAGGGATTTAGGGAAGCCTTTCCCTATCCTTTCAGACCAGGTGTGGCTCCCAGGCTGTATGTTCTCCTAGCACCCTACATTTTCTTCTTAACACTAATCAAGCAGGATATTGTGTTATTCACTTCATCGGCTGCCAGACTGTGGGCTCTTGGAGGTAGAGCCCCTGTCTGAATGTGCCCCCCCCTTATATCCTGAGCTCCCGGCACAGTGCCTAACAAGTAACAAGTGCCAGCTGGCATTTACTGAATCATCAAGGGAAGGCATGGACGGAGGGACGGATGAGAGAATAATGACAAAATCTCCAGGGAAGAGAATGGCAGTTCCAGAAGGCTGACTGCAGTCCAGCGTAAGGAAGAACATTCTAATATAAGCTCCAGCAGGTGATGGAAGGATGTTCTCTGAGAGATGGTGAGCCTCCCAGCCCTGGGCATGTCTGGATACAGACCTGTTGGCCACTAGTCATGATGCACTGGGAAGCATTCTTGCATAAGAGGGGGGATTGTACACTGATTTGTGGAAATGTCTACCTCCAAGACCATACAGTTCAAGATTCCAGACTTGTAGGGGGGATTTGGGTGCTTAAGACAGAGGAGGGGTCTCCCTCTGCCAACACTAGACCTTACAGGATTAGTCTCAAGTTATGTGGCTGGGAAACTTTCTAAATGGTTCTAATGCATTAA
Source organism: Vulpes lagopus (assembly GCF_018345385.1). NCBI lineage: Eukaryota > Metazoa > Chordata > Mammalia > Carnivora > Canidae > Vulpes > Vulpes lagopus. The sequence goes on along the minus strand of NC_054827.1, from coordinate 129,986,535 downwards.
GTTTTTCTTTGTGGTTGACTGTCATGATGATGATGATGATGATGATGATAGCATCTGTATAGAGAATTCCTACGTGTGAGGCACTGTTCTAGGTGCCTTTCATGCAGTGACTCATTTAATCTCTTCTGCATCCCTATGAGAGAGACAGTCTTGTTATTATTTTACAGATGAGGAAACCGAGTCTCAGAGAAGTTAAGTGATTGCCTGAAATCATCAACTAATAATTGATAGAAAACAGTGTCTGAGGCCAGACAGTGAGCTCCTACCACTACAGCCTTACTGTCTTCTTAGAGCTTACTCGGTTTTTGTCAATATTCCATTGACTTCCAAAATTATATATTCTCTTTTGGAGGTGTACAAAGGGATATTATAAAACCAACTTTATTGGCTGTGTGACTTCATACTTCTGTGCCCTTCCTTATGTTTCATTCTATCAAATCTGTCTAGTTCTAGAATTTCCCATTTTATCTCTTTAATGTAGCATGTTAGGGGTGCCTGGGTGGCTCAGTCAGTTAAGTGTCCAACTCTTGATTTCAGCTCAGGTTGTGTTCTCAGGATTGTGGGATTGAGAGCCGTGCTTTGGGCTCCATGCTCAGCAGGGAGTCTGCTTGACATTCTCTCTCTCTCTCTCTCTCCCTTTGCCCCTCTCCTACTTGAGTGCATGATATCTCCCTCCTCTCTCTCTTTCAAATAAATAAATCTTAAAAAAAAATAAAGTAGGTAAATATACAAGGATAAAACTATTTTATTTGGCACACAAGGGACTATTGTATCTTCCTCATACATTATGTCTTCTTTTTCATGTGTGATGATAAAGGTGAAGGGATTCTTTATCCTATTTACTCCATTTTACTTAAATTTCAGATGGTCTGACATCAATAGTGCTATTCCTGCTTCCCCTTCAGGTTGCCTCTTTGTCCATACTTTGATTTTCTGCCATTGCCACTAAGTGAAAAGCGTGATTCATAAAAGAGCTAGGTTTTGTTTTTATTCAATATTCCCATCTTTGTTGACTATCTTTTAAAGATGTTATTTATTTATTTGAGAGAGAGAGGGTGTGTGCACGAGCCAGGGGGGAGGAGCAGGGAGCCTGATGAGGGGCTCCATCCCAGGACCCTGAGATCATGACCTGAGCCAAAGGCAGACCCCTGGTCCCCCAACTTGTTGATTAATTAATGGGAGATTTAGATCATTCTCATTCACTGGTAGGATTTACATACTTGACTTTGTTCCCGTTTTTCTTTATGATGATTATAATGACTTCTTTTACATATTGTTCCCCCCATTTTCCTTTTGCACACATTTGCTCTTCGGACTGCTTGAACATTTTATTGTGTCTTTCTACTAAACTAATGACTGTCTTTCCTCTCTTCATTCCCACAATCAGATGCATATTACTCCATTCTTATTTATTCCCCAGAAGAAATCCTACACTGAGGCACCCTTCCAGTGGGTTTATCTTCATCTATTTGAATTTAATTTCTCTTATCCTGTCTTCATTCCTATTAATTTATTTATCTATTTACTGAACTATTCAACCACCCACCCATCCACCCACCCATCCTGTCATTTTAAACCCTCCCTCCCTCCTTCCATTATAATGCATCATCCTCTCCAGTCTGATGCTAAGTTTATTGTTCACCACTGTCCCTCTCCTCTTCATCTTCCCCAATTGTGAGGACTCTTCCTGGGTTCATTGGCCGTTTGGCTAATGTCCTTTGTCAGGTGAGTTGTGTGGACGACATTCCCCCACCCCTCCTCTGTTCTCTGTTCAGCTGTCACCTTCTAAGACAGTTCTTCCTGACTACCCATCATTGACTTTAATCCTCTTTCTGATTTACTTTTCTTCATGCACTTAGTGCTTCCTGACACTTCTTCTGTGGTTACTATTTATTTGCAGATTCTCTGTCTTCCCCACTAGAATTTTAAACTCACCAAGGACGGACACTTCATTTTATTGCACTTTTTATGTCTCCAGTGCCTGGGACAGTGGCTGGACCATAGTTACTGCTCATTGAATCTTTGTTGAAGGAATTATATGTTTGGCCTATCTATAAATCGCTTTCTGTCTTTTGCCCTGACAAGCAGGTGACATCTTGGCTGGAAATAGGGTTCTTGAGCTGCAATCTGTTCTTGAAGTGGACTTTCACTATTCTTCCACTGGTTTCTGGTTTCCGGTGCTGCAGATGGGAAGTCTGGTGCCAGTTTGCATGTCCGTATTTTTGTGCACACCCCAATTTTATGCAGTGTTACTCATGTGTATTTTTGCTTCTCCAGCAGTCTTGTTTACCTTTGAGCCCCTGGCAAAATGCCACATGCATAGTAGGAGTCCCCAAAATATTTGTTGTAGAGATAAATGGATGGGTAAAGGAAGAAAGGACTTCAAGACAATGAGAAGGTATATGATATATTTATCATAACTCTTGAAATATCAGTGATCAAGATGTTCTAGACCAGTGGTTCTCAAGGTGGGGTCCCAGATCAAGTGTCAGCCCCGCCTGGGAACTTGTTAGAGATGCAGATTTTGGGGCTCCACCCAAACCTATGGAATCAGAAACTCTGCGGGTGGAGACCCGCCATCTGTGTTTTAACAAGCCCTCGAGGTGATTCTGATGCATGTTCAAGTGTGAGAACCAGTGCCGGGGACCAGTCTCATCTTCCAGATGGAAAAACCGAGGCTAGGAGTGACTCGCCTGAACTCATACATGCCATCGGTGGCACAGCCTGGACTAGTGCCTGGGTCCCCAGAGCTACAGCCTGTGCTCTCGCCACACCAGCCAGGCTGCCTCACCTCATTTTGCTATTTCTTTTGTAATCAAAAGGAACTGTGCATTTGTCAAACCATTTCAAAGCCCTGGGATTGAATCTCCACTCTTACTGAGTTTTTTATTTCACTGGGGGCTTTCCAGAATGGAAAAAAAAAAAATGTGACTTAGAGTTGTTTCTATAAGACTTTGAGCAATGGAAAGGAGCCAGGCGATTGCATTACTTTTCACTGGAGGCTTCTTGGACTGGAGCTGTAATGTTATAGCTCGGTGTTATGAGTCTGTCCTCTCTCTCTCACCATAATGCATGTCACACACGATCCAGTTTCCTCCCATTCGTGAGAGAGAACGTGTGAATGGCGGTCAATGTTGGCCCAGGAGAAGGATTAGGAACTTTGATGATGAAGTCTCCAGGATCACTGTTTTTCTTTCTAATATTTTCATTTGCTACAAGTTTCTTTTTAATGTATCTTATAAATTCCTTCCAGTCTTTTTTTCATATTCATATTTTTCATTTGTTTTTATTGTTTGGTCAACACCACGCTGGATACGGCATCAAAGGATGCTTCCTTTGTTCACTTTTCCTAGTGTGGGCACTTTCTATGCCTCTGGTATGGAACCCCCTTCCTATCAGTTTTAAAAATATACCTGCTTTTTTGGAGAAGTTTTAGAAGAGTTACAAAGATAATACAGAGAGTTCCTGAATACCCATATGCCCCTCATCTTTGTTCTCTCAAGAGCAGGATTTTCGGTTTAGAGAACTGAGATTTTTTTTTTAGTAGATCAGTGACACTCTTAGATTGATCTTTTTTCGGGGAGAAGCTTCTATTATTTGGTCAATCTTTGTTGAATGTATATCATTTGTCAGACCCTGAGATATGCATTGGGTAGGAACAATGATAAACAGGACCCAATACTGTCTTGTTACATACACTTACTTAATCATGGTAAAATATAACATAACATAAAGTTTACTGACTTGTTTGTGAAGTGTACCGTTCAGTAGCATTAAGTACAATGACAATATGCAATTTATATCCAGAAGCCTTTCATCCTGCAAAACTAAAACTCTGTACCCTTATACAACTGACCATTCCCCCCTTCCCCAGCCCCTGGCACCCACCACTCTATTTCCTGTCTCTATGAATTTAACTATTCTGAGGAACGTCATCTAAGTGGAATCATAATGGTATTTGTCTTTTTGTGACTGGTTTATTTCACTTGGTATAATGTCCTCAAGGTTCACCTGTGTTGTAGCATGTGTCAGAATGGCCTTTCTTCCTGAGGCTGAATAATATTACATTGTATGGATGGACCACATTTTGTTTATCCATTCATCTGTCAATGGACATTTGGGTTGTTTCTACCTTTTAACTGTTGTGAATAATGCTGCCATAAATATGTATGTACAAGTATCCTTTTGTGTCCCTGCTTTTGTTTTTGAAGATTTTATTTATTTATTCATGAGAGACACAGAGAGAAAGGTAGAGACATAGGCAGAGGGCGAAGTAGGCTCCCTGTAGGACCCTGATGGGGGACTCATCCCAGGACCCTGGGATCATGACCTGAGCCAAAGGCAGATGCTCAACCACTGAGCCACCCAGGTGCCTCTGTGTCCCTGCTTTTGATCTTTCTGGGCATATACCCAAAAGTGGAACTTCTGGATCATGTGGAAATACTGCTTTTAATTTTTTGAGAAGCTACCATTCTGTTTTTCACAGTGGTCGCACCATTTTACATTCCCATCAGCCATGTACATGGGTTTGCATTTCTTCAAATCTTTGCCAACATTTATTATCTATTTATTTTTTCTTCTTTCCTTCCTTTCTCTTTCTCTCCTTTTTTTCTTCATAGCAGCCATTCTAATAGCTGTAAGGTGCTAGCTCCTTGTGGTTTTGATTTGCATTTCCCTGATGATGAGTGGTGCTGAGCATCTTTTCATGTGTTAATTAGCTATTTATATGTGGGGTTTTTTGAGAAGCATCTATTCAAGTCCTTTGCTCATTTTTATCTTTTTTTTTTTTTAATTTTTATTTATTTATGATAGTCACAGAGAGAGAGAGAGGCAGAGACACAGGCAGAGGGAGAAGCAGGCTCCATGCACCAGGAGCCCGATGTGGGATTCGATCCCGGGTCTCCAGGATCGCGCCCTGGGCCAAAGACGGGCGCCAAACCGCTGCGCCACCCAGGGATCCCCCTTTGCTCATTTTTAAATTGGGTTTTTTAAATTTATTGTTCGTTGTTGATTTATAGCTCTTTATAGATTCTGGATATTAACACCTTACCAGATATATGGTTTACAAATATTTTCTCCGCTTCTGTGGGTCGCTAGTGTCCTCTGATGCCCAAAAGTTTTTTCATTTTGGTGTAGTCCAGTCTATCCATCTTAATTTTGTTTCCTTGTGCTTTTGCTGTCATCGTCAATAAATCACTGTAAAGATTTTCCTCTGTATTTTCTTCCAAGAGTTTTATAATGTTAGGTTTTACATTTGAGTCTTTGATTTATTTGGAGTATATTTTTGTATATAGAGTAAGGTAAGGTAAACTTCATCCTTTTGTAATTAGAGATCCACTTTCCCAGCACCATTTTTTTTCTAAAGATTTTCATCTATTCATTCATGAGAGACACACAGAGAGAGAGGCAGAGAAACAGGCAGAGGGAGAAGCAGGCTCCATGCAGGGAGCCCGACATGGGACTCGATCCCGGGACTCCAGAATCACTCCCTGGGCCGAAGGCAGGTGCCTAACCGCTGAGCCACCCAGGTGTCCCCCAGCACCATTTGTTGAAATGACTACCATTTCCTCCCTGAATGGTCTTGGCACCCTGATCAAAATCACTTGACTATGTATGGGAAGGTTTAATGTGGTTTATTTTGAAATGACATCCATGCATATCAATGCTTATATGTGTGTGTTTCTATGCTCTCCCCACCCCCACCCCCAATTTAGGTAGTATCACGTTGTTTGCAGCCATTACCATCATCCTGGGATGCCTTAAAGTTGGGTACTTCGTTGGATTTGCTGAATGTTTATCAGCCACTGAAGGAGTTTTCCCTGTCACACATGCAGTACATACTCTCTTGCAGGTAAACCCTAAGATGTTTATTTATGTTGCCTTAGCTTCTGTTATGTGCATCCCCAGGATGTGTATGAAATGGGATGTGTAGGGGGCAGGCAGCATGAGGTGGGCTTGAATCCTTCTCTGAGGCTCACTGTTTCAGCTGCTTCCACTGTAAAATGGGTCTCTGTGTCCCCTTGGCTGTCTTTGTGAGAATCCTATGAGGCAAAACTTGTCATGGAGAGTCAGGAAATTTTGCCAAGCTTGAGTCTACCAGCAAAGGCTTGGGGGGTGGGGATTTTAATATATTTTATTGAGCTGTAATTCACATACCATACAGTTTACCCCTTTGAAGTGTACAAGTCAGTGGCTTTGTATATTCATGGGGTTATGCAACCATCACCACCATCAATCTTAGAACATTTTCATCATCCCCAGAAGAAACGCTGTGCCATTATGGTCACTTCTCTGGGTCACTGAAATATTATATTTGTAGATAGGGACTTTATGGAGGTAATTAAGGCTAAATTAGGTCATATGGGTAGCCCGGATCCAAAAGAGTTGGTGTCTTTATAAGAAGAGGGTATTAGGACACAGACTCACAGAGAAGGAGGAACATGTGAGGACATTGGAGGCAGATGGCCATCCACAAGCCAGGGAGAGAGATCTCAGGAGAAACCAACCATGCCCACACCATCATCTTGGACTTCTGGCCTTTGAAGCCACCCAGTCTGTGGTATTTCGTTGTGAAAACTACAACAATTCATTGATTGGCTTTTTATTACAGGGAAGTCAAATCCCATGATGACAGAGTCTTATAGTAATACCAGCAATAATGTGGAGAGCTTTAGTGAGACCAGAAAGAACGAACTTCCCTCCTTCCCTCCCACTTTCCTTCCTTCCTGCCTTCATCCAGAACTCAGCAAATACTGTTCCCAAGACTGGCAGTGCATGGTGAAGAGTTGTGACTTGAGCCCTACAGGCGTGTCAGTTAGGTGGGGAGAAATTCATAACACAGTGACAGCATGGGGGCTCGATGCTTTGACCAAAGTTACCCAGTGACAAGGGAGCACGAGGGAGGACTCTTGCCAGCTTTGGGGTGAGGGCTGGTTTCTACTAGAAAGAGCCCCAGAGTTGTCAGTGAAAGAGGGGTATGGTGTTTAAGAGACATCACAGGAGGACATTTGGGGGATGTGTGGTCTTCCCACCTGTTGGGGAGAAGACGTGTGGGGCTGTGGGGGAAAGTGAGCTGGGGCAATGGATACAGACAGAGCCGTGATTCAGGGTAGGGCTTGTGAGGGTGGACTCTGTTCAGGCGACCTGGCTTTGGCTCATATCAGCAATGTGAACTCTGGCCAGTTACTTAACCTCTCTGGGTCTCATGGGTCTCATCTGTGAAGGACCTACTTCTCGGGGTTGATGTGAAGAATAATGGTGCTAATGTGTATAAAGTACTTGGCAGTGAGCACTTGGTCAAGGCTCACAGCCACTCAGGAGCTTAAACTTTATGTTGAGGGCAATGGGGAGCCATTGAAGGCTTTAGGTAGAGAAATAACCTGGACAGATGTGAGTTTTCAAAATAATCACTCTGCTACTTGGTGGGTTGCAGATCTCTATCTTCCTAATTTAAGGCATTTTATCAGCCATTTCATCAAACATTCTGTACCTAGTGGACACTTGCTGCGTGCCTTTGTTGCTCTAGATGTGTTGCACTAGGCGACTGGAGAATGAAAGACATTATTTTAAAACTATATGCTATTTATTTTTAAATTGTGCTAACATACATATAACATAAAGTCTGCTGTCCTAGCTACAGCTCAGTAGTGTTGAGTGTACTCACATTGCTGTGCAACCAGTCTCCAGAACCCCTTCCTCTTGCAAAATTAAAACTCCAACCCATTAAACACTAACTACTGATTCCTGCTTCCCCCAGCCCCTGGTACCCACTATTTCTACTTCCTGTCTCTATGAATTCAACTATTTTAGGAACCCCAGATAAGTAGAATCATACAGTATTTGTCCTTTTGTGACTGGCTTTGTTTCATTGACCTCATTGTCTTCAAGGTTTATCCATGTGATAGCAGGTGTCAGGATTTCCTTCTTATTTAAGGCTGAGCAATATTCCATTGTATGGCTGGACCACTTTCTGATTATTCTTCATCAGTGGACACCTGCGTGGCTTCTGCCTTTTGGCTATTGTGATTAATGCTGCCATAAACATGGGCGTACAGATATCTTTTTGAAACCTCGCTTTCAATTTCTTTGGATATATACCCAGAAGTGGGATTGCTGGATTACATGGTAATTAAAAAATATTTAATTTTAAAATATCATTTAACAGAAAAAATTGGAAAGGAGAAAGTGTACAGACAATGCATCTGTGGGCCCATTAACTGAAACATTTGTTGCCGTTTTTGGGTTCTCTCCCTTGTACTCAAGTGTACATTCTCATGGAAGCTTTACAGAGAAGGTGCGGAATTTTCTATTCTGAGGTTTCACTTAAAAAAACTGTAAACTTTTTTTTGTGGTGCTATGTACTCTTTATGAAAGTATCAATTAAGAAGCTAACTTGGAAATAATGGATAAGTCCACTTACAGAACTGTTTCGCTATTGTTGGGCTGGATGTCATCTCCTCCAGGAGCCACTGCTCTCTGTTTCTGAAGTTGTCAGATGTTTCGAGAACCATGTCCTGAAAGTGTTCTCAGGGCAGGCCAGTAAGTCTTAGCTAAAACAATGTGGAAGGATAGGACGTGTACGTAAATTTTCTTTTGTGCTGTATGCTTTTCTTCTTATAGCACTTAATTGCAAGATGAACGTTAAATGAGACACATTTATGAAGTGCCCAGCAGTGCTTGGTACGCAGTGGGTGTGTTTGTGTGTGAAATAAAGCGCAGAATGTTTTAGGAGCTCAAATAATAGCGGGTACGTAGGAGGTGTTCAGTCAGTGCCAGTGCGCGAGTAAGTTGACGGCGGAGAATTTTACTGAAAATGCACCCACTCGGGGCACTGTTCTAAGTAGTTGCATGGATAGTCTTATTTAACTGATCATAATATCTCCAACGAAGGGTCCGTGATCATCCCTGTTTCATGGAAGGGAAAACACACGGAGAAATGTCCCCCGACTTGCCCAGGATTTGCCACAGGTCCCACCCCAGCACCTCCCATCATTAGTCCCTGTAGTGTGCTGCAGGCAGGCCAGGGGTCTGTCTGGTGGCGCATGTCACACAGTGAAATGAAGGACCAGCCCGAATCAATCTGCTCTTCACTTAAAGCACTCAAAATTTGATTTCAGGCCCCTGGTGTAGGAACTGTTCGGTGGATAGTTCTTGGAGGGAACCTAACTCGGGTGATAGAATTGGGATAATAGGGATCATGACAGGCAAGCTGCCACGTCCCAAGGCCCGTCCCTGCTGACAGCTTGCACCTGTCCTGGCAGCTCTTCCTCCCAAACCTGGAAGCCTCCTTAATCAGTTCTCACTTCTGTGCTCCTGGAGTACAGTCCCCACCCAGGGACGCCACTGCCACCTGAGATGAATCCGGAGACTTGGCACCCTTGGGATGGGAGGTCTCTGATGTTCTCCAGCATCTTCTTTCCCATTCCATTTCTGGACGTTTCTTAGCTTCTCAGCATACAAATACAAGGATGGCTTTCACCGATGCATTTTTCTTTTCTTTCTTCATTTCCTAGGTGTATTTCCTTTGGGGGCATGCAAAGGATGTCATCCAGTCCTTCAAAACACTGGAAAGGTAAAAGTCATGGGAATTGTTCTACTGTTGAATTCGGTGTATGTCTAGAACAAATGAACTCATCACAGCCATTGTGCTTGGGTTGTAACTATGAAACCAACTCTTCCTTCCATCCTGACAAGCAAAGCCCTCGCTTGTGGCCTGGGGAGGAGACCCTGAACCATCTGCCTCTTCCTGAGCATGGAAGTAGGACAATGTAGGTTTCAACTCTGATGCTGCCATCTGAGACACTTTCCTTTACGATCCTTCGTTTTCCTCATCTGTAAAATGGAGGTAATAGTAGAGCCAACCTCGGAGGACTGAATGAAGCAATTGATCTAAGTGTGTGCCTGGTGCATAACAAGCGCTCAGTAAATGTGGGGTCAGGTTATTATATCGTCACCTTTCTCTCAGTGCTTGTGAGGATCAACGGACAGAACCTATAGGAAGATAGGGTGAATTAACAAGATGGGAAGTATTGTTAACATGTAAGAAAGTCCTGGATGCACACATACCAGTGAATCACTTACCCTTAGTATTTGCTTCCTAGAAAGAACTCATATCAATGAGGAACAGACAGGGGACCCCTGGGTGGCTCAGCGGTTTGGCGCCTGCCTTTGGCCCAGGGCGCGATCCTGGAGTCCCAGGATCGAGTCCCGTGTTGGGCTTCTGACATGGAGCCTGCTTCTGCCTCTGCCTGTGTCTCTGCCTCTCTCTCTCTCTCTGTGTTTATCATAAATAAATAAATAAATAAATAAATAAATAAATAAATAAATCTTTTAAAAAAATGAGGAACAGACAACTCCCCCAGGACCATTTGAAATGACAACAGGTTAAAGGATTGATTTATGGATGACCACTGGGCAGAACTATTTTGCTTGACTATTGCTAGAGAAATAACTTTTTACCTATCTCGTTATGCAGAAAAGATCAGCCTCAACAAGCAGTTAAGCATCTTTGAGCTACTGCTGTGTGCAGAGCCCACTGCCAGGCCCTGTTGGGGATATGTAGGATTGATGGGCCAAGGTATCCCAGGCACCTAGTGGGAGGTCCAGGAGCTGTGCCCTGGCAGCCTGTGCTATCCCTCCACGGCTCTGAGTGGTGGCTTTGGTAGTGATCTTTAACCCCAGCAGTAACAGGAGAAGCCAGGCCTTCTGCTGCAGGAGGAGCAGGGGAGGGGCCCAAAGGGGCACCGATGCTTCTGCTTCCAGGGGAGGTAATGGACAAATGCAGTCAAATGGACAAATCAAGGACAAATGAGGTCCAGCCCTCAAGAACAGAACAAAGAGAACTTTAGTTGTCCCTTCGAGCACAGCAAAGACATCCATGCCCAATCTCACATTTAACCTGCATGGGGGCTCTGTAAGGGGTAACTTGGTAACTATGCTTCCCTGCATTGATGGGGTGCGGCTGCAGGTTCTAGCAGTTTAGGGGACTTGCCCCTGGTCTCCAGAACGCAAGTGGCAGGCCTGGGATTTCTGTCCTGGGTTATCCCATTCTGTATGCTGGGGAGCGAGGAGTATGTGTATGGTCTCTTCCTCCCCTTGGCAAGGGTGGGCTACATGCCCAGCATGAGGACAGCACTTGCTGTCTTTATTTTGGGGAGTGAGTTTCACTTCAGCTACTCTGCTCTTTAAGGATTATACTTTTTTTAAAAAAGATTTTTGAAATTTATTTATTTATTTATTTGTTTGAGAAAGAGAGAGCACATGAGCAGGGGTAGAGGGGGCAGAGGGAGAGAGAGAAGCAGACTCCCCACTGAGCAGGGAGCCCGATGCATGTCTGAATCCCAGGACCCTGGGTTCATGACCTGAGCCGAAGGCAGATGCTTAACCAACTGAGCCACCAGGCACCCCAGGATTATAATTTTTAGCTAAGAAGACTTGTAAGGATCAAATAGGATCTAAAGATCACCTTAATGCCACTGTTATGGAATGAATTTTGTGTTTCCCCAAAATTCATATGTTAAAGCCTTAACCTTCAACATGACAGTATTTGGAGGCAGGGCCTTTGGAGGGTAGTTAGGTTTAGATGAGGTCCTGAAGGTGGGGCCCCCAACATGGGATTAGTGCCCTTATATGAAGAGAGACACCAGAGATCTCTGCATCTCTGTCTGCACACCCAGAGGAGAGGCGATGTGAAGCACAAGGACAGGGCTCTCACCAAAACCAAACTTTGACTCCCAGTCTGCAGAACTGTGAGAAATAATTGTTTGGTTATAGCAGCCAGAGTGATCCCCACCACCCAGCACGGTAACTACTATTAACATTGTGGTCTGCTTTGGGCCAGTCTTGTTTTCATGAATAGATATAGTTTTTATTCCTTTTTCCTTTTTTAAAAAAATATTTTATTTATTTCTCTGAGGGGGGCACATGGGCAGGGGGCAGGGACAGAGGCAGAGGGAGAAGCAGGCTCTCCACTGAGCAGGGAGCCCGATGCTGGACTCCACCCAGGACCCTGGGATCATGGCCTGAGCTGAAGGCAGATGGCTTGACTGACTGAGCCACCCAGGTGCCCCTTCTTTTTCTTTTTGCAGCTGTGATCCTGCTCTTCTTGCTCGGCTTCTTCTTTTCATTTTTCTGTTCTCATGTCCTGCCATCGGTGTTTGTCTACCCCATGGCCTCTCCTGACAGCCCAGTGTGCCACTACCAGAGTTTGTCTCACCAGCGCCCTGTTGTGTCAGTCTCCTCGGGCTATGGTGATGGAATGCCGAATAGTGGGAGGCAAGAACAACAGAAGCACGTGGTTCTCATGGTTCTGGAGGCTGGAAGTCCAGGATAAAGGTGGCAGCAGGGCTGGTTTCTGCTGTGGCCTCACGTGGCCTTCCCTCTGTGCTCAAGGACAGAGAGCTGTGCTGTCTCTTCCTCCTCTATTGGATTAGGATCCCACCATTAGCACCTCAATTACCCTTGCTTACCTCCTTAGAGGCCCATCTGCAAATATAGTCACACTGGGGGCCAGGGCTCCAACAGAGGAATTGTGAGGGGACACGAGCCAGTCCATAACACCTATTAGGGAACGTTTAATCTTTCTGAAAGTTTTGTTGCTATTATAAATCATATTGTGATGAACATCTTTGGTCAAACATATTTTTAAACGCCTCTGATGATCTGTTTGGTTGAATATCCTAGAAGTAGACCCGTTGGGGTAAAGGATGAGATATTTTCAACAGGTGTGCACTGAGCCTCTTGTCTCTACCCAGAAGCTCCTAGTTGAGTGGAGTGGACTTGCCCACGTAGAAAGCACTTTCTTTTATGCGTGTTACTTGTGAGGACTTCTCTCATGCTAGTCCTGTCACTTAGGGCCCATGCGACTGTAAGTCCCATTCATCAGATGAGAAAACCGAGGCTCAAAGAAACAAAGCAAAAGCTCAAGGTCAGACAACTTGCCTGTGCAGAGCCGGGGGGCTCTGACTGTCAACTTTAAATCCAATGGGATGTCCATGTGTTGCTGTGACTGCTATGGCTCTCTGGCTGTGCTGGTGGGGTCTCTCTCTTTGCTTTTGTCACTTCTGTGATAGCAGCCTCAGGACATTGGGCCCATTTCCCACCAGGTAGAAAAGGGTCTTTGGCTTTGCTTTCTGCATCTGCACTGTCTAGTACAGCAGCCACCAGCTGCATGTGGCTACTGGGAACTTGAGCTGTGGCTACTTCCAACTCAGATATGCAGGAAGTATATAATATGCACCAGATTTTGGAGACTAGGATGGCAGACAGAATGTAAAATATCCCAATAATAATTTTTTTGTTGGTATTGATCATGTTAACATCATAGTGTCTTTGATAGATTGGGTTTCCAAGAAAATTATTCCAACTATTTTCATCTGTTCCTTATCTTACCACTTTTTAAAAATGTGGCTACAAGAAAATTTAAAATTACACATGTGGCTCACACCTGTGTCTTGCGCTGTCAGTGTTTGGACAGCACTGCTCTAGGCCACACACCCAGACATTTACCACCCAGCTCTATCATCTGAGGGGACTTCACTGGATGGGACGCAATGCTGTGTTGGCCCTGCTTGCTGAGTGACTGGACACAAGCCTCTCTGTGTCTTGGGGCCCTGTGCTAACCTGGACAGGGAGAGGCATAGAGCTCGATTTAGCTTGTTTTACTTGTAGGGTGAAATGTTAAACATTTTTTAGTTATCACGTTTAGGTTTTAGGTTTAGACTTCTCTAGAAAACTCAGAAGATTTGGCATGCAGCAAAGGGCCAGAGCTGAGTGGAGGCTGTCATTTCAATTTGCTACAGACCCCACCACTCCCTAATGTGCCCCAGATCTCCTTTATTCATTCTCATTTCCTGCCAGGCCCTGAAGGCTTCAGAATTTACCACTTGTGGACTTGCTGGGTTTTTCTCCCCTGGTCTTTTGAGCCAATATTCATTTTACTGTTCCATGCTTTTAGTATGTCCTGGGACTATTCTCCTGATCTAAGAATTCCCCTTAACTTGTTGGAGTCCTTTCTCTTCCCCAAGGTGAGGTTTAGAGGAACAGGAGTTCTGCAAGCAGAACTGAGAACATAAACCAAGATCAGAAGTGGCTCATGGAAGCCTTGTCTTTGTTGTGGTCTGGGACTATCAGCCTCAAGTATGAGCAAGGCCACCTGGCATGAGGAAGTGATGTCTGCCTTTAGTGTGTAGGACAATTTCCAGGTCAGACCAACAGGAGGCTGCTAGCTCTCAGGGAGCTTGCACGGCACGCCAGGCTCCAGCTGCAGGTGGCATGGGCATTGTCTCATCGGGTTCAGTGGCCTGGGATTGGACGGTGCCATTTGGCCCAGGAAAGAGAAGAAAAGGGAGCTGTGTGCATTATAAGTAAAAGAAAAGGCAGCTAGCCCGAGGCAAACAGCATTGTCTACGTTTGTCCAAGGATCTATCCAGTGCCTTTCAGATGCCCCAGGGCAGGCTGGCCACAGTCTATAGAACTGGGCAAGCACAGGGGCAAGCAGATGGGCAAACACCTGTTTCCTTATCCACCTGTGCCTGGTTATTCTGCAGCTGCCCTAGGAAGCCAGGGTTCAAATGAGGGAAGTCTGGCTTGCAGTCACTTGTGGGAGCCTGAGAGGGATCAGCTGGTGTTAAAACTCAGAGGAGAGGAAAGGTCAAGGTTGAGAACACAGGTGTAGCAGTTTTCCCTCAGGCAGATCGTGGACAAGCATGCTCTTGGCTAGATGGGTCCGGGCGTGCTTCCTCTGGGGCCTGTGCTCTCCACCATAGGAGCCATCAGTGATGCATGCTAGAAGGATACCTCTCCCAAATCCCCAGGGTTTGCTGCTTCTGCTACCTGCAAGGCCCACTGTTAAGTGCCTGGAGACTACCAATGTGCATACATCTTAAACCACAGGCATGGGAAGCCTGGAGGTTTTGAGATGCACTCTGATCCCATTGGAACCATATTCCCCACAGACCTCTCTTCTGTGCCCGAGTCCAGCATCCACCTTCCATGTCATCTTCTTCCCTCTTAGGGGTGTGGTATTGAGGTAAGGGCAGGCCCTGGGGTCAGACTGGGACAGCCCTGCTGCTTACTAGTTCTTCAAACCCCAAGGCAGCTACTGCCTTTATTTGTGACTTCAGCCTAATCCCTGAACCTGAGATTCCAGAAACTCAGCGTGATGCTTTTTATGCTTTTGCTCTGCCATTCTCAATGGGTTAGTGTTTCATCCCATACTGGTTGCTTCATGGTCACAAGATAGCTGCCAGAAGGCCAGCCTTCATGTCTGTATTCAAGGCTGGAAATAAAGGTGAGAGGGACAGTGAGTAGGTTTTTCTTATTCTCATCCCTTTTATCATAAAAGTAGAAGCTCTCAGTAGTGCCCAGTAGTCTTGACCTCACGTCCCACTGGCTAGAGTGGCCATGCCTCGCTGCAGGGGAGACCGGAGAGCAAGTCTCTGACTTGTTTCAGTTTCTTTAGAGGTTAGTGGGCAGACAGAGCTGGTGGTGGATGACTGCTGGGTTGGCCAGACAATAGTAAGGGCATGCCCAACTCTCCACATTTCCAGTGTAGCCCTTCATACTTCCCTCATGGTTCTCTCCTCTTCCCTTCTGGAAGAAAGGATTTGGGGTATGGTGGGGTTGGTGCGTGGTTTCAGTAAGTTTCCACCCCTGGACCCCTGCTTCTAAGACCCAGTTTCTTTTTATCCCATTGACAATGAATTGAGTACTGGCAGTTCACGATTATGACAAAATGCCCAGACTGTGGTTTTGGAAGTTCTTATGGAACTGCCTCTCCCCCGACAGGGACCCACCCAGAGTCTGAGCTGCCTGGTGAAACTAGAATCATGGCTAAGAAGGAGGCGTGTGTGTGTATGTGTGAGTGCGCGTGTGAATGCATGCACATGCAATGTTTCCATCTCACCCCATGGGGCTTGGAGCTCCCCAGGGCTGTTCAATAACTGAGTCCCTGTGTTTTTCAGATTTGGGGTGATCCACTCAGTGTTCACCAATCTGCTCCTGTGGACCAATGGTGTCCTGAATGAATCAAAGCACCAACTTAATGAGCACAAGGAACGGCTTATCACCCTGGGCTTTGGGAACATCACAATAGGTGAGTGATAAGAGTTGCCCTGCCCCCATGCTGGAACCTCTCAGAAACCTGTAGAGACCAGAATGTTCAGAGATGGAGGGGCAGGGTTCACCCAATTCAATGTTGGCCAGACAATCATCTGTTGTTGAAAATCTTTCAAAACCTCCTAAGTCCCTCATCCTGGTTCCATAAGTAGGATGTGCTGAGCATAATTAGTGGTTTCTTCGGTGACTCAGGGGCTTGTCAGACCCAAGGGGTATCATTTAGGGTACCATTTCTCACGGTACAGTTTGGTGTGGAATTGAATGTCTTTGTTTACAGCTATAGAAGATTGGCAGTCATTGTGTTTTTAATTAAGCCTCTATTACCGGTTCATTCTGCTAAAAGTATAGCTTTAAAATACCCAAGAAGTCGAAGGGTTGCTGTTAATTGGTTTTAGTTTGTTTGAAGTTTTTTTTTTTTAAAGATTTATTTATTTATTTATGATAGACAGAGAGAGAGAGAGAGAGAGAGAGAGAGAGAGAGAGAGAGGCAGAGACACAGGCAGAAGGCAAAGCAAGCTCCATGCCGGGAGCCCAATGTGGGACTTGATCCCAGGACTCCAGGATCGCGTCCCGGACCAAAGGCAGGCGCTAAACCGCTGAGCCACCCAGGGATCCCCTGTTTGAAGTTTTTATCTAACTCTACTGGGCTTGCACTTTTGGCTCATCTTTATTCCCCCTTGCTCCTATTTGAGACCCCACCAGTCTACCTCCTTCCAAGTTCTTTAACATTTATGACCTGTCGCTTCTCTATTAGAGCAGTGGGATGGGCTGACAGGAATGTGTGGAGGGGAAATGTCCTGGGAACTGGACATCCCAGATTTGGGTCTAGTTTTCATTACATACTGGCTGTATGACTTTTGGAAGCCATTCAACTTCTCTGGGCTTCCCTTTTCTCATTCATCAAGTGAGGGGACCTGCACCAGGCACTTGCAGGGAGTCTTTCCAGCTTTGATGTATTACACATCTACACTCACTGTATGACCCAGGGCCATCACTGAGAGACTGAGAGCAACTTCACTATTTTTTAAAAAGATTTATTTATGTATTTGAGAGAGACAGAGAGCAAAGTGGGGATGGGCAGAGGGAGAGATAGAATCTCAAGCAGAGTCACCATCAAGTATGGAGCCAAATGCTGGGCTTGATCTCACAACCCTGAGATCATGGCCTGAGTTGAAACCAAGAGCTGGACACCTAACCAACTGAGCCACCCAGGCACCCTGAGGGCAACCTGAAAACTTGTTTCCCCACCAGTTGGGTGGGGATGATGAAATCAGGGGCACATGCTATTTCTTTACCCTCCAACCCTTGCTCCACACTAGCAGCCAAATCTTGGGGAAGCACTTCTCTTTTCCTTGGTGTCCATCACAGTAATAGCAGCGAAAACAATGACAAAAACGAACTTATACACGTCTGTTGTGTGCCTGGCACACTGTTCTAGTTCCACCACGTGGTTCATTTAATTCTGCACCCAAAACACTGTGGGGTAGTCAGTGTTGATCTTATCATACGGATGAAGCCATCAAGGCACAGAGGAGTTAAGTAACTAGCCCCAGGTTCACACAGCAAGCCAATGGTTGAAGAACCAGGATTTAATTTGTCTCCGGAAACCTCTGTAGCAAGATGGCATTGGATACATTCACAAAGGACTCCATCAGTTCTAACATTCTGTTCATCTGAGCCTTTCTCCTCGATTCCTTCCCCTGGCTTTTACGTAGTAGCGTACTGAGTCACGAGTTGGGGGAAACTCCTTATGAATTCAAAACTGCAGTACTCTGCTAAGGTGAGGTGATTTGTGCTGCCACAGGGCTTTCCACTTGATTTTATACCTGGCATATGCAAATCATAAGTTAAAACAATGACAAAGTGTAAAGAAAAAAAAAAAAACCTTCAATAGTACCTGCCCAGAAATGCAGTCACATGCTATTAATATTGGCTTAGTTCTTTGTAGTGTCCTATTTATTTATTTATAGTGAAGGTCATACTATATAAATTCAATCTTTCTTTTTGACTTCAGCCTGCAATAAGAAATACAACTTACACTGCAACCCAAATGCACACAGACCTGTGTGTGTGCACACGTAGGTCATGAAATAACCTCACCGTATCAGAGACACTCAGATTTCTATTCTTATTGATGTCATTCTATTCCATTCTGTCCTCTTCCACAAGGAGTCCATTCTGTTGAAAAAATATATTGGCAGCTACCTGCCAAATCGATTTCATGACTGAGTACTGAGCTGGGGTATGCATTTAGAAAATACTGTATATACAATTTTTTCTACTTGTTTCCATTGTTATGTAACATGAATATTTTTCCTGTATCATTAAAACACAACTTAATTATACTTTTTAATGGCTGCTTACTATTCCATTGTATGGAGGCACCAAAATTCATTTAACAATTTCTAAATTGTTGAACACTGAGGTCTCTCTCTTTCTCTCTCTTGTGGGCGCACACACACCCACACCCACATACACACACACAATTCTACCTAATGCTTTGATTACATTTTTTACTTGTCCATTACAATAGATTGAATCATAGGTCAGAGACTATGGTTGTATCATCTTTAAGGCTTTTGTTACATATTTTACTATTTATTTACAGCGTTTTCTCTCCTTGTTATGAAATAGTTCTTTATACCATTGCCAAGTGCCTTCTAGAAGGTGGTGCCAACTCCCACACCGACCGTTGGTGTTTGATGGTGACTGTCTCACACTACACTTGCTAGTATTAAATATTCTCAAGAGCAAAATCTTTGCTGATGAAAAGGGGCATTTTCTCTCACAAAGTTATTTTTTTTAAAATAATAATTTAGGGGCACATGAGTGGCTCAGTTGGTTAAGCATCCGAATCTTGGTTTTGGCTCCAGCCATGATATCAGGGTTGTCAGATCCAGCCCCGCGTTGGGCTCCACGCTCAGCAGGGAGTCTGCTTCTCTTCTACCCCTCTCCCCACTTGCATGAACTCTCTCTCTCTAAAATAAAGAAATAAATCTTTAGAAGAACGCAACAATTTAAAAAAAATCACGCATGTAAATCACATTCACATAGAAAGTTTAGAGAATTTAGGGAAGCGAAACCTGGAGAGAAGTAACACTGGACACCCCACACCTACAATGTTACATGTCAATTATATCCCCATAAACCTGGAGGGAAGAGACATGATAGAACTTTCTTCTACTAAGATAAAGAAAAAGAAAGAAAAGAGAAGAAAAGAAAAATTGCCTACCATTTTTCCACTCTCAGATAACCATTGTTAACCTTTTCACTTATATCTTTCCAGATTTTTTCTCTATCTATTATCTATCTATCTATCTATCTATCTATCTATCTATCTATCTATCTATCATCTATATATCTATAGTTTGTAAAAAGTGGAATCAAGGGCGCCTGGGTGGCTTAACGGTTGAGCATCTGCCTTCAGCCCAGGGCGTGATCCTGGAGTTCCAGGATTGAGTCCCATATCGGGCTCCCTGCATGGAGCCTGATTCTCCCTCTGCCTGTGTCTCTGACTCTCTCTCTTTGTGTCTCCCATGAATAAATAAATAAAATCTTTTAAAAAAAGGAATTATACTCTATCCTCTTTAGCCAGCCTCTTTGGTTCAGCAAAATCTTGTGAACATCTTTATATGCTAAATAAATTCCCACAATACTGTTCATAGGGGCTGATGTAGGGATAAAATAGGATTCCTGCAGCTAGTACTCTTTGGGGGATGTTTGTGGCTGTCAATTTAGTGGTGATCTTATTTTTTTTAATTTTTTTTATTATTGGAGTTCAACTTGCCAACTTAGCATAATACCCAGTGCTCATCCCGCCAAGTGCCCCCCTCAGTGCCCATCATCCAGTCACTCCAACCCCCCGCCCACCTCCCTTTCTAGTGGTGATCTTAAACATGGCAATAAGCCACAAAACAGAGCTTTAATCCGATGGGAAAACCCACGTGCGAATCCTTGGTGAAAATACTCCTGTGTGTTGCCCACTTGCCCACTGACCATGCTGACCGCCCTCACACGCATGTCCCTCTTGCCTCCAGTCTTGGATGACCACACGCCTCCGTGCAACTGCTCGCCCCCGACGTTCTGCTCTGCCATCTCGCAGGGGATCTACTACCTCTACCCCTTCAACATAGAGTACCAGATCCTGGCTTCCACGATGCTCTACGTCCTGTGGAAGAACATTGGGCGCAATGTGGACAGTCAACAGAACCACAACATGCAGTTTAAGTTCCCCGGGGTCATGGCAGGCTCGGTCCTGGGCCTGACCGTGCTGGCTGCCACGATTGGGGTCGTGGTGGTCTATCTGATTCAGATTGGGCGCTCCAAAACCAAGAGCGAGTCGGCACTCATCATGTTCTACCTGTATGCCATCGCCTTGCTGATGCTCATGGGGGCCGCCGGGCTGCTTGGAATCCGGATTTACAGGATAGACGAGAGATCACTAGATGAGTCCAGAAACCCGGCCCGCAAACTGGACGCGGACCTCTTGGTGGGCACTGCCTCTGGCTCCTGGCTCATCTCCTGGGGGTCCATCCTGGCCATCCTCTGTGCTGAAGCCTGTCCCCCCTACACCTGGTTCAACCTGCCCTACTCCATCCTGGTGATTGTCGAGAAGTACATCCAGAACCTCTTCATCATCGAGTCCATTCACCGAGAGCCAGAGAAGCTCTCCGAAGACATCAGAACCCTGCGGGTGGTCACAGTCTGCAACGGCAATACCGTATCCCTTGCCTCTTCCTGCCTCAAGAGCGGAGCTGTGGCCGAGGACGTGGCTTCCCTGGGCAGTGACATGCCACATACAGTCAATGGAAATACACATCTGAGAGAAGCCTGTGACAGGGAGGGAGAGGAGGGGAGCCAGGAAGGGACCCCAGGCCCAGGCTGCCGCCCTCATTTCCTGCGGGGTGATGCCAAGAGAAGAGTGTTGAGGAATATCACAGCCTTTTTGTTCCTCTGCAATATCTCGGTAATCTGCATTAAGTTATTTAACTTAAAAATGACCAACCTATTTTCCTTGCTTTTTTCAAATAAGGAATGAAGGCAGCTTATTATCAAAATGACTTAAGCGTAAAGTTAAAAATGAGACTGGAGTGAGGGCCTCTGTTCTATAAATCCACTTAGTGAGTACTGCTGTGTGCTGGGGGCTGGGGTCGGGGCCGAAGATTGCAGCTGAGAAGACTCAATGTCTGTAGGTTAGCCACCTTCCTAGGTGTGATCTGAAACACCCCCCCACCCCCGTGGAGACAGCAGAGAGAGGCAAGCCACTCCAGCTTCGTAGGCGACGGTTTTCATAACCAAAGGGAACTTACATACGAGGCCTGTCTTAGGCAGCAGTAAGACAAGTGGATCTGTGCACCTGCCTGCCAAACTGTGAAAGTTTATATGTAGAGAGAGGCCTTAACCAAGTTTGGTCACATATACCATGCAGGTGTTCTCAACACCACATGGTTATTTCAGGACTGTGTCCTTGCAGCAGCCCCTAGGAGTGAAAAAGGCAAGCAGAACCCACATTCCAAGGACAAAGGGATGGGGATGAGGAGCCTCTGAGTGCCCCGGTCCAGCTCAGGGGTCAATAGGCAGTCATGTCTTCTTGATGACCTTCCCCAACAGTCTCTTCCAGAGAGGTCACAGTATAGGGAGGAGGGACACAAGGGAAAAATAGTGAGTAGGGCAAGCATTGTGATAAGGATGTGCAAGGTGTAATGGGAGCATGGATCTAAGGAGGGACTTCAATGAGTTGGGCATGCTTGAGGTGAGGGCCAGTCTCACTTAGCAGTGCTTTAGGCTGCAAAGAATAGAAAGCTTGGCCAGTAGTATCTTCAGTCTTAAAGGTAAGAATTCTGAAGTTTGGCTGCTTGGGGTTGGCCTGGTAGTTGAACCCTATCATCAAGGATCCAGGTACTGTTCATCTTTCCACTCGACCCCACTTAGTGCGGTGCTTGTTGCCATGTGGTCATAAGGTGGCTG